>NC_140014.1:26116624-26705132 GCF_964263955.1 Coregonus lavaretus | reverse complement strand
TCTTGCTCCCTCCCTCTATATTACTTTTCTCTTTCTTGGTCCCTCCCTTAATGCTTCACGGGAGGAATGGCCCCATGTGGCAGCTGGCAGAGAGAGAGAGAGCGAGAGGTGTGTGTGTAGGTGTGTGAGTATGTATACCAGTGTGTTGCTCTGTATATCATTTTTGGCAATGATTTTATATTTCTTCAAAGTTCAAGTGTTGAAGAGTTGCTGTGCACCGCATAAACAGAACAAATATTGTTAGACTATGCAGTGGTTGCACACCTTGCAGTATTTTTTCATAACTGGCAGTTGAGTGACCTACATGAGTAAAACTCAAATACTCTCACATATCAATTCCAGCAACTTAATTATATACATAGATTATAACACTTGAACCCTTTGTCATAAATGGTGTTATTCCAATCTATATATGTACAGTAGATATCTTAACACCAATAAAATAACTAAAAGGATAACTGACTTCTTGTTTTTAAGAATTTCATTTTTTTCTGCCAAACGAAATGCCTCAGTAACATATACACTATATATACAAAAGTGTGTGGACACCCCTTCAAATTAGTGGATTCGGCTATTTCAGCCACACCCGTTGCTGACAGTTGTATAAAATCGAGCACACAGCCATGCAATCTCCATAGACAAATATTGGCAGTAGAATGGCCTTACTGAAGAGCTCAGTGACATTCAACGTGGCACCGTCATAGAATGCCACCTTTCCAACAAGTCAGTTCGTCAAATTTCTGCCCTGCTAGAGCTGCCCCAGTCAACTGTAAGTGCTGTTATTGTGAAGTGGAAAGGTCTAGGAGCAACAACGGCCGCGAAGTGGTAGGCCACACAAGCTCACAGAACGGGACCGCCGAGTGCTGAAGCGTGTAGCGCTTAAAAATCGTCTGTCCTCAGTTGCAACACTCACTATCGAGTTCCAAGCTGTCTCTGGAAGCAACGTCAGCACAAGAACTGTTCGACGGGAGCTTCATGAAATGGGTTTCCATGGCCGAGCAGCCGCACACAAGCCTAAGATCACCATGCGCAATGCCAAGCGTTGGCTGGAGTGGTGTAAAGCTTGTCGCCATTGGCCTCTGGAGCAGTGGAAACGCGTTCTCTGGAGTGATGAATCACGCTTCACCATATGGCAGTCCGACGGACAAATCTGGGTTTGGCGGATACAAGGAGAATGCTACCTGCCCCTATGCATAATGCCAACTGTAAAGTTTGGTGGAGGAGGAGTAATGGTCTGTGGCTGTTTTTCATGGTTCGGGCTAGGCCCCTTAGTTCCAGTGAAGGGAAATCTTAACGCTACAGCATACAATGACATTCTAGACAATTATGTACTTCGAACTTTGTGGCAACAGTTTGGGGAAGGACCTTTTCCGTTTCAGCATGACAATGCCCCCGTGCACAAAGCGAGGTCCATACAGAAAAGGTTTGTCGAGATCAGTGTGGAAGAACTTGATTGGCCTGCACAGATACCTGACCTCAACCTCATCGAACACCTTTGGGATGAATTGGAACGCCGACTGCGAGCCAGGCCTAATCGCCCAACATCAGTGCCCAACCTCACTAATGCTCTTGTGGCTGAATGGAAGCCAGTCCCTGCAGCAGTGTTCCAACATCTAATGGAAAGCCTTCCAAGAAGAGTGAAGGCTGTTATAGCAGCAATGGGGGGACCAACTCCATATTAATGCCCATGATTTTGTAATGATATGTTCGACAATCAGGTGTCCACATAGAGTGCATTCGGAAAGTATTCAGACCCCTTGACTTTTTCCACATTTTGTAACGTTATTTGAAAATTGATTAAATTAATTTGTTACCTCATCAATCTACACACAATACCCCATAATGACAAAGCGAAAACAGGTTTTCAGACATTTTCGTACATTCATTAAAATAAAAAATAGAAATACCTTATTTACATAAGTATTCAGACCCTTTGCTATAAGACCTGAAATTGAGCTCAGGTGCATCCTGTTTCCTGGCTATAAGGTCCCACAGTTGACAGTGCATGTCAGAGCAAAAACCAGGCTATGAGGTCGAAGTAATTGTTCGTAGAGCTCAGAGACAGGATTGTGTCGAGGCACAGATCTGGGGAAGGGTACCAAAAAATGTCTGCAGCATTGAAAGTCCCCAAGAATACAGTGGCCTCCATCATTCTTAAATGGAAGAAGTTTGGAACCACCAAGACCCTACCTAGAACTGGCCGCCCGGCCAAACTGAGCAATCGGGGGAGAAGGGCCTTGGTCAGGGAGGTGACCAAGAATCCAGACGGAAGCCACTTCTCAGGAAAAGGCACATGACAGCCCGCTTGGAGTTTGCTAAAATGGACCTAAAGGACTCTTAGACCATGAGAAACAAGATTATCCGGTCTGATGAAACCAAGATTGAACAGAATGCAAAGCGTCACGTCTGGAGGAAACCTGGCACCATCCCTGCGGTGAAGCATGGTGGTGGCAGCATTATGCTGTGGGGGTGTTTTTCAGCGGCAGGGTCTGGGAGACTAGTCAGGATCGAGGGAAAGATGAACGGAGCAAAGTACAGAGAAATCCATGATGAAAACCTGCTCCAGAGCGCTCAGGACCTCAGACTGGGGAGAAGGTTCACCTTCCAACAGGAAAATGAAGCACACAGCCAAGACAAAGCAGGAGTAGCTTCGGGACAAGTCTCTGAATGTCCTTGAGTGGCCCAGCCAGAGCCCAGACTTGAATCTGATCTAACAGCTCTGGAGAGACCTGAAAATAGCTGTGCAGCGACGCTCCCCATCCAACCTGACAGAGATTGAGAGGATCTGCAGGGAAGAATGGGAGAAACTCCCCAAATACAGGTGTGCCAAGCTTGTAGCGTCATACCCAAGAAGACAGAAAACTCTGCTACTCCTACTGCTCATTCCTCGTCTAACCATGTGTTCTCGCATACCCCAAGAGCATCTGGTCAGCGCGGCGGTGGCACAGGAATCCTCATCTCTCCCAAGTGGACATTCTCTATTTTTCCCCTGACCCATCTGTCTATCTCCTCATTTGAATTCCATGCTGTCACAGTCACTAGCCCATTCAAGCTTAACATCCTTGTCATTTATCGCCCTCCAGGTTCCCTTGGAGAGTTCATCAATGAGCTTGACGCCTTGATAAGTTCCTTTCCTGAGGATGGCTCACCCCTTACAGTTCTGGGTGACTTTAACCTCCCTACGTCTGCCTTTGACTCATTTATCTCTGCCTCCGACTCATTTCTCTCTGCCTCCTTCTTTCCACTCCTTTCCTCTTTTGACCTCACCCTCTCACCGTCCCCCCCTACTCACAAGGCAGGCAATATGCTTGACCTCATCTTTACTAGATGCTGTTCTTCTACTAATCTCACTGCAACTCCCCTCCAAGTCTCCGACTACTACTTTGTATCCTTTTCTCTCTCGCTCTCCAACACTACTCACTCTGCCCCTACTCAGATGGTAATGTGCCGTCGCAACCTTCGCTCTCTCTCTCCCGCTACTCTCTCCTCTTCCATCCTATCATCTCTTCCCTCTGCTAAATCCTTCTCCCTCCGATCTCCTGATTCTTCCTCCTCAACCCTCCTCTCCTCCCTTTCTGCATCTTTTGACTCTCTATGTACCCTATCCTCCCGGCCGGCTCGGTCCTCCCCTCCTGCTCCGTGGCTTGACGACTCATTGCAAGCTCACAGAAGAGGGCTCCGGGCAGCCGAGCGGAAATGGAGGAAAACTAGACTCCCTGCGGACCTGTCATCTTTTCACTCCCTCCTCTCTACATTCTATTCCTCTGTTTCCGCTGCCAAAGCCACTTTCTACCACTCTAAATTTCAAGCCTCTGCCTCTAACCCTAGGAAGCTCTTTGCCACCTTCTCCTCCCTGCTGAATCCTCCTCCTCCTCCCTCTCTGTGGATGACTTCATCAACCATTTTGAAAAGAAGGTTGACGACATCCAATCCTCATTTATTAAGTCAAATGACACCGCTGGTCCTGCTCACACTGCCCTACCCTATGCTTTGACTTATTTCTCCCCTCTCTCTCCAGATGAAATTTTGCGACTTGTGATGGCCGGCCGCCCAACAACCTGCCCGCTTGACCCTATCCCCTCCTCTCTTCTCCAGACCATTTCCGGAGACCTTCTCCCTTACCTCACCTCGCTCATCAACTCATCCTTGACCGCTGGCCATGTACCTTCCGTCTTCAAGAGAGCGAGAATTGCACCCCTCCTCAAAAAACCTACACTCTATCCCTCCGATGTCAACAACTACAGACCAGTATCCCTTCTTTATTTTCTCTCCAAAACTCTTGAGCGTGCCGTCTCTAGCCAACTCTCCTGCTATCTCTCTCAGAATTACCTTCTTGATCCAAACCAGTCAGGTTTCAAGACTGGTCATTCAACTGAGACTGCTCTTCTCTGTGTCACGGAGGGTCTCCACACTGCTAAAGCTAACTCTCTCTCCTCTGCTCTCGTCCTTCTAGACCTATCCGCTGCCTTTGATACTGTGAACCATCAGATCCTCCTCTCCACCCTCTCCGAGTTGGGCATCTCCAGCGCTGCTCACTCTTGGATTGCGTCCTACCTGACAGGTCGCTCCTACCAGGTGGCGTGGTGAGAATCTGTCTCCGCACCACGTGCTCTCACCACTGGTGTCCCCCAGGGCTCAGTTCTAGGCCCTCTCCTATTCTCTCTATACACCAAGTCACTTGGCTCTGTCATATCCTCACATGGTCTCTCCTATCATTGCTACGCAGATGACACACAATTAATTTTCTCTTTTCCCCCTTCTGATAACCAGGTGGCGAATCGCATCTCTGCATGTCTGGCAGAGATATCAGTGTGGATGTCGGATCACCACCTCAAGCTGAATCTCGGCAAGACAGAGCTGCTCTTCCTCCCGGGGAAGGACTGCCCGCTCCATGATCGCGCCATCACGGTTGACAACTCCATTGTGTCCTCCTCCCAGAGTGCAAAGAACCTTGGCGTGACCCTGGACAACACCCTGTCGTTCTCCGCTAACATCAAAGCGGTGACCCGATCCTGCAGGTTCATGCTCTACAACATTCGCAGAGTACGACCCTACCTTACACAGAAAGTGGCACAGGTCCTAATCCAGGCACTTGTCATCTCCCGTCTGGATTACTGCAACTTGCTGTTGGCTGGGCTCCCTACCTGTGCCATTAAACCCCTACAACTTATCCAGAACGCTGCAGCCCGTCTGGTGTTCGATCTTCCCAAGTTCTCTCATGTCACCCCGCTCTTCCGCACACTCCACTGGCTTCCAGTTGAGGCTCGCATCTACTACAAGACCATTGTGCTTGCCTACAGAGCTGTGAGGGGAACGGCACCTCCTTACCTTCAGGCTCTGATCCTACACCCAAACGAGGGCACAGCGTTCATCCACCTTTGGCCTGCTAGCTCCCTTACAGTGAGGGAAAAAAAGTATTTGATCCCCTGCTGATTTTGTACGTTTGCCCACTGACAAAGAAATGACCAGGACCTTAATGTGCTTCTTCTTGAGCCACTCCTTTGTTGCCTTGGCCGTGTGTTTTGGGTTATTGTCATGCCAGAATACCCATCCACGACCCATTTTCAATGCCCTGACTGAGGGAAAGAGGTTCTCACCCAAGATTTAACGGTACATGGCCCCGTCCATCGTCCCTTTGATGCGGTGAAGTTGTCCTGTCCCCTTAGCAGAAAAACACCCCCAAAGCATAATGTTTCAACCTCCATGTTTGACTGTGGGGATGGTGTTCTTGGGGTCATAGGCAGCATTCCTCCTCCTCCAAACACGGCGAGTTGAGTTGATGCCAAAGAACTCAATTTTGGTCTCATCTGACCACAACACTTTCACCCAGTTCTCCTTTGAATCATTCAGATGTTCATTGGCAAACTTCAGACGGGCCTGTATATGTGCTTTCTTGAGCAGGGGGAGCTTGCGGGCACTGCAGGATTTCAGTCCTTCACGGCGTAGTGTGTTACCAATTGTTTTCTTGGTGACTATGGTCCCAGCTGCCTTGAGATCATTGACAAGATCCTCCCATGTAGTTCTGGGCTGATTCCTCACCGTTCTCATGATCATTGCAACTCCACGAGGTGAGATCTTGCATGGAGCCCCAGGCCGAGGGAGATTGACAGTTATTTTGTGTTTCTTCCATTTGCGAATAATCGCACCAACTGTTGTCACCTTCTCACCAAGCTGCTTGGCGATGGTCTTGTAGCCCATTCCAGCCTTGTGTAGGTCTACAATCTTGTCCCTGACATCCTTGGAGAGCTCTTTGGTCTTGGCCATGGTGGAGAGTTTGGAATCTGATTGATTGATTGCTTCTGTGGACAGGTGTCTTTTATACAGGTAACAAACTGAGATTAGGAGCACTCCCTTTAAGAGTGTGCTCCTAATCTCAGCTCGTTAACTGTATAAAAGACACCTGGGAGCCAGAAATCTTTCTGATTGAGAGGGGGTCAAATACTTATTTCCCTCATTAAAATGCAAATCAATTTATAACATTTTTGACATGCGTTTTTCTGGATTTTTTTGTTGTTATTCTGTCTTTCACTGTTCAAATAAACCTACCATTAAAATTATAGACTGATCATTTCTTTGTCAGTGGGCAAACGTACAAAATCAGCAGGGGATCAAATACTTTTTTCCCTCACTGTACCTCTACGGAAGCACAGTTCCCGCTCAGCCCAGTCAAAGCTATTTGCTGCTCTGGCACCCCAATGGTGGAACAAGCTCCCCCATGACGCCAGGACAGCGGAGTCACTGACCACCTTCCGGAGACACTTGAAACCCTACCTCTTTAAGAAATACCTGGAATAGTATAAAGTAATCCTTCTACCCCCCCCCCCCCTCCTCCCCCCCACCCATAAAAAAAATAGCCAGTGGTTGTCCCACTGGCTATCATAAGTTGAATGCACCAATTTGTAAGTTGCTCTGGATAAGAGCGTCTGCTAAATGATGTCAATGTAAATGTCAATGTAAGACTCAAGGCTGTAATCGCTGCCAAAGGTGCTTCAACAAAGTACTAAGTAAAGTGCCTGAATACTTCTGTAAATGTGATATTTCCGTTTTTATTTTTAATACATATGCAAAGAAATCGAAATACCTGTTTTTCTCCAGTGAGACTAGCAGTGGGCCAGGACAAGCTAAGGTCCATGGGATATCCCCCCTGCTAGGATTCAGAGATCCTCTGTTAGGCCACCAGGGGAGATGGAGTATTGATGGAAGGTCTTTGGTCTGTGAACACTTATCTTTGTTTACCATTGACAGATTTCCATTGATCAAGCATGAGATAGCAGTATATCACAACACAGCAAACAATGATTCCAAAAAGCTTTCAAATGCAAATGCTGTGGTTTCAAAGTGCTTACTATCTGATCTGTGTTTAATAATATTTAATAAACGAAGCCCCTGGGCTTACATAATTTTGTCCGTAGAGCTCAGAGACAGGATTGTGTCGAGGCACAGGGTACCGAAACATTTCTGCAGCATTGAAGGTCGCCAAGAACACAGTGGCCTCCATCATTCTTAAATGGAAGAAGTTTGGAACCACCAAGACTCTTCCTAGAGCTGGCCACCCGGCCAAACTGAGCAATCGGGGGAGAAGGGCCTTGGTCAAAGAGGTGACCAAGAACCCGATGGTCACTCTGACAGAGCTCCACAGTTCCTCTCTGGAGATGGGAGAACCTTCCAGAAGGACAACTATCTCTGCAGCACTCTACCAATCAGGCCTTTATGGTAGAGTGGCCAGACGGAAGCCACTCCTCAGTAAAAGTCACATGACAGCCGCTTGGAGTTTGCCGAAAGGCATCTAAAGACTCTCAGACCATGAGAAACAAGATTGTCTGGTCTGATGAAACCAAGATTGAACTCTTTGGCCTGAATGCCAAGTGTCACGTCTGGAGGAAACCAGGCACCGTTCATCACCTGGACAATACCATGCCTACGGTGAAGCATGGTGGTGGCAGCATCATGCTGTGGGGCTGTTTTTCAGCGGCAGGGGCTGGGAGACTAGTCAGGATCGAGGGAAAGATGAATGGTGCAAAGTACAGAGAGATCCTTGATGAAAACCTGCTCCAGAGTGCTCAGGACCTCAGACTGGGGCATAGGTTCAACTTCCAACAGGAAAACGACCCAAAGCACACAGCCAAGACAACGCAGGAGTGGCTTCAGGACAAGTCTCTGAATGTCCTTGAGTGGCCCAGCCAGAGCCCGGACTTGAACCCGATCGAACATCTCTAAAGAGACCTGAAAATAGCTGTGCAGTCACACTCCTCATCCAACCTGATAGAGTTTGAGAGAATCTGCAGAGAAGAATGGGAGAAACTTCTCAAATACAGGTGTACCAAGCTTGTAGCGTCATACCCAAGAAGACTCAAGGCTGTAATCGCTGCCAAAGGTGCTTCAACAAAGCACTGAGTAAAGGGTCTGAATACTTATGTAAATGTGATTTTAAATTTTTTATGAATTTGCAAACATTTCTAAAAACCTGTTTTTACTTTGTCATTATGGGGTATTGTGTGTACATTGATGAGGGGGAAAAACTATTCTAATGCATTTTAAAATAACACTGTAACGTAACAAAATGTGGAAAAAGTGTAGGTGTCTGAATACCTTCCTAATATTGAGTTGCACCCCTTTTGCCCTCAGTACAACCTCAATGCATTGTGGCATGGACTCTACAAGGTGTCGAAAGTGTTCCACGGGGATCCTGGCCCATGTTGACTCCAATGCTTCCCACAGTTGTGTCAAGTTGGCTGGATGTCCTTTGAGTAGTGGACCATTCTTGATACACACGGGAAACTATTGAGCGTGAAAAACCCAGCAGCGCTGCAGTTCTTGACACACTCAAAGAGGTGCGCCTGGCACCTACTACCATACCCCATTCAAAAGTACTTAAATATTTTGTCTTGCACATTCAGAGAGAGAGAGAGAGAGAGAGAGAGAGAGAGATCACTAGAAATAGACAGTGATTTTGGACATTTGAAAAGGTCCTGAGAACGTCGCTATATGCCTTCCTCAATGCTCACAGAAAAACAATTGCCCAACGCTGTGCGCAAACTCATGATGCTCGGAGTTGGAGCGCACTGCTTAGATCATTGCGCTACGGCAATTCACAATGCTCTAGCAAACCACGCGAATACTGATGATACCTGATGGTAATAGAGCGTTGTTTAAAAATATTTTGTGTGTGCGTGCGAATTAAATGCACTAATATTGTTTGACAACTTCACACGTGGAACCAAAAGCAGTGAATGTAACCTTTGCGGTAGTTTAGAATTGGCATATCAGTAGTTAACCTTTCAGTCAATCAAAACATCTAATCAATGTGGTAGACAGATGGAGTCATGCCATGTCAGTGTGATGTACAGTGCCTTCAGAAATTATTCACACCATTTTACTTTTTCCACATTTTGTTGTGTTACAAAGTGGGATTAAAATATATTTAATTGTAATTTTTTTGTCAACGATCTACACAAAATACTCAGTAATGTCAAAGTGGAAGAAAAATTCTAACATTTGTAAAAAATAAAAATACAACTTTTTAAAAAACATGACAAATAAACACTCATATATCTTCATTAGATAAGTATTCAACCCCCTGAGTCAATACATGTTAGGATGCCGTTACACAATGTAACTTGCACACAATTTTATTTGCTAGAAACTGAGTTGCTTCAATATTGCTTTGTGAAACCCCCCCATTGCAAATATTAAGCAACTCATCTGCAACCTTTTTTAAGGGTAGATCAGCTTTAATATTGCAGATAGATTGTAACTTCCATCAACGTAATTGTCTGCATCACTTCCAATCCCCCATATGTTTTTTTTCTTCTCGCAAATATATATATATATATATACACATATACAGTGGGGAGAACAAGTATTTGATACACTGCCGATTTTGTAGGTTTTCCTACTTACAAAGCATGTAGAGGTCTGTAATTTTTATAATAGGTACACTTCAACTGTGAGAGACGGAATCTAAAACAAAAATCCAGAAAATCACGTTGAATGATTTTTAAGTAATTAATTTGCATTTTATTGCATGACATAAGTATTTGATCACCTACCAACCAGTAAGAATTCCGGCTCTCACAGACCTGTTAGTTTTTCTTTAAGAAGCCCTCCTGTTCTCCACTCATTACCTGTATTAACTGCACCTGTTTGAACTCGTTACCTGTATAAAAGACACCTGTCCACACACTCAATCAAACAGACTCCAACCTCTCCACAATGGCCAAGACCAGAGAGCTGTGTAAGGACATCAGGGATAAAATTGTAGACCTGCACAAGGCTGGGATGGGCTACAGGACAATAGGCAAGCAGCTTGGTGAGAAGGCAACAACTGTTGGCGCAATTATTAGAAAATGGAAGAAGTTCAAGATGACGGTCAATCACCCTCGGTCTGGGGCTCCATGCAAGATCTCACCTCGTGGGGCATCAATGATCATGAGGAAGGTGAGGGATCAGCCCAGAACTACACAGCAGGACCTGGTCAATGACCTGAAGAGAGCTGGGACCACAGTCTCATAGAAAACCATTAATAACACACTACGCCGTCATGGATTAAAATCCTGCAGCGCACGCAAGGTCCCCCTGCTCAAGCCAGCACATGTCCGGGCCCGTCTGAAGTTTGCCAATGACCATCTGGATGATCCAGAGGAGGAATGGGAGAAGGTCATGTGGTCTGATGAGACAAAAATAGTGCTTTTTGGTCTAAACTCCACTCGCCGTGTTTGGAGGAAGAAGAAGGATGAGTACAACCCCAAGAACACCATCCCAACCGTGAAGCATGGAGGTGGAAACATCATTCTTTGGGGATGCTTTTCTGCAAAGGGGACAGGACGACTGCACCTTATTGAGGGGAGGATGGATGGGGCCATGTATCGCGAGATCTTGGCCAACAACCTCCTTCCCTCAGTAAGAGCATTGAAGATGGGTCGTGGCTGGGTCTTCCAGCATGACAACGACCCGAAACACACAGCCAGGGCAACTAAGGAGTGGCTCCGTAAATAGCATCTCAAGGTCCTGGAGTGGCCTAGCCAGTCTCCAGACCCGAACCCAATAGAACATCTTTGGAGGGAGCTGAAAGTCCGTATTGCCCAGCGACAGCCCCGAAACCTGAAGGATCTGGAGAAGGTCTGTATGGAGGAGTGGGCCAAAATCCCTGCTGCAGTGTGTGCAAACCTGGTCAAGACCTACAGGAAACGTATGATCTCTGTAATTGCAAACAAAGGTTTCTGTACCAAATATTAAGTTCTGCTTTTCTGATGTATCAAATACTTATGTCATGCAATAAAATGCAAATTAATTACTTAAAAATCATACAATGTGATTTTCTGGATTTTTGTTTTAGATTCCGTCTCACACAGTTGAAGTGTACCTATGATAAAAAATTACATACAGTGGGGAAAAAGTGTTTAGTCAGCCACCAATTGTGCAAGTTCTCCCACTTAAAAAGATGTGAGAGGCCTGTAATTTGCATCATAGGTACACATCAACTATGACAGACAAAATGAGGGAAAAAGACTGGCTAGGCCACTCCAGGACCTTGAAATGCTTCTTACGAAGCCACTCCTTCGTTGTCCGGGCGGTGTGTTTGTGATCATTGTCATGCTGAAAGACCCAGCCACGTTTCATCTTCAATGCCCTTGCTGATGGAAGGAGGTTTCACTCAAAATCTCACGATACATGGCCCCATTCATTCTTTCAGATTCAGTCTTCCCAGCCTGGTGCAGGTCTACAATTTTGTTTCTGGTGTCCTTTGACAGCTCTTTGGTCTTGGCCATAGTGGAGTTTGGAGTGTGACTGTTTGAGGTTGTGGACAGGTGTCTTTTATACTGATAACAAGTTCAAACAGGTGCCATTAATACAGGTAACGAGTGGAGGACAGAGGAGCCTCTTAAATAAGAAGTTACAGGTCTGTGAAAGCCAGAAATCTTGCTTGTTTGTAGGTGACCAAATACTTATTTTCCACCATAATTTGCAAATAAATTCATAAAAAATCCTACAATGTGATTTTCTGGAGAAAAAAAATCTAAATTTGTCTGTCATAGTTGACGTGTACCTATGATGCAAATTACAGGCCTCTCTCATCTTTTTAAGTGGGAGAACTTGCACAATTGGTGGCTGACTAAATACTTTTTTTCCCCACTGTATATACACATACACTACCATTCAAAAGAAATTGCTTTTCTTTCGAAAAAAATGACATTTCTAAGTGACCCCAAACTTTTGAACGGTAGTGTACATACATACATATAAATACATATATATATACATATCCTTTAAAAATATATATTTCCCTTTATTACTTTCCAACCCCACCACCCCTTCCCTAATTGGGGTAAACTAGTGAAGAACAATGCTTAGGCCTCTACTTCCAGCTTATACATACTATATACATTTTATGGACACAGTCAATTTTACAATAATTCTATTTTGTTTGTTTTTACTCCTGAACTTCCTATACCCTCAACCTCTCCAATCATTTTCATGATGTCCATCCGGTTTGCTTCTATATGCCATATCTTTCTAACTATGCTCTTTCACAAAAGCACTCAACCTATATCCTATGTACTTATTATGGACACAGTATGCTTTACATTAGTTATCTTGTTGTTATCAGTTGTTGTTAGTTGTTATTAGTCCCATCCTTCAGCTCCATTCAACACCTCCCATCTATCTCTTAACACCATCCATATTGGATTTCTATTTGGCATATGTTTTTCAACTGTACTGTGATGTTTCACAAAAGTTCTGAACCCTTCTATTCTCATTGTTTCTACAGATTGTAAATTGAAAAATATTTTTTTTTGCTAAAAGTATTATTATATTATTGATCGATTGACTATGACTTTTCAGTGCTATCTGCAGGGTTAGCTCCAGGTAAATATTGCAATCCTTCAGCCATTCCTGGACCTGTGACCAGAAACAAGCTACAAATGGACAGTACCAAAACAAATGATCTAATGATTCTGTCGCAGAAAAATCTGCAGAGCTGCGACGATTGTATCCCCCATATAAATAACATTCTATTGGTAGCAAGAATTTTGTATAATAATTAAAATTTAAAAATTCTAAGTTTTGAATCCGGCGTCGTTTTGCGTATCAGTTCATAAACACTGAGCCATTGAATCGGTACGTCAAAAAACTATTTTGCAATCTATATGGGAAGGCTGTCAATCCTATGGTCCTTAAATGAAACTGGTATACTTTTTTATTTATCATAATTTTCTTTAACCAATTATGTTCTTTAATGCAGGGCCGACAGACAAGTTCCTTACTTTTTCCCCCTTCCACTTTCCTCTTCCATTTTTGCGGTAATGCTGCAATTATTTGGTTGTAATTTTGGGTAGAGGAGACATTTCCTTATGTTTTTGTTAGCTGCATGTGCGACATAACTCCACCAGTCCTACCTATGATATCATTTACGAAGATTATACCTTTTTAAAACATTTTTTCAAAACATAATGTTTTTTATTTAATCAATTAGTATATTTGAGTTTAACCAAAATATTTGTTGCATTATTTATTCTGTTGTTTCTGGAGCATTAAATTGAAATTGCAACCAACATTCTATGGCTTGTTTTGAAATAGTGATATTTGGGAGATTATTTCCTTTTCAAATAACTGAAAGTGTGAGGTTGTAATCTGAATAAAGGGGAAAAGGCCATTCTTGAACATGGGGTGAGACAATCTGACTAATTTGCTAGAGAACCAGTTCGGATTTAAGTATAACTTTTGTATGACTGAAGCTTTTAGTGATAGGTCTAATGCTTTAATATTTAATAATTTCTGTCCTCCGAATTCATATTCATTATATAAATGGGCCCATTAAATTTTGTCTGGCTTGCCGTTCCAAATGAAATTGAATATTTA
This sequence comes from Coregonus lavaretus, assembly GCF_964263955.1. NCBI lineage: Eukaryota > Metazoa > Chordata > Actinopteri > Salmoniformes > Salmonidae > Coregonus > Coregonus lavaretus. The sequence goes on along the minus strand of NC_140014.1, from coordinate 26,691,272 downwards.
TTTCTCATATAATTTAAAAACTGTTCGCAAGGCGTAGGCAAGACCATAAGCAAATAGGTAAACTGGGATAATACTAAAGAGTTAATCAGGGTGATTTTTCCCCAAATAGACAGGTATTTACCTTTCCATGGTAGCAAGATCTTATCTATTTTTGCTAACTTTCTATTAAAATGTATTGGAGTGAGATCATTTATTTCATTTGGGATATGTATTCCGAGTATATCCACATCACCATCAGACCATTGTATTGGTAAACTAAATGGTAATGTAAAAATTGTATTTTTTAGTGATCCAATACGGAATATAGCACATTTATCATAATTTGGTTGTAATCCAGAGAGGTTAGAAAATGTATCTAGATCCTCTATGAAGCTGTGGAGGGATTGAAGTTGTGGATTTAAAAGAAACATATCTTAATACATATCTTAATTTCCATCATTATCAATTAATATGTGTAATAATGTCGGCAGTTCATGCGAAGGATTGTTACCTATAACCCGGATTGCCATTGTATTACATTACATTTTTGTCAAGCAATTATTATTTTAGCAAACAATTATTGTGGTTCATCCTATATTCTCCCTAACATCCTTACCCCCTTGCAACAGATGTGGGATACACACACACACACACACACACACACACACACACACGCACATACTCTAACACACTCAACCCCTTTCCTCCACAATCAACCATAAGCTCAGATGCTCAACGGTTGTTACATCCCAGAGCCCAACTCAAGAAAGGACCTAATTTACGAATGCATATACAGTTACAGCTGTTTGAGAAAGCATGCAAGATTGAGCAAAAATTGACAAAAAATGTAGATTTGATTAACCCATGTCAAGTCCCTCTTCCCCTGAGACACAAACACTCTGTGGAGTAACTACAATATTGTTGATCCATCCTCAGTTTTGTCCTATCACAGCCATTAAACTCTGTAACTGTTTTAAAGTCACCATTGGCCTCAAGCTGAAATCCCTGAGCGGCTTCCTTCCTCTCAGGCAACTGAGATAGGAATGACGCCTGTATCTTTGTAGTGTCTGGATGTATTGATACACCATGCAAAGTGTAATTAAATGATTATCACCCAGTAGCACTCACATCTGTAGCCATGAAATGCTTTGAAAGGCTGTTCATGGCTCACATCAACACCATCATCCCAGACACCCTGGACCCACTCCAATTCGCATACTGCCCCAACAGATCCACAGATGATGCGATCTCTATTGCACTCCACACTGCCCTTTCCCACCTGGACAAAAGAACACCTACGTGAGAATGTGGTTCATTGACTACAGCTCAGCGTTCAACACCATAGTGCCCTCCAAGCTCATCACTAAAAGAAGGACTGTGGGATTAAACACCTCCCTCTGCAATTGGATACTGGACTTTCTGACGGGCCGCCCCCAGGTGGTGACGATAGATAACAACACATCCTCCACGCTGACCCTCAATACGGGGGCCCCTCAGGGTTGCGTGCTTAACCCACCCCCTACCTACATGTACATAGTACTTCAATCAATCATCTAACCAAAGTTACATGTACAGTGCATCCGGAAAGTATTCAGACCCCTTTACTTTTTCCACATTTTGTTACATCACAGACTTAGTTCTAAAATTGATTAAATTGTTTTTTCCCCTAATCAATCTACACACAATACCCCATAATGACAAAGCAAAAACAGGTTTTAAGACATTTTTGCAAATGTATTACAAATAAAAAACTTTTACATAAGTATTCAGACACTTTACTCAGTACTTTGTTGAAGCACCTTTGGCAGCGATTACAGGTTCCAGTCTTCTTGGGTATGACGCTACAAGCTTGGCACACCTGTATTTGGGGAGTTTCTCCCATTTGTCTCTGCAGATCCTCTCAAGCTCTGTCAGGTTGGATGGGGATCGTCGCTGCACAGCTATTTTTAGGACTTTCCAGAGATGTTCGATTGGGTTCAAGTCTGGGCTCTGGCTGGGCCACTCAAGGACATTCAGAGACTAGTCCTGAAGCTACTCCTGCGTTGTCTTGGCTGTGTGCTTAGGGTTGTTGTCCAGTTGGAAGGTGAACGTTCACCTCAGTCTGAGGTCCTGAGCGCTCTGGAGCAGGTTTTCATCAAGGATCTCTCTGTACTTTGCTCCTTTAATCTTTCCCTCGATCATGACTAGTCTCCCAGTCCCTGCCACTGAAAAACATCCCCACAGCATGATGCTGCCACCACCATGTTTCACCATAGGGATGGTGCCAGGTTTCCTCCAAATGTGACGCTTAGCATTCAGGCCAAAGAGTTCAATCTTGGTTTCATCAGACCAGAGAATCTGGTTTCTGATGGTCAGTGTCCTTTAGGTACCTTTTGGCAAACTCCATGCGAGCTGTCGTGCCTTTTAATGAGTAGTAGATCCGTCTGGCCTGATTGGTGGAGTGCTGCAGAGATGGTTGTCCTTCTGGAAGGGTCTCCCATCTCCACAGAGGAACTGTGGAGCTCTTGGTCACCTCTTGGTGGTTCCAAACTTCTTCCATTTAAGAATGATGGAGGCCACTGTGTTCTTGGGGAACTTCATTGCTGCAGACATTTTTTGGTACCCTTCCCCAGATCTGTGCCTCAACACAATCCTGTCTCGGAGCTCTTCTGACAATTCCTTCGACCTCTTTGCTTGGTTTTTGCTCTGACATGCACTGTCAACTGTGGGGCCTTATATAGACAGGTGTGTGCCTTTCCAAATCATGTACAATCAATTGAATTTACCACAGGTGGACTCCAATTAAGTGGTAGAAACATCTCAAGGATGATCAATGGAAACAGGATGCACCTGAGCTCAATTTCGAGTCTCATAGCAAAGGGTATGAATACTTATGTAAATAAGTTATTTCTGTATTTTTTATTTTATAAATTAGCTAAATGTTCTACAAATCTGTTTTCACTTTGTCATTATGGGGTATTGTGTGTAGATTGATGAGAATTTTTATTTAATTAATCATTTTTAGAATAAGGCTGTAACGTAACAAAATGTGGAAAAAGTCAAGGGGTCTGAATACTTTCCGAATGCACTATCACCTCAATCAATCACCCCAATTACCTCGTACCCCTGTATACTTACTTGGTACCGGTCCTCCTTCTATATAGCCTGTATGTAGCCTCTTTATTGTTATTTTATTGTGTTATTTTATTGTGTTATTTTATTGTGTTATTTTATTGTGTTACTATTTTCTTTTTATCTATTTGTTAATTTTCTTACTTTTTAACTGCATTGTTGGGAAAGGGCTCGTAACTAAGTAATTTCATGGTACAGTCTACACTTGTTGTATTCGGCGCATGTGACAAAGAAAATGTGATTTGATTTGAATTAATAACTTCACCATGCTCAAAGGGATTTTTTTTTTTACTAATCTAGCAATAGGTGTCCTTCTTTGCGAGGCATTGGACAACCTCCCTGGTCTTTGTGGTTGAATCTGTGTTTGAAATTCACTGCTCGACTGAGGGACCTTACAGATAATTGTATGTGTGGGGTACAGAAATGAGGTAGTCACTCAAAACTCATGTTAGGCATTATTATTGCACACAGAGTGAGTCCATGCACCTTATTGTGTGGCTTGTTAAGCACATTTTTACTCCTGACTTATTTAGGCTTGCAATAACAAAGGGGTTCAATACTTATTGACCCAAGATATTTCAGCTTTAAATGTTTTATGAATTTGTAAAAATTTCGAAAAACATAATTCCACTTTGACATTATGAGGTATTGTGTTTAGGCCAGTGACACAACATCTCAATGTAGTCAATTTTTTATTCAGGCTGTACACAACAAAATGTGGAAAAAGTCAAGGGGCAAAATTTGGAAAAAGTCAAGGGGTGTGAATACTTTCTGAAGGCACAGTACAGCCATTTTTGTTTACGGAAATGGGAACAGGGGTTAGCAAAGTATGTTGTGACAGGGAATGTGTAGAGGCATTTATTAGTGAGCTTAAATCAGAGTCAGACAGACACCAACAGACGCACTGAGGAGGAGGCGGTAGTATATGGAGCTTGCATGACAGAAAATCAGAGAGAACAGTTATATAAACATCAATGTCATGATTTAGTGATTAGAAGTTGGGTATTTGAGACTATAGTGATTGTTATTTTTGGCCTATAAGACAAAATGTATCGTTTTATTCACATATCAATTCAGTGGCGCTTAGATGTCGTTGTGTCCTTGGTAAATACACTGAACAGAAATATAAATGCAACATGTAAAGTGGTGGTCCCATGTTTCATGAGCTGAAATAAAAGATCCCAGAAATGTTCCATATGCACAAAAAGCTTACTTCTCAGATTTTGTGCACAAATGTGTTAGTGAGCATTTCTCCATTGCCAAGATAATCCATCCACCTGACAAGTGTGGCATATCAAGAAGCTGATTAAACAGCATGATCATTACATAGGTGCACCTTGTGCTGGGGACAATAAAAGGCCACTCTAAAATGTGCAGTTTTGCCACACAACACAATGCCACAGATGTCTTAAGTTTTAAGGGAGTGTGCAATTGGCATGCTGACTGCAGGAATGTCTACCAGAGCTGTTGCCAGACAATTGAATGTTCATTTCTAATGGTAATAAGCCACCTCCAACTTAGTTTTAGAGAATTTGGCAGTACAGTAATCCCTCGTTTATCGCGGGGGTTACGTTCCGAAAATGACCCGCGATAAGTGAAATCCGCGAAATAGAAAACTTTTTTTTTTTTACAATTAGCAACTATTACATGTATACAAATACAGTGACTCACGTGTAGGCCGTTTCGTCGACATTATGGGTTTAGAAGATGTTCGAAATTACAAGATAATTTGGCCAACTTAATGTAAATTTGCCAAGCTGTTTTATGTACGTACACATAACTGCACGAGACGACAAAATGATAGCACAATTCGTAGCATGTTTTGATACAAGAAGCGGGAGTGAGTTTTTAGCGAATCAGAATGCAGAGCACAATGCACCAAAAAAAAAAAAAAAATGCATTATGAAAATCCGCGAAATAGCGAATCCGCGATAAGTGAACCGCGAAGTGGCGAGGGATCACTGTACTTCCAACCGGCCTCACAACCGCATACCACGTGTATGGCGTCAGGTGGGCGATCGACGTATACAACAGCGTGTTCCAGTTCCCGCCAATATCCAGGAACTTCGCACAGCCATTGAAGAGGAATGGGACAACATTCCACAGGCCACAATCAACAGCCTGATCAACTCTGTGCAAAGGAGATATGTCACGCGTCATGAGGCAAATGGTGGTCCCACCAGATACTGACTGGTTTTCTTTTCCACGCCCCTACCTTTTTTGGGGGTATCTCTGACCAACAGATGCATATCTGTATTCCCAGTCATGTGAAATCCATAGATTAGGGCCTAATGAATGTATTTCAATTGACTGATTTCCTTATATGAACTGTAATTCAATAAAATATTTGAAATTGTTGCACGTTGCGTTTATATTTATGTTCACTATATATTTCATTAGCCTCGCAACCCGCCTGATCTTGCGAGCTTATATGAATGTTAATCAGTCTGGTAATTACGAGGCTAATATTTTATGTACCTCAGATAAAAAACGAAATTCCATTCTTTCCCCTGCAGGTCCAGAAGACAAGCCAATGCATAACATTTTTAAGTTGCATTGAGGATTAAAATGACCCATTAGGCTATCTGTGCGTAAAAGGTATGTGCACCGGTATAATAATTACAGGCATCCCCCTGTACAAAAATCAAAGAAATAGAAACAACACATTACGCTCAAGTGTGAGCACTGTATTTCATAATGACTTTCCTCAGCGGAATGGGAATGGGGTGGTTAAGCTCCACATTAGTATGCCTATGTCTCCAGATTTGGATACTCATAAGGCCCATTTCAATGTTTCACATTCAAACGCTTTATTCGTTGCTAATTGAATAAATACAATTACAATTCTCCTCGAAAAACTAAATTCAGAGGACAAACGTCCTCCATTCTTGTTGTTTTGCTGTAGACTGACTAGACCCACATATACATGGTAAAATCGCAAGAGTTAATTCAACTCCTATGGAGTGAAATGTAACACTATTTTGGGGTTTATATGGTCCCACCCCCATTTTGTGATAAAACTACTCTGGTCATGGTGTTGATATTTGGGGATTTAAAACAGCACTAAATGGAGTAAATGTCCAACTCTCAGAGAGTTGCTTAAATGTAACACCAATTGCCCTTTTACTATTTTCAGTGTCGTTTTGAATTAACAATCAACTCCAGCAGAGTACATTTCTCTTTCGGTTTACTTCCTTTGCATTATAAGGGTGTAAAAACGTATTTGAATATTTCTTAGTGTTTCACATTATGGTGGTTTGTAATGTGATATGCATTCTCAATTGGAATCCAACTTGCATGAAGATATCCAGCACTTTTACATCACCCACAATTTGCTTGTAGAATACCTGTCATAGTAGGGAAGAAAATACAATACATGGAGACTACCTACTACACCGTGTAAACTGGAATAACTATCTCACTAACGGTTACTATAAATCCAACCACTTACCAGTTGGATTAGTTCAGATACATGTATGTTTCTTATCTTTGTGTAGCATAAGATCAAAAACAACCAATGTGCATGCAAAAACACAGATATTGAAACAAACTATTTTAAAAATCAACCTTTAACAGAGCAAGCTGGGAAATATGCCAATGAGGCCCCTCTCACATCCGTAGATAACTCCATATATTTAACTCCCTGTCTCTGGTTACTCTTAAGGGAGTTAAAAGTACTCTGTCCCAATCAACTCCAGTTATCAACACTAACTCCAGGGAGCATATCACTCTCTTGAGGATTAAGATAACTCCCAGTAGAGTCAATTTAATCCGAATTCTTTTTACACTGTGATTTCAACTATCCTTGATTTACTGTGTAGAGGCGAAGAAACTACAGGAGGAAATTGAATTGAAACACATCACTATACAATAGGCCTATGTCTATGCCAAGTTAAAATGATTCTGTTTCCGAGCAATACTTTTTCGATTTCAAAGTCCTGGTCGATTCCTCAATAAGTGGTATACAATTATCACTACGCGAGGTGCGCATAGAGCTCTCCAACGCACCCAATGCGCCAGACTTGCGAGTGGCCTTCACCAGTGAGTCCTCGCTAGACTGCAACTCCATGAGCTCCATCTCGTGCTTGGCCGCGGTCTCGAGCAATCTCTGCTTGTTGTAAAAAATAACGAAGTTGTTGATAATAGGGTGAATGGGCAACGCGATGGCTATCACCCCACACAGGAAGCTGATGGCTGCGTTGCACTTGCCGAGCGTGGTTTTGGGGTAAATGTCTCCATAGCCTACGGTCGTCATGGTGATAATAGCCCACCAGAAGGACTGTGGGATGCTACTGAAGAGGGTCTCCGGGTGGCTTTGCTCCAGGGTGTAGCCCAGTGCTGAGAACACGAATATCCCTATGCCCATGTACATAAGGAGCAGCCCCAGCTCTTTGAAACTCCTCTTCAGCGCATAGGTGAGAGTCTGTAGCCCGGAGGAGTGGCGCGCCAGTTTGAAGATGCGGGCGATACGCATGATGCGAAGCGCCTGGACCGCTTGCTGGACCTTGGCCAGATCCATCATGGCCGTACCTAGGTAAGTAAGGGTCAGCACCACGTAAAAGGGAATGATAGCCATGAAGTCTATTATGTTCATAAAGGATAGGGAAAAGTGCAGTTTATTTGGGGAGGACATAAAACGCAGCAGATATTCTACGGTGAACCAGCCTATGCAGGCTGTCTCGATGGCCTCCAGCGTTGGGTGTTCCACAAGGTCCCCCTCTTCGTCCTCCATTTGGACTTCTGGAATGGTCCCCACGCACATCACCAAGGATGACACAAGGACGAAGAGGAAAGATGCGATGGCGATAACGCGCGCAGGCAATGAGGACTCCGGTTTCTCCATGAGTTTCCAAAGGAACTTTTGGCACCGCGCTGAGCGGTTAACAGAAGGGACCCCATCTAGATCATCCAAGATAAGCTTCACTTTGTTGGCAATCTCAGCCAGCTCTTCCTCTTTTTCAGTCAGGTCACTTTTACAGCACTCGTCCAAATAGCTTTGGTCAATTTTCCAGAATTCCATCTCTTTAATGAAACAAATGGGACAGATACCTCGTTTGATGTGAATCTCACCGAAGTAATACACGTCAATTATACATCTGAAAGCGTCAGGATCCCGGTCAAAATAAAACTCCCTTTTACCCGGGTCGTAGTCATCACAAAGTGAGTAGATAATGTCGTAATTCAGAGTTGAGCAGTTGATAAGTTCTGCAAGTCGACTCTCCGGGTAGCGGTTAAGCACATCCCCGTATAAAACTAGCCTCACCCCGCCAATGTTCACGGCTATCTCGGCTTCATCCCTCGTGTCCAAGCTGTTGCAGTTCTTATATCGGGGTTTGGGTATAGTCCACATCTTTCCTGCTGTCGTATGCTATTTTCGGCGTCGAAAATGTCGAAATGCAATAAACAGACTTATGTTTCATGTGCATGAACAGTTTAAAGTGCAGGTAGCCAATAAAGTAGACTAATTTTAAAAAGGAGGAAAGCCATTGCGCAAAACCCCGCTCTGCGCTCTCCCAAGTCCAAAGCGGCAATTAAGTAATCTCTCTCTCTCTCTCTCTCTCTCTCTCTCTCTCTCTCTCTCTCTCACACACACACACACTCACACTCACACTCACACTCACACTCACACACACACTGCTGCTGCGGCTCTGAGCTCTGTGGGCGGATATTCTCTGTGGGCGGATATCACTCTGCTTGAAGTTTTGAATTTACCAAACCGGCTTGGGCAATTAACACAATTATTGCATATGGTTGAAGTGAGGTGATATGATGTGAGTGCAGTGGCGACCCGTCATTCAAACCTGTTAAGGTTTTTTTGTGTGCCTGTTTTGCATGCTATTTTGGCATTAATAGGTGTCACATTTCAGTTTACAAACAATGTAAAAAATAAATAATAATTGAGTTACTAAAGCCGCATAGAAACATGGTCTCTTTTTTGCTTTCTTGAGTAAGGCAGCTCCAAAATGCAGGTGTTTCAGCCTAGCTCAGTGCTTTCTGTGGTGGTGTGGCAGCCAGTGTAAAATACGGAGTGTAGGGGTTGATCGTTTTCTCTAGTTGCGCTGTGATTGGCTCAGTGTTCTGTCACTCATGGGGACACTATGTCACCGCAAAATCTACAGGGAGAGCTCGAAAATTCAAGCCATAGAGTTACATTAGAAGTGTCCATCCAAGAAGGCTCAAGGTCATTGGCCACAGATAAAATCATTTCAAATCACGTTATATCTACCATAGCTTTGTTTGGACTGATCATGTCAATATCATACTTTCAACATCTTAGCTAGCAAGCTAGAAGTCATCATCATGATTCAAGTCGACAATCTACTGGCAAATCATTTTCAATCCTTGTCATATGAAGAGAAATTATGAAGAGAAATTATAGATAAAACGTATCGGTGCTCATCGGCCATTGGACATAAACATTACACAACAAGTTGGAAAACGCAAATTCAACAATGAGTGGTTTGGAAGGAATAGGTGGCTAACTGCAAGCATTGCAAAGCAATCACTGGCCTGCTATTCAGTGGGGTGGGGGTGTGGTCCAAGTCTGGGTTTAAGGGTCTATTTTCCAAGCTTAAAATGATAAACATTCAACTTTGGCCATGCTGTCAATCCAGCATGACTTCTGCCGCGTTCAAAATAACTGGAAACTCGGAACTGGGAAATCTCAGACTTCAGTGAGTTCAAGACAACTGGGAACTCAGAAAAAAATTAGCTCCGACTGGGAAAATAGGTTTTCAACAGCAATCCAACTCAGAATTCCAAGTCAGGAACTTGGGCCTCTTTTTAGAGCTCCGACATGAAGATCACTGACGTCATGATTCAACCTTGTTTTTTTCAGAGTTCCCAGTTGTCTTGAAAGCACCATAAATCCAGATAATGCCAGACTTTGATGACAAAGTTTGATGACAAAATGTCCCCACAAAGGACCGCCGCGCCACCTTCCTGTTCAAGTGAGCACAGCACAACAAGGTGAGTCAAAAAAATTATTGTATGCTGCTGCATAAATTATGTAATATGCCAGGGAGATATGTATACTGTAGCTAAGAAAGTAATACTAAGTGTATGTTGTGTAGTAAGCTGTTAGTAGCCAATGTGACTCACCCTAATAATTTGGTCCCTTTTCCCCTCATAACTTAGCCTACTGTTCTGACTTGGTGGTGCACATATAGCACATAGCCTGTTTTAGAGAAATGTCATTATTGTATATTTTAAGAGCATTCATTGTCTGCTTATATGCCCCCTTTATTTATCTTACAGTTCTGACTTGGTGTACAGAGAATACTGTAAGAACGGCCCATGTTCTGAATTCTGTCATTTCAAAAGTGCTGAACAAATAGTTATATTGACTACGTCCATCCTAGCTTGCTCATTTATGTCTTAATTGAAATTACGGATTGCCTCTTATCTGCTGGTCGTCCCCTTATGCCATCTCAATTGTCAATAGAAACCAAATTTGTTAAAGCAAGTCAGCCATATCAGCTATGTTTTTATAAAAGTCAGTAAATGAGGCTGAATGAACTGTTTTGCTGCCAGACAAGGCTCCGCTGATAGCCAGGTGTAGCAGTGGTAAGGTGTTGGGACTGCTGTTGGGACTCTGCTGTTGAGACAGCTTTATGTAGGCCCTAACAGTTTGTGGGCACTGTTTGTCACCGTTATAGTGCAATTAATGTATTGTTTTGTGTTGTGTTGTGTAGTGGCTTTGCTGGCATGCATAAAAATGTTTTGGGGGGTTTGCCCTACCAATATTTACATGCTAAAATCGCTACTGTGTGAGTGGGAATTGATGCAGAACTTGTTGGTGAGCGTATGGCACACTACAATACATATCTGTCTTGACAACACATAGAAGAAAAAAGACATCTGGGAAATTAATACGAAGTTATTGTCAGGGGTAATGTCAAAGCGTTACCATTAAATGACATCAATATCTGCTGTTGCCCTTTTGATAACTTTGGACAGCCGCGCAATTACGCACGTCTCCAGAAAATGGAGATATGACACTCTCTGCTGACAACAAATACAATTGCACAATTCGAGATGCTCGGACATACTGTAAGATTCCAGTCCAGAGGGTCAGATTAAATGTATGGTGATAGGTTCAGGACCTGAGCACGAGATATCTCCTCTTTCCACAACTGACAAAGGGCATTTTCCTATATAGCTACAATGATCACGTGTTCACTGGTGTCCAAATACACCCCCCCCCCCCCACACACACACACACACACACACACACACGCACACACGCACGCACATACACACACACACACACACACACACACACACACACACACACACACACACACACACACACACACACACACACACACACACACACACACACACACACACACACGTGTGCTACACTTCAGGTAACTGCCCAAATAAAGGAAACACCAACATAAAGTGTCTAAATAGGGCATTGGGCCACCATGAGCCAGAACAGTTTCAATGCACCTTGGCATAGATTCTACAAGTGTCTGGCACTCTATTGGAGGGATGTGACAACATTCTTCCACGAATGGTGTGTTGGTGATGGCAATGCTCCAGAATCTCCCATAAGTTTTCAATTGGGTCGAGATCTGGTGACTGAGACGGCCATGGCATCATGCTCATCAAACCATTCAGTGACCATTTGTGCCCTGTGGATGGGGGCATTGTTATCCTATGGGGGCATAGCCATGGTAGCCAAAATAATGGCAAAGAATTATGGCCTGCCCAGCATTTTTATTTATGACCCTAAGCATGATGGGATTTTAGCTGCTTAATTAACTGGAACCACAGCTGTGTGCAAGCACCAGCTTTCAATATACTCTGTGTCCCTCATTTAAGCCTACTCATGTTTCCATTATTTTGTTAGTTACCTGTACATGTTCAGCATGAACAATTATAGATGACACAAGGACATCACAGCTACCATACAAAAACTTTTATTGCAGTCACAAAGGGTAGAAATGTGACATTACTGTGATAGTTTCTGTGAGGGAAAAAGATCAGTATCACAACATCACTGATCCACAGTCATGTATCAGCAATAAGTAATAATCACATCCTTAATTGATATACACACAAGATAATTGGTGTCATGAGGATTTAGCTTCATACCAATCCTCTCAGATCGAGTCCAGAAGTTGGTGGATTTCGGATTGGACGCAAGAAATAGAACTGTTGCTGTTGACTTGGTAGCTTAGTCCACACTTTTAGGGTGAACATGGATGTATTTTCTGTTGTATATCATTGGTCCCGACCTTCAATATATTGTGTATACATTCATATGGTCACATAATACCATGTAGGCCAAGTGGGGCCAAATCAAGGATCAGCAATACATAGATTTTCTTTGGTCTGTAGATCATGTCTAGAAATGCATTCTCAACATCTGAAAAAGGTTGCTTGCTTGTAGTCATTGAAGATCATCAAAGCTGAAGAAGTGTATCTGAAATTTTAATTCCTGGCTACCTTGATATTATTCATATCTATGTCTTTAAAAAATCTTTGCTAGAATCAACCACTTATTTAATGGGTTTTGGTATTTTTACAGGCTTTATTCTAGTCCACGGGGAGTTCAGGATGCGTTGACAACCCAAACCCAAACCAATCCCTCCTTCCTAACCCTAGAGCCTTTTGACTTCCCTTCATCCAACTGAAAGGACTAGATATGTATTAGCAATATGATAATCTCTCAATCCTAACCCTCTGGTGGCAGGGTAGAGGCTCACCATATTGTTAATACTTATTTAGGCTTTGAAGTCAACAGGGACCTAGGGAAATTGTTAATTTGGGATTGGGGCCCACTCCTCATTGGCTACTAGCTAGGATCCAGAAGCGTGACACTGATCTGGACACAGATGTAGGAGTAGTAGTCCTGCGGAGACACAGCGCTCAATCCTGGCACGTCAAGGGCCACCTGGCAGACAGAGGGAGACAGAGAGCAGAATATCTCAACAGTTACCCGCAGTGATTGGAGGGACAATCCACTTCATTGATAAAAATTATAAACGCAACATGTAAAGTGTTGGTCCCATGTTTCATGAGCTGAAATAAAAGACCCCCGAAATTTTCCACATGCACCTTGTGCTGGGGATAATAAAAGGTTGAGTTTTCTCACACAACACAATGCCACAGATGTCTCAAGTTTTGAGGAAGCGTGCAATTAGCATGCTGACTGCAGGAATGTCCACCAGAGCTTTTGCCAGAGAATTGAATGTTAATTTCTCTACCAAAAGCCGCCTCCAACGTTGTTTTAGAGAATTTGGCAGTACGTCCAACCGGCCTCACAACCGCAGACCACGTGTAACCACGCCAGCCCAGAGTGCCCCATGGTGGCAGTGGGGTTATGGTATGGGCAGGCATAAGTTACGGACAACAAACACAATTGCATTTTATCGATGGCAATTTGAATGCACAGAGATACCGTGACGAGATCCTGAGGCCCATTGTCGTGCCATTCATCCGCCGCCATCACCTCATGTTTCTGCATGATAATGCACGGCCCCATGTCGCAAGGATCTGTACACAATTCCTGGAAGCTGAAAATGTCCCAGTTCTTCCATGGCCTTCATACCTACTAGACATGTCACCCATTGAGCATGTTTGGGATGCTCTGGATAGACGTGTACGACACCGTGTTCCAGTTCCTGCCAATATCCAGCAACTTCACACAGCCATTGAAGAGGAGTGGGAGAACATTCCACAGGCCACAATCAACAGCCCGATCAACTCTATGCAAAGGAGGAGATGTCACACCAGATACTGACTGGTTTTCTCATCCACACCCCTACCTTTTTTGTTAAGGTATCTGTGACCAACAGATGCATATCTTTATTCCCAGTCGTGTGAAATCCATAAATTAGGGCCTAATTAATGTATTTCAATTGACTGATTTCCTTATATGAACTGTAACTCAGTAAAATCATTGAAATTGTTGCTTGTTGCGTTTATATTTTTGTTCAGTGTATATATCTATGGGAGAGACAATCCCATAAAACACCTAAAGTTGAACAAAGGAAATTACTCTCACTTCAGGCTTGCTGGAGATCATGGCAGAAGCTGTAGGGTCCAAGTGTCCAAACAGAGAACTCAGCTGCTCCCTCAATTTCTTTGTACGCTTCTTATCTGGCTGCAGCAGCAATGCCTGAAAACTCACCGGCAGCCCATACCTGACCAAGTACAGACTAACTAGTAACTGTATGGTTATCATATGACATCAATTGAATTTGACAATAAATGTATTTGACTGACCTGAGAACAGATTCCACAAACACCTCCAGGACTTTCAGGTGGATCCAGGCCACAAACACTTCACTGAAGTTCACCTTGAGCCAACGCACAAAGGTTCCCTTCGGAGAAGACACACACATACGTATACACACAAACTCATACTCTACATATGCATCCACAAGTTACTTATAATCCACCTACATACACTCAAAATGCTTCACTTACATACTGCTCCTTCTTGTCCACAAGAAGACGGCTCATCTCCCGCTTCTGAAGCTCCACCTGATCGAAGCAAAATTCTCGTATCGTGAACCTGTTGCCATGACCACATTAGATCAAATTAGTTATTTACTTCTTGTTGTTCAGAAAAGTATCAAGTGATGTCCTAAGTTGCTGCTGAATTACCTGTCCTTCTTGAAAAGGGTAACAGTGAAAATGGCTTCCTCGCCCTCCTCATAGACCTTCCTGTAGACACACATCGCTAAGTTATGTCAACATCACAACAACATTGCATCAGGTAAGAGATTTGGGCACATATTGAGTTTTACTTTGATAAAACCCACTTTATATAGTCATCACACTACATACCAAATTTATTGTAACAACATCTTATTTTGTTTATTATTAAACCAGATGGTATGATGTGATCATACAATTAGAAATTATAGGATCTCTATGGATTTGATTGCCTTTTTAATAAAAAGGCCATTGTACACCACTGCATGATCCTTACATTAAGACTTGAGGTCAGTGTCTGTCTGGCTCACAAATGAAAGGGATTAACAGACACAATTAGAGCCAATGAGAGCAGTACTGGCAATAGAGTTGAGCTGTGGTCAGACTCACTCTTCTTTTCTGCTGGTAACATTATACCTGCGGTTAGTCTGACCTTCAGACACAGAGAGAGAGAGAGACTCTGTGCTACTTGTTTGCCCAGCTCTGCCTGAACTCAAACACATGTACCAGATGGGGTATCTTGCCTTACATTGCTTCTAACCTGAATGTACTAGAAAAAATAGATCTATTATCAGGAATATATTTTGAGTACATTTACATTTTTACATTTTAGTCATTTAGCAGACGCTCTTATCCAGAGCGACTTACAGTTAGTGAATACATTTTTTATTTTATTTTTTTATACTGGCCCCCTGTGGGAAACGAACCCACAACCCTGGCGTTGCAAACGCCATGCTCTATCAACTGAGCTACATGGCTGTAGTACTAGTACCACAGCCAGTTCACGCACGAATGCACGCTCACACACACACACACACACACACACACACACACACACACACACACACACACACACACACACACACACACACACACACACACACAGTCATTTGAATGTAAGAATGAATTAATACATAATGTATACAGTATGTATAAAACAAGTAGAGGGATACCTTGGCTATGATGTCTGCCAGGCTCTTAAAAGGCAGTGCAGTGGAGTACTTGGCTCTGTCCCACTGGAACTTTGTCACATAACTGACCAGATCCACTGTTGAGATGCACAGACAACATGTCACAGGCAATCAATTTCACAGTGACACAAAACAAAAGGGCTCCATACAAAACAGAGCTCAGCAAACAGGGACATGCTGAGACACACACACACAGAATCACAGATGGACGTATACACACACACAAAGACAAACACAGATGTATACACAACACAACTACACTGAACAAAAATATAAACACAACAAGTAAAATGTTGGCCCCATGTTTCATGAGCTGAAATAAAAGATCCCCATAAGTTTCCATATGCACAAAAAGCTTATTTCTCTAAAATGTTGGGCACAAATTTGTTTACATCCCTGTTAGTGAGCATTTCTCCTTTGCCAAGATAATCCATCCATCTGACAGGTGTGGCATATCAAGAAGCTGATTAAACAGCATGATCATTACACAGGTGCACCTTGTGCTGGGGACAATAAAAGGCCACTCTAAAATGTGTAGTTTTGTCACACAACACAATGCCACAGATGTCTCCAGTTTTGAGGGATCGTGCAATTGGCATGCTGACTCCAGGAATGTCCACCAGAGCTGTTGCCAGAGAATTTAATGTTCATTTCTCGACCAAAAGCCGCCTCCAACGTCATTTTAGAAGATCTGGCAGTACGTCCAACTGACCTCACAACCGCAGACCACGTGTATGGCGCTCTATGGGCGAACGGTTTTCTGATGTCAACGTTGTGAATTGAGAGCCCCATGGTGGTGGTGGGGTTATGGTATGGGCAGGCATAAGCTATGGACAACGAACACAATTGCATTTTATTGATGGCAATTTGAATGCACAGAAATACCGTTACGAGATCCTGAGGCCCATTGTGAGGCTCATTTCTTTTAAGGTATCTGTGACCAAAAGATGCATATCTGTATTCCCTGTCATGTGGAATCCATACATTAGGGCCGAATGAATTTATTTCAATTGACTGATTTCTTCATAAGAACTGTAACTCTTTGAAATTGTTGCATGTTGCGTTTATATTTTTGTTCAGTATACATGTGCATGAGAGTAAAGACTAAATTAAGAAAACTATCCAAAACACACCAATCAAACCAACCAAACTCTGCATCAGCATTACAATCCTACAATCCTGCAAGCAAAGCAGATAAAATCCCAAACACAAGCCAAAATACCCAGCAAGGTCTTGAAGTAGGCTTTCGAGGGTGACTGGGAGACTTTATGATGAGTCTTGGGGTCTGATGAGGGGAGACGTGGTGGGGAGATGAGGGCAGAACGATGAGCATACTACTACTAGTCTCTTAGCTGTAGAACGTCAGCTGTCAGAACTTTCTTAGATCAGAAACCTTTAGGTAATGGTCATGGTAATAACTAATGGTAATAACTGCATAATAACTAGTAGCACCAACATAGAAGCAAACAAAGGGAACAAAAAAAAACATAACAACTAATTCTACAGAGTACAAAAAAGTACCAAGAGACAATGTTGTATTAACAATGACCTAGTGAGGTGGAAACATAGTTTGCTACTGTAACAAACATGGGTGTGTTCATTTGCAAATTGCTCCTTATTGCAAACACAACATAAATGTACCCAGATCTGAAGTGAACAAGCAGGTTGGAGCAGGGTGGTGTGTGTGTGTACATTTTTTAAATGTTAGTCATTTAGCAGACGCTCTTATCCAGAGCGACTTATTTATTAGGGTTAAGTGCCTTGCTCAAGGGCACATCGACAGATTTTTCACCTAGTCGGCTCGGTGGATTGACCCAGCAACCTTTTGGTTACTGGCCTAATGCTCTTAACCACTAGGCTACCTGCCGGCTACATGTGTGTGTGCATGTGTGTGTGTATGTGCGTGTGCGTGTGTGTGTGTAAAAGTGTATGTGTGTGTGCGTGCGTGCACGAGCACGTGTGTATGTGTAGTGTGTATGCGCATGTACGTGCACACGCACTTCTGTGCTGTTTGATCAGCGTCTTGCTACAGGTGCTTACTATACTATACTGTTTGACTCCGGTCCCCCAGGCCCTCATGCCCTATACCCAGGGTAGGGTAACTGTCACTGGGACTCACCGCCGTTAGCCAGGGCATTCTCCACCACTTTATCACTGGCCTGCTCCATCACCTCCGCCATGCACTGAGCTGTCCTCTGCATTACTCTGGAGAACATGGAGGTGACAAGCCACTTATCATGACAGGAAATAAACATCACCAGAGCCTTATGACTTAACAAATTGTTATATTTGTATATCACAAGGAAGATGAAGAGCTCTACAAACAAAACTTTATACAAGTACCAATTTCCCAAGAGCACTTTATAGGTAGGGGATGTGCTTAGCACTTGTAATAAGAGACTACAGTTTCCTAAAAGTAAACTCAGACTTCCGGGGCTCATAAGAGCAAAGCCCTTCCCAATATCCTTATAATCAGTACCAATGCATGACTTGGACTGAAATAGGTTCCGGTTCTCATTTTGGGTGCCGGTACTGTTTGTATTTAGGTGCAGGAGCTCTACAATACTTTTGAGCAAATATTCTATAAGAGGAACAGGAGCTCAAGCAGCAGAAAAGTTGAGGTGCCGGTACACAGCTTCGGTGAGCTCCTGCCGAAGTCAAGCACTGATCAGTACACTAAACTATTAAGGAACTTCTAACTAACAACTTCAGCCTGCCCAGCTCATATTCAAGCCAATGGAAAAGCAGGAAACAAAATGTCAGCATCATCCAAGCATAAATTAATAATGAAAGAAGAACTTAAAGAGGTATACAGTTAGTAGAGTAAATTACTACTAGCCTATAACATAGTGAGGAAGCACACAGGCACAAAACACACCAACATGACCCTGAAAGTGTCTTGTACCTCTCAGCTTGAGTGTCCAGTTTGGAGAGGTCATCTGACACACCCAGGAGGATGTCCAATGTTCCAACCTAGGAGATTAGAAGTGGAAATGTTACAATCATAATACTTGAAGTGTAAACGTATAACAGGTGACTGGCAGGCTGCAATTACATTGTAACATCTCACTTAGCCTCAAAACAAGGAGCAGGTTTCAGTTAGCTTTTTTCCCCAATTGAAACTTAGGACAGGCTAGTAGACCTTATCGATCAAGTTGAGTGAAAGAGGTCAAATGGAAAACATTCTGAAAGACTCCAAACCATCACTTGAAGAGTGAAATATGAGCCCACCACTTCACCAGGGAAGGCAACTGAACACCTTTGTCCTGTAAATATACAATACTCTGAATCTGACCAGTGCTGACCTGAACAGTTATCACAGATGTATTGCGTAGTATAGTGACTGTGAGGTGGAAATACTTGTCCAACTTGTCCAACTGTGGTCTCATTCAACTTTAATTTCTAGTGGATGGCAGTGTTGTCATTCATTACCATAGAGCTGCTGTGTTGTCAGATGTGAATTGCTACTGTACAAAGAAATGCGGAAGTTATGTCATGCTTGGAAGGTCGATGAAGGCGGTACGCTCCAAGTCAAGTGGCCTTGTTCATCTATTTGAGCCTCTTGGTAGCTATGCGGCACAAATCCTAACCTTCAATTCTGGGATGGAAAACTTGAAGCTGGAGGCAAGTTTGGTTTTGGCTACAGAATGCTTGAGTTTCTCCAGAGACTGTGAGCTGGTCCTGTCCAGAGGAACAGATATCAACCAGAAGTCTGTCATGACTTGTGCACCCTGGTGCCACCTCTCTCTGCCTTACATGTGGGGTCCCCTAATCTCCAAAAACCTAGAAAATAAAACAGTAATTTATTATGTGGACCCCACTCCATATAATATAGGCTATATAGGACAATGCAGCTTTATAACACACCATAGAATAGTGCAATTTATTAAATAATTTTGAACATGTAGCTACTGCACATGGTTTTGTCATCATGGCCATTAATAAAATAATGAGGAACCATACATTTTAGCCTAACAGGCCAGCTCAAGTGGATTTTCCGTGGAACATTCTTTAATTCTGCCACTTAGCCCCTACTTCAGTCTCTGTTTTCTTCCCTATATTGTTATCATTGAGTCCATCGCCATAATGATAGTTTGACAAAAGCTAATAATTGACATGTCAATAGGTGTTCTACATCAAAAAATAAACACATTTGACAGCTAAGGCTACTGTAAAAATACAAATCCGTTTACCGTTAGTTTTGAGCGCCCATCCCCTATTCCAAGCTACGCTCACAGCGTTCAGACGTTGGTGGCTTGGGGAGAGGGAATTTTACAGCTTCCCGCGCCGAACCTCTGGGCGAAGACAGGACAGCCATTCGCTAAGATGAGCATTGTTACATCACTGAGAACGAATAGGTAAATGCGCAAACATTTACATAAGGCCAGTGACTCATTGCTCATTCAGAGGCATCCTCTCAAGTTTCCCATATCCATGCAATGACTTCATTTAACAACCTGGTCTCAGAGCATTTCGTATTGTTCTGTATGCATGGGTGTGTATTCATGTCTGCCAAGGGAATCCAGGCTTCCCCCCAAAAATGACACAAAAAAAAGAAAAAAGCATACAAAATTATTTATCTTTCATCTCTCTGTGTTTCATAAATGTCCTTCAATTCGCAAGAGGCTGAATGTATCTCACAGCGCCCCTCTGTCTTAGTATGTGTAGCATATCTATCTGATGCTATCTGGTCAGAAAGAGTATGACATTGTTGCCTCCCTTAATAAAACATTTATAAAATAATAGACAATCAGCGTTGAGCTAAACTGAGTGAGCTCAGCTGTGAATGGTCCTGGCGCACCAAAACAAAGTGTAAAGGGAAGCCAGTTTGGATTTGGCTTCAGACCAATCACATCACAAGCTAAACGTCATTATTGACAGAAAAAAACTTGAATTGTTGCATCTCGTGTTGTTGTCCTCCGGTGGCTAGCTAGCTAAAATCGTCCCTATCCTAAATTAGCCATCGATGGAGATAGGGATTTGGACTTGTGGTTTACTTAATTCTCTGTACATTATACCCCTGGCCTGAGAGGATGGAAGTTCAACATGTAGCTAGATGTAGCTAAAATGCTAATGTTATCTAGCTGGCATATGAAAGGAAGTTAGGCTAGCGAGCAAGTATTTTAACCAGGTAATCTAAGACAACAAAAGCTAAAAGCGTGTACTGTATGACAGAGTCATAGACTGTTTAGGCAACATGAAGAGGAGGATGGCGTTTCTAAGTAGGGTGAGTCAACATGTTTTTTCTACTTGCACACACACACCACACACACACAGTCTTGTACAACTAACAATTCAGTCCCATTCGAAATCCTATTTTCCCTAACCCTAAATCTAACCCGTACCCGTACCCTTACCCTAACCCTAACCCTAACCGTAACCCCAAAAACCTAACCCTAGCTCCTAACCCTAAAACTAACCCTAGCTCCTAACCCTAACCCTAAACCTAATTCTAACCCTAACACTAATTCTAACCTTAACCCTAAACCCCCTAGAAATAGCATTTGACCTTGTAGGGACCAACAAAATGTCCCCATTTGGTCAAGTTTTTGTTTGTTTACTATTCTCGTGGGGACTTCTGGTCCCCACAAGTATAGTTAAACATGTCCACACACACACACACACACACAGAGAGAAATCAGTGCCATGGACAGCCACATCATATTTAGCTTACGTTGATTGGACTAAATCGTTTTTGGTATCTTTTAGTTGTCACTGTATTAGACTAAGCATAGGTGATTAGATGATGTTGAAATGTTGAAGTTGAAATGGTGCTGAAATAGTGGGTCAGCTCCTGTTTTCTTTGCGACTTGCGGTAACTCTCCGTTGTTCTAAATCAGTAGTAGTCTGAAAATGTCGGAAACGTTACCTAGCTTGACCATGCTTTAGGTCATGTAACTGTTTGTTACATGCAATATGTGTCACGCCTGCTCCCGCTCCCCCTCCCTGGCACTCAAGGGCACCAGGCTACCCATCATTACGCACACGTCACCATCATTACGCGCATCAGCGTTTCATTGGACTCACCAGGAATTCATCACTGTTTAATTACCTCCTCTATATCTGTCTGTTCCTTAGTTTGATCCCCGTGTTGCATTGATGTTGTTTTGTTTCTCTCGTCCAGACGCTGTTCTTGCTTTGTTTCATGTCTATTTATTATTAAATCATCACCCTGTACTTGCTTCCTGTCTCCCAGTGTCTGTCGTTACAATATGTTTTGTGGACTTCACCGGACAGATGTTGCTCTCCGGTTTTATAATGAAACAAATGTGTGGTTGAATTTATTCTGCTACTGTGTCTTTTTATTGTCTCGGCCTTAGGCCTATATACAGTATGTTACGAATTACAATCAGTATTACAGTGGCTTGCGAAAGTATTCACCCCCCTTGGCATTCTTCCTATTTTGTTGCCTTACAACCTGGAATTAAAATTGATTATTATTTTTTTTTTGGGGGGGGGGGGGAATACATGCCTAACACTTTGAAGATGCAAAATATGTTTTCTTGTGAAATAAACAAGAAATAAGAAGAAAAAAAACAGAAAACTTGAGCGTGCATTACTATGAGGTTTCCCTCAAGAATTTCCCTGTATTTAGCGCCATCCATCATTCCTTCAATTCTGAAAATCCACCTTTCCAGAAATAAGTCTCTCACTGTTGCTGCTTGCTACAGACCCCCCTCAGCCCCGAGCTGTGCCCTGGACACCATATGTGAACTGATTGCCCCCCATCTATCCTCAGAGTTCGTACTGCTTGGTGACCTAAACTGGGATATGCTTAACACCCCGGCCAACCTACAATCTAAACTAGATGCCCTCAATCTCACACAAATGATCAACGAACCTACCAGGTACAACCCTAAATCTGTAAACATGGGCACCCTCATAGATATCATCCTGACAAATTTACCCTCTAAATACACCTCCGCTGTCTTCAACCAGGATCTCAGCGATCACTGCCTTATTGCCTGCGTCCGTAATGGGTCCGCGATCAAACGACCACCCCTCATCACTGTCAAACGCTCCCTAAAACACTTTAGCGAGCAGGCCTTTCTAATTGACCTGGCCCGGGTATCCTGGATGGATATTGACCTCATTCCGTCAGTAGAGGATGCCTGGTTGTTCTTTAAAAGTGCTTTCCTCTCAATCTTAAATAAGCATGCCCCATTCAAAAAATTCAGAACTAAGAACAGATATAGCCCCTGGTTCTCCTCAGACTTGACTGCCCTTGACCAGCACAAAAACATCCTGTGGCGTACTGCATTAGCATCGAACAGCCCCCGCGATATGCAACTTTTTAGGGAAGTCAGGAACCAATATACACAATCAGTTAGGAAAGCAAAGGCTAGCTTTTTCAAACAGAAATGTGCATCCTGTAGCACTAACTCCAAAAAGTTTTGGGACACTGTAAAGTCCATGGAAAATAAGAGCACCTCCTCCCAACTGCCCACTGCACTGAGGCTAGGAAACACTGTCACCACCGATAAATCTACAATAATCGAGAATTTCAACAAGCATTTTGCTACGGCTGGCCATGCTTTCCACCTGGCTACCACTACCCCGGCCACCAGCTCTGCACCCTCCGCTGCAACTTGCTCATGCCCCCCCCCCCCTGCTTCTCCTTCATACAAATTCAGACAGCTGATGTTCTGAAAGAGCTAAAAAATCTGGACCCCTACAAATCAGCTGGGCTAGATAATCTGGACCCTTCTTTCTAAAATTAGCCGCCGAAATTGTCGCAACCCCTATTACTAGCCTGTTCAACCTCTCTTTCGTAATGTCTGAGATCCCCAGAGATTGGAAAGCTGCCGCGGTCATCCCCCTCTTCAAAGGGGGTGACACTCTAGATCCTAACTGTTATAGACCTATATTCATCCTGCCCTGCCTTTCTAAAGTTTTTGAAAGCCAAGTTAACAAACAGATCACCGACCATTTCGAATCCCACCGTACCTTCTCCGCTATGCAATCCGGTTTCCGAACTGGTCATGGGTGCACCTCAGCCACGCTCAAGGTCCTAAACGATATTATAAACGCGATCGATAAAAGACAGTACTGCGCAGCCGTCTTCATCGACCTGGCCATGGCTTTCGACTCTGTCAACCACCGCATTCTTATTGGCAGACTAAATAGCCTTGGTTTCTCTAATGACTGCCTCGCCTGGTTCACCAACTACTTCTCAGATAGAGTTCAATGTCTCAAATCGGAGGGCCTGTTGTCTGGACCTCTGGCCGTCTCTATGGGCGTGCCACAGGGTTCAATTCTCGGGCCGACTCTATTCTCTGTGTATATCAATGATGTCGCTCTTGCTGCTGGTGATGCTCGGATCCACCTCTATGCGGACGACACCATTTTGTATACATCTGGCCCTTCATTGGTCACTATGTTAACAAACCTCCAAACGAGCTTCAATGCCATACAACACTCCTTCCGTAGCCTCCAACTGCTCTTAAACAATAGTACAACTAAATGCATGCTCTTCAACCGAATGCTGCTTGCACCTGCCCACCCGACTAGAATCACTACTCTCGGCGGGTCTGACCTAGAGTATGTGGGCAACTACAAATACCTAGGTGTCTGGTTAGACTGTAAACTCTCCTTCCAGACTCACATTAAGCATCTCCAATCAAAAGTTAGATCTAGAATCGTCTTACTATTTCTCAACAAAGCCTCCTTCACTCATGCTGCCAAACATGCCCTCGTAAAACTGACTATCCTACCGATCCTTGACTTCGGCGATGTCATTTACAAAATAGCCTCCAACACCCTACTCAGCAAATTGGATGTAGTCTATCACAGTGCCATCCGTTTTGTCACCAAAGCCCCATATACTACCCACCATTGTGACCTGTACGCTCTTGTTGGCTGGCCCTCACTACATATTCGTCGCTAAACCCACTGGCTCCAGGTCATCTATAAATCACTGCTAGGCAAATCCCCGTCTTATCTTAGCTCACTGGTCACCATAGCAACACCCACCCTTAGTCTGCGCTCCAGCAGGTATATCTCACTGGTCATCCCCAATGCCAACACCTCCTTTGGCCGCCATTCCTTCCAGTTCTCTGCTGCCAATGACTGGAACGAACTGCAAAAATCTCGGAAGCTGGAGACTCTTATCTCCCTCACTAACTTTAAGCGTCAGTTGTCAGAGCAGCTTACCGATCACTGCACCTGTACACAGCCTTTCTGAAATTAGCCCACCCAACTACCTCATCCCCATATTGTTATTTATTTTGCTAATTTGCACCCCAGTATCTCTATTTGCACATCATCTTTTGCACATCTATCTTTCCAGTATTATACGAAATTGTAACTATTTTGCAATATGGCCTATTTATTGCCTTACCTCCATAACTTACTACATTCGCACACACTGTATATATATTTTCTGTTGTATTTTTGACTTTATGTTTTGTTTACCCCATATGTAACTCTGTGTTGTTGTTTTTATCGCACTGCTTTGCTTTATCTTGGCCAGGTCGCAGTTGTAAATGAGAACATACCTGGTTAAATAAAGGTTAAAAAAATAAAAATAAAATAAAAAATATTTCTTCATGTTTCTTTGATATCAGTATCGGTGTTCAACTTTCGTTATATTTCCCTCCAGCTGTTGTCTTTTGTGTGCTTGTCCGAATACAACCGCATCAAAGGGTTGTTCTCGTATGTCTCACCAGTTTGCATAGAGGCTCCTCAAAACTGGACAGAGACATAGACATCATTGCGCGCAGCAAATAAAAAATAAAAAAAGCGCAATAAAGGAAGCTTGCAAGTAGTAGAAGCGAAGTAGCAGAAAGTCCATCTCTTCCGTGTTTATACCATTTACATTTTACATTTACATTTTAGTAATTTAGCAGGCGCTCTTATCCAGAGCGAACTACAGTAGTGAGTGCCTACATTACTACCACAATGGATACTGGAAAATATGTGATTTAGATACAGGGGTGGGACTTCCCTTGCAATACTCACTCAATACTGCCCCTCAGTCTTCGCAAGGAATGATACGTCGGGTCTCAATTTCCAGGTAGAAAAAAACTGTGTTGAATGACGGACTGTCTTACAAGGAGCCGCCCCTTTTGTGATGAAAAACGACATTGCAGCACTGCGCTACGCTCCGTTGGCCCTATTTGCGTATTCTGTGTAGACCACTTTAGGGTTAAGGGTTAAGTTTAGGAGTTAGGTTAAAGGGTTAAGGTTAGGGTTAGGGTTAGCAAAAAGGGCTAAGGTTAGGGTTAGGGTTAGCTAACATGCTAAGTAGTTGCAAAGTAGCTAAAAAGTAGTTGAAAAGTTGCTAATTAGCTAAAATGATAAATTAGCAATCTTTGGGTTGCTAGACATTCATGTTATACACCCACCTATCCACCATACTTTCGTTTTTGCCTTAAGTAACCATCTGTCTTATGTAACCATACCAAACATAACATATCATACAAATTTAAGTGTCTCGGATTTACATTTACTATGTTATGTCTAGTCTATGAGACCAGGATGCTTTTAGTGAATGCGTGAGTGACCATTACAGTACAGTATGGTACAGTGGAGTTTAATTATTTCGCCGGTTCGAATCCCCGAGCCGACTAGATGAAAAATCTGTCGATGTGCCCTTGAGCAAGGAACTTTACCCTAATTGTTCCTGTAAGTCCGTCTGCTAAATGACTAGAATGTTAAAATGTGATCAGGAGGATTGTAATTATTACCATGCTTTAGTGTGTCCGTTTGCGCTATTTTATAGTATTATAATTAGTACATCAATATTCTTAAATTGATATAACATCCAAAAACAAAACCTACAGACTTTCTACACAGAAATCAATGGGAACCCCATCTACTGTTTTGTGGCGTCCACGTTTCCACACGGACCTAAAAGTACAGACCAACGTTGTTTGTAGCAACGTGGGGCATGAATATTTACTAATACTCAGAACTTACAATTATTGTACATTAGTGTTATGAGTGGAAAGTATCTTTGACATCCTCGACAATGCAGATATCCAGTGTGAATGATGTGAAGATTTATAACTTAAGCCACGGAAAGTCTCTTCCAGAGGTAAGTTTGCATTAGCTAACGTTGGCTAGCTAGCTTTCTTAATAGTTTAGCAAGCTAATTTACAATAAAAAATAAGCCAGTTAACTTAGCTACTGCTAATAGTATTTGATCACAGATTGATAACCTATTAAATTGCGTAGTTAAGTCCTTAGCTATTGTTCTATTGAAACAAAGGCATGCTAGGCAACTAGCCAGTCAGCTGGCTAACGCTGCAGCCATGGCATCAAGCATGGAGGTTTATATATTGCTGTGATATTGTGTATGAGGTCACAAATTAAGCAGTAGCTTCACATAACAATCAGAGTATGTGATAACACACGTCTCAATATTTGTTTCCCAGTGGCTCTCAGATCGGAAGAAAAGGGCATTGCAAAAGAAAGATGTTGGTGAGTATTCCTTTACTAACTAATGGCTTACAGGTGTTTGTGTGCTGGCCAAGTGGTCAGACTATTATTTAATGCCTCACCTATCTAACTGCTTTTTCTCAGACATCCAACGCAGGATCGAGCTCATCCAAGACTTTGAGATGCCCACAGTGTGCACCTCCATCAAAGTGTCAAGGGATGGGCAGTTCATTCTAGCAGCAGGTGAGCATTTGGCTTGCTGTCACTTTCAGATTAAATTTGGCACATATCACTAGAGTAGACAGTATTCTAAGTAATTACTGTTATGTATGGATTTGTCAGCTTCTTTTAACATCCTTTCAGGCACATACAAACCCAGGATCCGATGCTATGACACGTATCAGTTGTCCTTGAAGTTTGAGCGGTGTCTGGATTCAGACGGTAAGTGATAGACCCACTAGTTGTATATGTAAAAATATTTTGCGTCTATGGTCCTCTAGAACTCCGGTGTGCTATGGGAATCCCTGCAAGTATCCGTCCCTCCTTTTGTTGTGAAGTGAGTGGCTGGTCCATAGGAAGAGGATCCAGCTGTCTCAGTGATGGTCTCAGTCAGTCCTGACTCCACTAATGAACACTCACACTTAATACTTAACTAGGGTGCAGTCAGGCACACGTTCTCAGTAAACACACACCCAACATACACAATTGCCATGCTGTGATGGTCACCAATAAATACAGCTTTTGCATTCTGCGAAAGTCTTTGCCGGTAGATATTATTTTTTCTTGTAGCTAGTTCTGAAAGTGTTTTTTTCCTTCACAGTTGTGGCCTTTGACATTCTGTCCGATGACTATTCGAAGGTAAGACAGACTTCCTTGGTTGTTTCCTGCAGTGGGGGTTACCTAAACTTTTATTTTTTCAAGAAATAAATGTAACCTGATATTGTTGTGTGTGTGTGTATAGCTGGTGTTTCTGCATTGTAACCGGTACGTGGAGTTCCACTCGCAGCATGGACACTACTACAAGACGCGTATTCCCAAGTTTGGTAGGGACTTTGCCTACCACTACCCCTCCTGCGACCTCTACTTTGTTGGGGCAAGGTAAGGGTTAAAAGCCAAAAGAAGGTGGAGCATTCACTGTCTTGATTTCCTATGTATCATTAGACTTGGCTTCAACTTGACAAGTTGGAGTTTTGTTACTGTTGACTCTACAGTAAGACAGACCTTTTTCCTCTCTCTTAGCTCAGAGATATTCAGGCTCAATCTGGAGCAAGGCAGGTTCCTCAACTCCCTTCAGACAGATGCTGTGTAAGTATACATGTACAATACTTTACTTTATTTGTGAAGGCAGCTGTACATTAAAATACAATACAGTAAACACAGTCATTACAAGACTCGGCATTATGCATGGGATGCTAGACTGTGATCATGTCTCTTTTTGCCCTTTCTATGACTGACAGGGAGCACAATGTGTGTGACATCAACCCTGTCCATCAACTGTTGGCCTCAGGAACAGCGGAGGTGGGTGGAGCCTATGTGCCGCAAAGAGGATTGGACATTTTGTGTGTGTGCCTGTGTGTGTCTAACCGTGTTCCCTGTGTTGTTGGTGGCTAGGGAAAAGTGGAGTGCTGGGACCCTCGTGTACGAAGTCGGGTGGGGATGCTAGACTGTGCCCTGAGCAGCGTCACAGAAGGAGCAGAGTAAGTACACCACTAGAACATGAACAGTTAGATGTATCTAGAAAAACACCATTGTTCTAATCCATGATCTGAATGTGTTTGTCTTTAGAGTGGAGGGCTTACCGTCGGTCAGCGCACTCAAGTTTAACGGCTCTCTCACCATGGCTGTGGGAACCAGCACTGGGCAGGTATGAACTTTTACAATGAAGGTGTCTTTTGTGTCCTAATAGCTGGGATATTGCACAAAACTCTGGAATAGATGTTGAATTTGACTTATTGCCTAAATGTAGCCCTCCCCACAACTTTCCCTATTGACAATCGGTTTGCATGGTACTGTAGGTCCTCCTCTACGACCTGCGCTCCAGTCACCCCCTGCTGGTAAAAGACCATTACTACGGCCTTCCTATCAAGTCTGTCAACTTCCAGGACCACCTAGACCTGGTTCTGACTGCAGACTCCAAGATCATCAAGATCTGGAACAAAGACACAGTAAATGTTTATGAATGTTGAAAAAATTTGATTTAATGTTTTTTAAAACCAGACATTTGGTACCATTTTGACAGATTGGACATTTGAAAACCTTAATGTTTTTTGCTTGGATGTTGCAAAAACAGCGAAGATGATTTATGCTGGTTTAGAATATTGCCAACTGCACTATTCCAAACTCACTTTGAATATGCAAAAATTGCTCCGGCGTTTCCTGGTTGCTAAAATTCTAATAGTTTGCCTAATTTCAGTTTCTGTGACAAAACAAGCAATGTAGGGAATCATTGTACCATCTAAACCGCTGTGAAATATGTTTTCCATAACCAAAAATATTGTATTTTCAGATGTTTGAAACTGGTGTACAAAACCGAAAATAAAAGACACAAAAAAACGAAACTTAAGAATGGGAAGTGTAGAAACAGTGCACATAGAACGGATCTACCGCTTCTTAGACTTGCTTTTCATGAATGACATATCTATAACTCATATTTCTATGTGAACTTGGTAAGGTTGCCCAAAAAGGAATATATTCCAGCTTTAAGTATTTACAATTTAAATGTTGTGGTAATTTTGGGGAAATGCCTTTGCATTTTTTATAGTAAAAATGTCTTTGTCATTGGACAGTTGGTTGATGAAGGACAGACCACGAATTAACTATCACAGTGCTAGAACTGATATTCTAACCATACCTCTGGTCTGTTTCACCCTAGGGGAAAGTGTTCTCCTCCATTGAGCCCCAGACTAACATCAACGACGTGTGCATCTACCCTGGTTCTGGTGAGATCACCTCAGACACACTGTTATATTCTATTAACAATGAGCCAGATACACTAAACATTTCTTCTGTACCACGTTTATCTCTGAGGGTTGGCCAACAGGCACTCTGTTATTTTCTTTGTAGTCATTTACCAGAATGCTCAACTACCACTAGATGGTGCCCAGTGACCTCAACAAGTCCTTACCTCTTCTGCTCCAGAGATATGCTACAGCAGGGGTCGGCAACAGAACCGGCCCGCAAGTGATTTAGTTTTAGGTTACAAAAAACAGTAAAATCACCAGGAATTCATCAAAAAACTATAATAATTTAGGAAATCTGTTCCCAGGTATTCCTACAAAAAAAAGAAAAAAAAGATGTGATTGTGTCTCAATGTGATTAAGGTTAGAAATTATTGTATTTGAAAATAACAACCTATTTCTGGGCTTAGTTGTGGTCAATTTGCAGTGTACTAATTATTATTATTATTTTCCGGATCCCCGACCATTCGCTCCAACAAAAATCGGCCCGCGTCTGAATCTAGTTGCTTACCCCCGTGCTACTGTATGAGGGCATGGACTGTGCTTTCTATCCACTGACAGCTTCTCTACCAGCAATGATGTCTTATTACAGCAATCTTTAGTGAGCACTTGAGTTAAGGTGTTTAAGATTCTCGTTCAAGTTTTTATCACATGCACAAGTACA
This sequence comes from Coregonus lavaretus, assembly GCF_964263955.1. Taxonomy (NCBI): domain Eukaryota; kingdom Metazoa; phylum Chordata; class Actinopteri; order Salmoniformes; family Salmonidae; genus Coregonus; species Coregonus lavaretus. The sequence continues at coordinate 26,660,532 of NC_140014.1, read as the reverse complement.
CTGAAATGATTAACTTGCATGCTCTACCAAACAGTGCCGTAATCAATATCAAGATAGTTTAACTAATAAAAGATAAATATATAATAAAGAAAACACGAGAAATACAGTGCTTTGCAAAGGTATCCATCCCCCTTGGCGTTTTTCCTATTTTGTTGCATTACAAATTGTAACTTAAATGGATATATATTTGGATTTCATGTAATGGACATACACAAAATAGTCAAAATTGGTGAAGTGGAATGAAAAAAATAAATAACGGAAAAGTGGTGCGTGCATATGTATTCACCCCCTTTGCTATGAAGCCCCTAAATAAGATCTGGTGCAACCAATTACCTTCAGAAGTCACATAATTAGTTAAATAAAGTCCACCTGTGTGCAATCTAAGTGTCACATGATCTCAGTATATATACACCTGTTCTGAAAGGCCCCAGAGTCTGCAACACCACTAAGCAAGGGGCACCACCAAGCAAGCGGCACCATGAAGACCAAGTAGCTCTCCAAACAGGTCAGGGACAAAGTTGTGGAGAAGTACAGATCAGGGTTGGTTTATAAAAAAATATCTGAAACTTTGAACATCCCACGGAGCACCATTAAATCCATTATTAAAAAATTGAAAGAATATGGCACCACAACAAACCTGCCAATAGAGGGCCACCCACCAAAACTCACAGACCAGGCAAGGAAGGCATTAATCAAAGAGGCAACAAAGAAACCAATGATAACCCTGAAGGAGCTGCAAAGCTCCACAGCGGAGATTGGAGTATCTGTCCATAGGACCACTTTAAGCCGTACACTCCACAGAGCTGGGCTTTACGGAAGAGGGGCCAGAAAAAAGCCATTGCTTAAAGAAAAAAATAAGCAAACTTGTTTGGTGTTCGCCAAAAGGCATGTGGGAGACTCCCCAAACATATGGAAGAAGGTACTGATGAGACTAAAATTGAGCTTTTTGGCCATCAAGGAAAACTCTATGTCTGGCGCAAACCCAACACCTCTCATCACCCCGAGAACACCATCCCCACAGTGAAGCGTGGTGGCAGCATCATGCTGTGGGGATGTTTTTCATCGACTGGGAAACTGGTCAGAATTGAAGGAATGATGGATGGTGCTAAATACAGGGAAATTCTTGAGGGAAACTCAACTCAAGTCAAACTCAAGACTGTTTCAGTCTTCCAGTGATTTGAGGCTGGGACGGAGGTTCACCTTCCAGCAGGACAATGACCCTAAGCATACTGCTAAAGCAACACTCAAGTGGTTTAAGGGGAAACATTTAAATGTCTTGGAATGGCCTAGTCAAAGCCCAGACCTCTTGAGAATCTGTGGTATGACTTAAAGATTGCTGTACACCAGCAGAACCCATCCAACTTGAAGAAGCTGGAGCAGTTTTGCCTTGAAGAATGGGCAGAAATTCCAGTGGCTAGATGTGGCAAGCTTATAGAGACATACCCCAACAGACTTGCAGCTGTAATTGCTGCAAAAGGTGGCTCTACAAAGTATTGACTTTGGTGGGGGTGAATAGTTATGCATGCTCAAGTTTTCAGTTTTTTTGTCTTATTTCTTGTTTGTTTCACAAGAAAAAATATTTTGCATCTTCAATGTGGTAGGCATGTTGTGTAAATCAAATGATACAAACCCCCATAAAATCCATTTTAATTCCAGGTTGTAAAGCAACAAAATAGGAAAAATGCCAAGGGGGGGTGTATACTTTCGCAAGCCACTGTAAGATGGGAAGCTATTTACAGGGTCAGTGCCAATAACAAATTTACAATGTGCAAGGATACTGGAGTATTTGAGGTAGATATGTACATATAGCCGGGTATTAGGAGAAAGTGACTGGTAGCAGGATAAATAGTCAACAGTATGGCAGCAGCATAAGTGGTGGGTGTGTGTGTGTGTGTGCAAGAGTGTCAGTGTAGGCGTGATAGGCGGATATACATGTAAACAGGACTGGAAAGTGAATCGTAGCAGTAATATATCAATATTTATGGTAATATACTAGTGGTAATATACACTGAGTGTACGAAACATTAGGAACATCTGCTCTTTCCATGACATAGACTGACAAGGTGAATCCAGGCGAATTTATTACGATCCTGCTTCAGTTCTTTTTTGGCATGTACATTCTCTCCTTGCGTGACTTCATCCCAGAGATCCCACAATCACCTCATTTCTTTGGTATTTCCTTCGCAGACACACATGCCATTAAGTTTTGTCTACGCCTGGGCCCCTATTTCCAATCCCTCCCATGATGAGCATGCATTGTCTCCGATTCAGGTGCTGCTGGCATGAGATGTCAGCATGGAATTACCAAATATTAATTTTGTTAACCCCACCCTCTTGCTCTAAGAAATCTCTGTGAAGTTCCAGTGTGTAGGGGGGTGTGGAAGTGTATCAGTGGGAGCGGCAGGTAGCTTAGTGGTTAAGAGCGTTGTGCCAGTAACCGAAAGGTCGCTGGTTCTAATCCCCGAGCCGACTAGGTGAAAAATCTGTCTGTGCCCTTGAGCAAGGCACTTAACCCTAATTGCTCCTGTAAGTCGCTCTGGATAAGAGCGTCTGCTAAATGACTAAAAGAAAGTGACTGAAAGTGACTGACTTGGAAAAGGGAACGAATAGGAATGGAGGATGTTCCACTAATTAGCCTCCCAGTCACACAAAATGTGAGATGTTGTTGTGGGGTGGCGTGGCTGCCAAAAGTAAACTTGAGGCATTCGTAGTGCTCCGTCAGCTACTACTCAACTGACCTACACTGAGTGTACAAAACATTAAGAACACCTGCTCTTTCCGTGACAGACTAACCAGGTGAAAGCTATGATCCCTTATTGATGTCACTTGTTATATCTACTTCAATCAGTGTAGATGAAGGGGAGGAGACCGGTTAAAGTATGTGTGCCATTGAGGGTGAATGAACAAGACAAAAGATTGAAGTGCCTTTGAACAGGGTGTGGTAGTAGGTGTCAGGCGCACCAGTTTGTCAAGAACTGCAACGCTGCTGGGTTTTTCAAGAATGGTCCACCACCCAAAGGACATCCAGCCAACTTGACACAACTGTGGGAAGCATTGGAGTCAACATGGGCCAGCATCCCTGTGGAACACTTTCGACACCTGGTAGAGTCCATGCCCCGAAAAACTGAGGCTGTTTTGATGGCAAAGGGTGTGCAACTCAATATTAGTACGGTGTTCCTAATGTTTTGTACACTCAGTGTACATGTTAACAGGAGTAATAGTGACCAGTAGCAGGATAAATAGATAGATACTAATGGTAATAAAATCAATGAACAGCAGGTAGTAATAAATATGATCAGTAATCATTTTAGCAGCAGCGTTGGTGTGAGGGGGAGCAATAGTTGTTAGCCATTTAACAGTCTAATGGCCAGGGGATAGAAGCTGTTTAGGAGTCTGTTGGTCTGAGCCTTGATGCACCGATACTGTCTGCCGGACTGGAGCATGGAGAACCGTCCATGTCTCAGGTGGCTGGAGTCTTTGGTAATTTTAAAGGCCTTTCTCAGACATCGCCTGGCATGTATGTCCTGGATGGCTGGCCTTCTGGTCGGGGGCGATGCAGTTGCCATACCAGACGGTGATTCAACCAATCAGGATGCTCTCGATGGAGCAGCTGTAAAAGTTCCTAAGGATCTGAGGGGCCATGCCAAATCGTTTCAGCCTCCTGAAGGAGAAGAGGCACTGCCGTGCCTTCTACACGACTGTGCTGGTGTGAGGGTCAGCGTGGCGGAGGTGTTGTCGCCTACCCTTACCACCTGGAATCGGCTCGTCAGGAAGTCCAGGATCCAGTTGCAGAGTGGGGTGTTCAGTCCCAGGGTCCCGAGCTTGGTGACGAGCTTTAAGGGCACTATGGTATTGAACACTGAGCTGTAGTCGATGAACAGAATCCTCACATAGGTATTCCTCATTTCTAGGTGGGAGAGGGCAGAGTGAAATGCAATTGAGATTGCGTCGTCTGTGGATCTGTTGGGGCGGTATGCAAATTGGAGTGGGTCCGGGGTGTCTGGGATTGATGGAGTTGATGTGTGCCATGACCAGCCTTTCAAAGCACTTCATGATTACAGATGTGAGTGCTACAGGGTGGTAGGCATTGTGGCAGAATGCCTTAGAGTTATTAGGGACAAGAATGATGGTAGTCAGCTTGAAACATGTTGGGATTACAGACTGGGACAAGGAGAGGTTGAAAATGTCTGTGAAGACACCTGCCAGATGGTCTGCACATGCCCTGAGTACACGCCCTGGAATACCGTCTGGCCCTGCGGCCTTACAAGTGTTGACCCGTTTAAAAACTTTACTCATGTCAGCCTCGGAGAGATCACCCAGTCCTCCGGATTGACGGAGGCCCTCATGCAGGGCTCTGTTTTTGTCAAACCGTACATACATTCTTTTTCACATACTTAAGTTAGCAAAGTAATAAACTAAGTGGAACTGTACAAAAAGGCCCATTGTCTGTTGGATTCAGCTGGATTCATTCAGGATGTAATCGCTGTAATTTCACATATTTCGCAAATCCACAGAACCATTTATATTAATGATTTGTTGTCAGATGAAGATGTGAGCAAGCCACACTTTTGTCAATAATGGTAGCACACATTTTAAAACCCAGCAAGACTTTTTGGTTATTTTGCTGCTTTCTACTTTTCTACTGCATGCACATGAAGTTAGGCTTTTTAACTAGAGTCAAACAAAACCAGCAGACAATGAGCCTTTTTGTACAGTTCCACTTTTTTAGTTTATTACTTTGCTAACTTTAGTATCTGAAAAAGATCTGTCTGTTTCGTTAGCTCATCTCACTCATTCCCACTTTTTTTATTCTCTCCTAACTTCACAGGTATGCTCTTCACTGCCAATGAAGACCCCAAGATGAATACGTTCTACATCCCTGTGAGTTCTACAATCCTCACGCTCCCTCAGGCTAGTTTTGCATACCTCAGTGTACCGCAGGTTTGGTTTGAAAGGTAAATCTTCCCATGAGATAGATTTACTCCAGGGTGTGAATTGAAACCAAACAGACCAAGGCAGTATAGAGAAGGCACGAAAGGACGATCTCTGTTTGAGGGCTTTAGTGTTTGAGACTTTCATTTGTCCAGTTTGGTTTGGCTGGTGTTCTATGGTCTGCAAAAAAACACCAAGGGCACTATTCATAGAAAACCGCCCACCTGCTTTCACCTAGAAAGTGCCCTTGTTGGGTTGTGAATGTTCTTCAGCAACAGGTTGTCTTGTGTCTACCCCTATACCAGCTTTTCAGTTATTCTAGGAAAAGCATGTGTACACTGTAAAGTAGTCTCTGTTTAGGAAGATGATGTGTGTGTACTGTAAAGTAGTCTCTGTTTAGAAAGATGATGTGGTGACCCTGACACACGATTTGTTTCTAAGTACTGTCCCATTCATCAACCACTGATTAGATCACTGTGGTGTTGAGCTACGGAACAACAAGCTCTTAACTAGCGTGTGTTTGGGCCTACAGAGAGCTAATACTGAACTTAGGAAATATTGTTTTTATCTGTTAACAGCAAACACATTATATTTTTGGTTATTCGAGTTTTTGAATACTTCAGCGGCCCATATCAAACATTCACATAGCAGTGCTCAAACTGCCCTGAATAAATAGCTACATTTTTCACTCCGGTATGCTATGGAATCAACGGTAACCTCAAATATAACACAAAGTTGTGTGCAATGAACATCAATGGTAACCTCAGCTATAACACAAAGTTGTCAACTAGTTTGGTTTACTAATCTAATCTATCATTCATGGATAGATTAGATGAGCATGATTCCAGTTCCTGAGAGCTCGTTTCTCCCTAGGTTTTTAACTCGGGTGGTGTGCAAAGGCCTCCAATGCATGCCTCCTTCGCTGCCTATAGAACATTAGGGAAAGGTTTGGAAGTTAACATTAGCCATTGGCTCGTCAATGATTACACTGAGGAAGGGGGCATTCCGTAGACTTTGAACTCTGATTTGATAGACAAACAGAAGTCAGTTTGGATTGAACCCAGTGTCATTAAATTATCTTAAGGAAAGGGGTGATTCCAATCTGATAACGCAGGCAATCCTTGTCGATTCATCCTCAGAGCCCTTAAAGGATTGGATAGGTACAATAAACTACACCTAGGAACTGGAATGTTGCCAACACCTACTTCCCTTACCAGCCCTCAAGAGCAGTAGAAAGGGAGAAATGTATTGAATTAGAATTCTTCAAATGTTCCTTCCTTGTCCCTCCTTCACTTCATCCCTTGTTCTTGTCTCTCCTTCCTCCCCTACATGTTGTCCCTGTGTAGGCACTGGGGCCTGCTCCTCGCTGGTGCTCCTTCCTGGACAACCTGACAGAGGAGCTGGAGGAGAGCCCTGAGAGTACAGTCTACGATGATTACAAGTTTGTCACCCGCAAGGACCTAGAGAATCTGGGTGAGAGGGGGGTGGAAGTACGCTATTGGCATATTACCTATCAGATATTACATATTTGTTCCTATCAAATGTACAGAAATACAAGTGCCTATTACGTAGAGGGTAGGGCCTTGAATTGGAATGGGCCATTCAAGTTATTTTTGGCCTAAAGTTCTTGAGGAACCTTCCAGGGCTGTGTACACTACACTTTTCATTCAGTGGAGGCCATTTTGTATTTAGGCAGGTTGGGGCAACACCGCTAGGCCAGGGGTGTACTCATTTTTGCAACTAAAACAAGAGTTTCTATTGGAAAAATTTAGGTAGGTCTCTCCCCCCGTTTCCTTTCGTTTAAGAAACGTTTTGCAACAGAATCGGCGTAATGAATACACCCCAGACTTACCCATCCCGCCTAAAAGGGAAACACTGGCAGAATGGAGAGAGAAATTAAGAGATGGAAGGAGGGATAGGGAAAGATGAAGGGGTGGTGAACAGAGGGGGTTGAAAGAACAGAGGAATGCTTGGGTCAGCACTAAAGAGATCAAATGACATGGAGGAGAAATGCAGTTATTGGGGAGGGATAAAAGGAGGGAGGGAAGGAGAGAGAGGGTTGGAGTAGATGAGGGGGGGAAGAGGGACTAGGGCGGAGGGGAGTTCAGTTCACTGCAGCTGTGAAATGTGTCCTTGTTATGTAACAGACCGGCAGCGGGGCGGATAGAGTAAGATTTCTGACGAAGGCGGGTTTCTATCTGGTTACCACACACAAACACACACAGTCCTTGTGTGCCACAACTCCCACACATTCCTGAACTAAAGTGATCTTACAGTGAACTAAGCAGAGACCAAAAAGCCTCATGGTAGTCACTAACTCAAGTTCATTCAGTGCTGAAAGAATGGTGTCTGGCGGCTGATGTTACACTACTTTATCTAAACTCTCTCAAAAGTCTTCTTACCAAATAGCTGAAATGGCTATGTTAGCAGAAAGGCCTATTTTGGCAGAAAAATGTAACAAGCTATCGCTACAATCCTGTTGAAAGACATGAGCTTTGACAAAACAGTTGTTGCATAATTGATAAATGAAAATCTGTTATATGAAGTAAAAGCTTAAGATTTTAATCGCCACTTATAGGCCTACCCTCTATTTCCTACTGTCCTGATTGTGTCAGTTTAAATGGGAGCAAACAGCCTTGATTTGCCTCAGGGCAAATAACTGTAGAAACCAGTTGTCTACAGTCATGTCATTTTCTTCCAGCACATTCCAACAGGCTGCTTCTCAAAGTTAATTACTAAGCCTAACTGTCCTTGTCATGTCAGCCAATTTAAAAGAGTACAAATATTTTAATGAGTTTCACTTGAAATGTAGCCTGCCCAAGGGAGGTTGAATATAGAGATATACAGTGCATTCAGAAAGTATTCAGACCCCCATTTCCACATTTTGTTACGTTACAGCCTTATTCTAAAATTGATTAAATAATTGTTTTTCCTCATCAATCTACACACAATACCCCTTAATGACAGTGAAAACAGGTTTTTAGAAATGTTTGCTAATTTATATATATATATATATATATATATATATATATATTAAAAAAACGTATTTACATAAGTATTTAGACCCTTTGCTATAAGACTCGAAATTGAACTCAGGTGCATCCTGTTTCCATTGATCATCCTTGAGATATTTCTACAACTTGATTGGAGTCCACCTGTGCTAAATTCAATTGATTGGACATGATTTGGAAAGGCACACACCTGTTTATATAAGGTCCCACAGTTGACAGTGTATGTCAGAGCAAAAACCAAGCCATGAGGTCAAAGGAATTATCCGTAGAGCTCCGAGACAGGATATTGTCTCGGCACAGATCTGGGGAAGGGTACCAAAAAATGTCTGCAGCAATGAAGTTCCCCAAGAACACAGTGACCTCCATCATTCTTAAATGGAAGAAGTTTGGAACCACCAAGATTCTTCCTAGAGCTGGCCGCCCGGCCAAACTGAGCAATCGGTGGAGAAGGGCCTTGTTCAGGGAGGTGATCAAGAACCTGATGGTCACTCTGACAGAGCTCCAGAGTTCCTCTGTGGAGATGGGAGAACGTTCCAGAAGGACAACCATCTCTGCAGCACTCCACCAATCAGGCCTTTATGGTAGAGTGGCCAGACGGAAGCCACTCCTCAGTAAAAGGCACATGACAGCCAACTTGGAGTTTGCCAAAAGGTACCTAAAGGACTCTCAGACCATGAGAAACAAGATTCTCTGGCCTGATGAAACCAAGATTGAACTCTTTGGCCTGAATGCCAAGCGTCACATCTGGAGGAAACCTGGCACCATCCTTATGGTGAAGCATGGTGGTGGCAGCATCATGCTGTGGGGATGTTTTTCAGCAGCAGGGACTGGGAGACTAGTCAGGATCGAGGGAAAGATGAACAGAGAAAAGTACAGAGAGATCCTTGATGAAAACCTGCTCCAGAGCCCTCAGGACCTCAGACTGGGGCGAAGGTTCACCTTCCAAAAGTACAACGATCCTAAGCACACAGCCAAGACAACGCAGGAGTGGCTTCGGGACAAGTCTCTGAATGTCCTTGAGTGGCCCGGCCAGGGCCCGGACTTGAACCTGAGCGAACATCTCTGGAGAGACTTTAAAATAGCTGTGCAACGACGCTCCCCATCCAACCTGACAGATCTTGAGAGGATCTGCAGAGAGAAATGGGAGAAACTCCCCAAAGACGGGTATTGCAAAGCTTGTAGCGTCATACCCAAGAAGACTCGAGGCTGTAATCACTGCCAAAGGTGCTTCAACAAATTACTGAGTAAAGGGCCTGAATACTTATGTAATTGTGATATTTCTTCTTTTTTTATATACATTTGCAAAAATAATAAAAAATGTGTTTTTGCTTTGTCATTATGGGGTATTGTGTGTAGATTGAGGCACATAAAAAAAATGCACTGTATAAAATGAATAAATCATCAATCATTGTACAAATGTATAATGTAGCTGTTCACTCATGTTCAGGAAATATGTTTAATGTACATGCAATCTATAATGTTACCTGGCCTGTGTTCAACTATAGGTCTGTCTCACCTGGTGGGATCTTCTTTACTGCGGGCCTACATGCATGGCTTCTTCATGGACATCAGACTGTACCATAAGGTAGGTTGTGTGTGTGTGTATAACTGCATATTCTTAGTTGATTGTCGATGTTATTGAGTTGTGTGTCTAAATACATTTTGTGTGACTTGTCCAGGTGAAGACCATGGCCAATCCATTTGCCTACGATGAGTACCGCAAGGACAAGATTCGCCAAAAGATAGAAGAGTCCAGGGCCCAGAGAGTACAAATCAAGGTGGGATATTATACTCTGTGTGATTGTTAAAAACATAATACATTCAGACAGACAAGGATGTAAAAATAACTTTATAAAATAGCAACTGCTAATGTAAAAAGGGCTTTATAAAATACACTACATCACCAAAAGTATGCGGACACCCCTTCAAATTAGTTTGGCTATTTCAGCCACATCCGTTTCTGACAGTTTTATAAAATCGAGCACACAGCCATGTAATCTCCATAGACAAACATTGGCAATAGAATGGCCCTTACTGAAGAGCGCAGTGACTTTCAACGTGGCACCGTCATAGGATGCCACTGTTCCAACAAGTCAGTTCGTCACATGCCCTGCTAGAGCTGCCCCGGTTAACTGTAAGTGCTGTTATTGTGATTGGCCCAGCGTCGTCCGGGTTTGGCCAGTGTAGGCCGTCATTATAAATAAGAATTTGTTCTTAACTGTCTTGCCTAGTTAAATAAAGGTTAAATAATAAATATTGTGAAGTGGAAACGTCTAGGAACAACAACGGCTCAGCCGCGAAGTCGTAGGCCGCACAAGCTCACAGAACGGGACCGCCAAGTGCTGAAGCGCGTAAAAATCATCTGTCCTCTGTTGCAACACCCACTACCGAGTTCCAAACTGCCTCTTGAAGCAACGTCAGCACAAGAACTGTTCGTTGGGAGCTTCATGAAATGGGTTTCCATGGCCAAGCAGCCGCACACAAGCCTAAAATCACCATGCACAATGCCAAGCGTCGGCTGGAGTGGTGTAAAGCTTGCCGCCATTGGACTCTGGAGCAGTGGAAACGCGTTCTCTGGAGTGATGAATCACGCTTCACCATCAGGCAGTCCGACAGAATCGGGGTTTGGAGGATGCCAGGAGAACGCTACTTGCCTCAATGCACAGTGCCAACTGTGAAGTTTGGTGGAGGAGGAATAATGGTCTGGGGCTGTTTTTCATGTGAAGGGAAATCTTAACGCTGCAGCATACAATGACATTCTAGACGATTCTGTGCTTCTAATTTTGTGGCAACAGTTTGGGGAAGGCCCTTTCCTGTTTCAGCATGACAATGCCCCCGTGCACAAAGCGAGGTCAATAAAGAAATGATTTGTCGATTGGTGTGGAAGAACTTGACTGGCCTGCACAGAGCCCTGACCTCAACCCCATCAAACACATTTGAGATTAATTGGAACGCCGACTGCGAGCCAGGCCTAATCGCCCAACATCAGTGCCCGACCTCACTAATGCTCTTGTGGCTGAATGGAAGCAAGTCCCCGCAGCAATGTTCCAACATCTAGTGGAAAGCCTTTCCAGAAGAGTGGAGGCTGTTACAGTGCATTCGGAAAGTATTCAGACGCTAGAAGCTTGGCACACCTGTATTTGGGGCGTTTCTCCCATTCTTCTCTGCAGATCTTCTCAAGCTCTGTCAGGTTGGATGGGGAGCGTTGCTGCACAGCTATTTTCAGGTCTCTCCAGAGATGTTCGATCGGGTTCAAGTCCGGGCTCTAGCTGGGACACTCAAGGACATTCAGAGACTTGTCCCGAAGCCACTGCTGCGTTTTCTTGGCTGTGTGTTTAGGGTCGTTGTCCTGTTGGAAGTTTAACCTTCGCCCCGTCTGAGGTCCTGAACACTCTGGTGCAGGTTTTCATCAAGGATCTCTCTGTACTTTACTCCGTTCATCTTTCTCTCGATCTCCCAGTCCCTGCCGCTGAAAACATCCCCACAGCATGATGCTGCCACCACCACGCATCACCGTAGGGATGGTGCCATGTTTCCTCCAGATGTGACGCTTGGCATTCAGGCCAAAGAGTTCGATCTTGGTTTCATCAGGCCAGAGAATCTTGTTTCTCATGGTCTGAGAGTCCTTTAGGTGCCTTTTGGCAAACTCCAAGCGGGCTGTCATGTGCCTTTTACTGAGGAGTGACTTCCGTCTGGCCACTCTACCATAAAGGCCTGATTGGTGGAGTGCTGCAGAGATGGTTGTCCTTCTGGAAGGTTCTCCCATCTCCACAGAGGAACTCTGGAGCTCTGTCAGAGTGACCAATGGGTTCTTGGTCACCTCCCTGACCAAGGCCCTTCTCCCCCGATTGCTCAGTTTGGCCGGGCGGCCAGCTCTAGGAAGAGTCTTGGTGGTTCCAAACTTCTTCCATTTAATAATGATGGAGGCCACTGTGTTCTTGGGTAACTTCAATGCTGCAGACATTTTTTGGTACCCTTCCCCAGATCTGTGCCTAGACAATATCCTGTCTCGGAGCTCTACGGATAATTCCTTTGACCTCATGGCTTGGTTTTTGCTCTGACATGCACTGTCAACTGTGGGACCTTATATAAACAGGTGTGTGCCTTTCCAAATCATGTCCAATCAATTGAATTTAGCACAGGTGGACTCCAAGTCATAGAAACATCTCAAGGATGATCAATGGAAACAGGATGCACCTGAGCTCAATTTCAAGTCTCATAGCAAAGTGTCTGAATACTTATGTAAATAAGGTATTTCTGTTTTTATTTTGAATACATTTGCAAAAAATTATAAAAACCTGTTTTCGCTTTGTTATTATGGGGTATTGTGTGTAGATTGAGGGGGAAAAACAATTTAATCCATTTTTGAATAAGGCTGTAATGTAACAAAATGTGGGAAAAGTCAAGGCGTCTGAATAATTTTCGAATGCACTGTATAGCAGCAAAGGGGGGACCAACTCCATATTAATATCCATGATTTTGGAATGAGATGTTCGATGAGCAGGTGTCCACATACTTTTGGTAATGTAGTGTACATTTGATTGATTAATTGAAGGACATGGTGATACAGACGTTGTTATCTAAGAAATGTATATAGCTAATATATTGTGTGTTGTGTTGTATAAATGTTCTGTGTTGCTGAGACAGAAGCTGCCCAAGGTGAACAAGGGGCTGGCTCTCAAACTGATGGAGGAGGGAGACGACGAGGGGGAACTGTCTGCCAGGAAGAAGAAGGGCAAGGTAGGAGCAAATACACCTGCGCACATACTCAGATTTCACATACTAGTCTAGGGCTGACCCCATTTTGTCGACTGGTCGATTGTTTGGTCGATAGGCTGTTGGTCGAGAAAGATTTCTGGCTCCCAGGTGTCCTTTATACAGGTAACGAGCTGAGATTAGGAGCACACTCTTAAAGGGAGTGCTCCTAATCTCAGCTTGTTACCTGTATAAAAGACACCTGTCCACCGAAGCAAGCAATCAATCAATCAGATTCCAAACTCTCCACCATGGCCAAGACCAAAGAGCTCTCCAAGGATGTCAGGGACAAGATTGTAGACCTACACAAGGCTGGAATGGGCTACAAGACCATCGCCATGCAGCTTGGTGAGAAGGTGACAACAGTTGGTGCGATTATTCTCAAATGGAAGAAACACAAAATAACTGTCAATCTCCCTCGGCCTGGGGCTCCATGCAAGATCTCACCTCGTGGAGTTGCAATGATCATGAGAACGGTGAGGAATCAGCCCAGAACTACACGGTAGGATCTTGTCAATGATCTCAAGGCAGCTGGGACCATAGTCACCAAGAAAACAATTGGTAACACACTACGCTGTGAAGGACTGAAATCCTGCAGCACCCGCAAGGTCCCCCTGCTCAAGAAAGCACATATACAGGGGCGTCTGAAGTTTGCCAATGAACATCTGAATGATTCAGAGGAGAACTGGGTGAAAGTGTTGTGGTCAGATGAGACCAAAATCGAGCTCTTTGGCATCAACTCAACTCGCCGTGTTTGGAGGAGGAGGAATGCTGACTATGACCCCAAGAACACCATCCCCACCGTCAAACATGGAGGTGGAAACATTATGCTTTGGGGGTGTTTTTCTGCTAAGGGGACAGGACAACTTCACCACATCAAAGGGACGATGGACGGGGCCATGTACCGTCAAATCTTGGGTGAGAATCTCCTTCCCTCTGCCAGGGCATTGAAAATGGGTTGTGGATGTGTATTCCAGCATGACAATGACCCAAAACACACGGCCAAGGCAACAAAGGAGTGGCTCAAGAAGAAGCACATTAAGGTCCTGGAGTGGCCTAGCCAGTCTCCAGAACTTAATCCCATAGAAAATATGTGGAGGGAGCTGAAGGTTCGAGTTGCCAAACGTCAGCCTCGAAACCTTAATGACTTGGAGAAGATCTGCAAAGAGGAGTGGAACAAAATCCCTCCTGAGATCTGTGCAAACCTGGTGGCCAACTACAAGAAACGTCTGACCTCTGTGATTGCCAACAAGGGTTTTGCCACCAAGTACTAAATCATGTTTTGCAGAGGGGTCAAATACTTATTTCCCTCATGAAAATGCAAATCAATTTATAACATTTTTGACATGCGTTTTTCTGGATTTTTTTGTTGTTATTCTGTCTCTCGCTGTTCAAATAAACCTACCATTAAAATTATAGACTGATCATGTCTTTGTCAGTGGGCAAACGTACAAAATCAGCAGGGGATCAAATACTTTTTTCCCTCACTGTATTTCTATCTATTTTTTTTATGGCACACAAGACACCTGTCTGATTCACGCATGTCTCAGTGGACTAATTAATTGCGGAGGCTGCAGGGATGGCTCACCAGTAGTGTCACCATTTACTGTTAATTCCCATCATTTCTCATCTAAAATGTTTGCTTGGTTATGGTCATTTCTGTTAATGCATTCAATATATTATTATTACAGTCTTTTACCGTTCTTATTGTCGGAGTGGACACGTTGTTTGCGGACTGCACAACCTAGGCTACACTTGTGAGGAACAAGTTTTGTTTTATTTAATTCCATTTAGTTGTCCATTTATTCATTATCTTTTTTTTTTATAGATCTCCTGTCAATGTTGAGTAAGGACACGCACCTGATTATGCATAGAAGTAGGCCTAGGCTACCTGGCCTGCGTGCAAATGTAGGCTTTTAAATATGCCCATTTGGGGATTTCATAACTCACCACCACTGTTGCGCTTCTCAAAGTAATTTTTTCTTCATCTCAAACAGCAAGTAAACGAAGTCCATTGAGAATGACAATAGTTCTTCAACGTAGCCTATTTGAAAAATCTTTCCAGCTCTCTTTCATAAACCTCTTGGCGTGAAAGGGGAAAAAAATGTCATGCTCTGATCCGGTGGAAACATCATAAAATAGGCTTACCTGATTACTTCTTATCCCTTGCGGAATAGCCTAAAGCTGTGTCTGTCCGGAGCTCACTGGTGCAGAAAACTGAGGACCCAGAATATTTTATACAATGTTGCAAGTTTGCTAGCAAGAGCTTCAGGCCGAACCAAGTTGATAGTTGATACAATGTTTCAAGTTCCTTGCAGACAGGCCATGCGTAGCCAATGTGATTTACAGGATATTTACAGCCTGCAATGTTTTTATTTATTGGCTTTATGTAGGCTATTTTTACATAGTCGGCAATGGCAATAGCAAAGCAACCGACGTGTTCGTGAGAGTCTCACCTTTCCATGGAGGGGTCATATTAGTGTGTAGCCCAAACTGTTTGGACGCTACAGGCGATTTTCGGGATGTCTCATACTCCGCCAAACACAGCTCTAGCTCTGTCACATTTCACCGCAGATTTGGAAGTGTTACATAGGCGGATGCGGTGGATTGAGACACAGCCAATGCAAAAGAACAGATATCTCTAGCTTAAATTGACAGATTTGTATGGGGATTTTTTTATTATGGGCGGACATACACTCTAGGGGGTTTAAAACACATGGGGTGTGTCTATATAGGGAAAACACTCATCGAAACATTTGGACCAATCGATTGGTCGAAAGAACAGACGACTCTCGGTCGACCATAACATTATTAATTTTTTGTCGGGGACAGCCCTATACTGGTATTTTCAGAGCTGTAGGCTGGGTTTATATATTTTTGGTTCTAAGGTAATCTAGAGGAAACTGGCATGTACAGGTAACTGCCAAAATAAAGGAAACACCAACATAAAGTATCTTAAAAGGGCGTTGGGCCACCACGAGCCGCCAGAACAGCTTCAATGCACCTTAGCATAGATTCTACAAGTGTCTGGAACTCTATTGGAGGGATGCGACACCATTCTTTCATAAGAAATTCCATCATTTGGTGTTTTGTTAATGGTGGTGGAAAATGCTGTCTCAAGCGCCACTTCAGAATCTCCCATAAGTGTTCAATTGTGTTGAGATCTGGTGACTGACAGCCATGGCAGATGGTTTACATCATTTTCATGCTCATCAAACCATTCAGTGACCACTCGTGCCCTGTGGATGGGAGCATTGCCATCTTATGGGGGCATAGCCATGGTAGCCAACATAATGGCCTGCCCAGCATTTATATACGTGACCCTAAACATGATGGAATGTTAATTGCTTAATAATCTCAGGAACCACACCTGTGGCAGGTAGTTTAGTGGTTAAGAGCGTTGTGCCAGTAACCGAAAGGTCGCTGGTTCTAATCCCTAAGCCGACTAGGTGAAAAATCTGTCGATGTGCCCTTGAGCAAGGCACTTAACCTTAATTGCTCCTGTAAGTCACTCTGGATAAGAGTGTCTGCTAAATGACTAAAATCTAATCTAAATCTGTGTGGAAGCACCTGCTTTCAATATACTTTGTATCCCTCATTTACTTGTTTCCATTATTTTGTCAGTTACATATTATCTCAAATATGCTCATCTAGCGAATGTGTCAGCTGCCTAAACTGTTAATCAAATCCTCTCTCACTCTTTCTGCCCCCTCTGCCAGGCTCTACCCAGCATCCTTAGCGACGAGCGTTTCCAGGTGATGTTTGAGAACCCAGACTACCAGGTGGAGGAGCAGAGTGAGGAGTTCCGCCTGCTCAACCCCATCGTGTCCAAAGTGGGCCAGAAGAGGAGGAAGAAGCTGCGGCTGCTAGCCAAACAAGCCATTGACTCTGAAAAGGTAACAAGGCTAGCTAGCTAGCTTTCTACCCATACCGAAGTTTGATAGATAAGCTTCTGAATCGTAGCCTACACCGAAAATGGATTGTGGCTTTCAAGGTGAACAAACTTTCTACCCATTCTAATTCTACAATGTCACCACCTCCCTCTTCTTCCTCTCTGAAGACTGAACCAGACCAGGAAGAGGAGGAGCCAGAGGGGCGTGGCAGCTCAGACGAGAGTTCTGATGACGATAAGAGCTGGGTGGACGAGGTCAGGGAGCAGCGGCGCCTCATATATGAGGAGGGACGGGACCGCAGGCGGCAGGAGAGGAAGCAGCAGGACCGCAACACCACCCTGCTGGACCAGGACTCCACCCAGAACCAGGCTCAGGGCAGGAAACCGGGTCAGCAGCCCCGCTTCTTCCAGATCAAGGCTGGTGAGGAGTTCCGCAGCTTCGGGGACGTGGCACGCAAGCAGAAGTTGCAGAAGTGAGTAAGATTTCTTTTTTTTGTGAGCTTCTTGTGACGCTCTCTAGTCTCTAGGAACAACCTCTGAACCATAACATTTTGAATAGATGCCACAGAACGTCACAGCACACAATCCAAAGCAAGCATGGAGTAGTACTACAGTGATTGCATCAAATGTTACTCATTTTCACATTGTTACTGTCAGTCAGCACAAATAATAAACCCTCACATGGACATGGTAAATAGAGTAGTCAGTTATTTTTTGCCAGTACAATGATTAGCAGGGAAACGTGACTGTGTTAAGGTGCCTGACTGTGCTGTGTTCTCTGCAGCAGACAGAAATGTGTGGCCTGCCTTGGTCACGGCCTGAGAGCGGCTGTCACATCCATCACTGTATTGACAGGTGGACACATGCAGCAAGCAGCAGGAAAAATTAGGACAAGGGTCAAATATAGGAAGGGAAGGGTATCCCAAGGGTTACCTCCCATTATGTAAAACACCCTCTACATGGATCTCGTGCTTCAAACTCATTAAAAAGCAAATATTTTAGTAAATATTTTAGTTTAGCGTGAAATAAGACTAAATGGTAAATAGTAGTAAATGTCGTCCTATAATAATAGTAATGTCGTCCTCTGTAGCTCAATTGGTAGAACATGGCGCTTGTAACGCCAGGGTAGTGGGTTCGATCCCCGGGACCACCCATACGTAAAAATTTATGCACACATGACTGTAAGTCGCTTTGGATAAAAGCGTCTGCTAAATGGCATTTTAAAAAAATGTAAATGGAACAATTTCAACGATTTTACTGAGTTGTAGTTCATATAAGGAAATCAGTCAATTGAAAGAAATTCATTAGGCCCTAATCTATGGATTTCACATGACTGGGCATGGGCGCAGCCATGGGTGGGCCTGGGAGGGCATAGACCCACCCACTGGGGAGCCAGGCCCACCCACTGGGGAGCCAGGACCAGCCAATCAGAATTAGTTTTACCCCACAAAAGGGCTTTATTACAGACAGAAATACTCCTCCGTTTGATCAGCTGTCCAGGTGGCTGGTCTCAGACGATCCCGCAGGTGAAGAAGCCGGATGTGGAGGTCCTGGGGTGGCGTGGTTACACGTGGTCTGCGGTTGTGAGGCCAGTTGGACGTACTGCCAAATTCTCAAAAACTAAGTTGGAGGCGGCTTATGGTCGAGAAATTAACATTACATTCTCTGCCAACAGCTCTGGTGGACATTCCTGCTGTCAGCATACCAATTGCATGCTCCCTCTAAACTTGAGACATCTGTGGCATTGTGTTGTGTGACAAAACTGCACATTTTAGAGTGGCCTTTTATTGTCCCCAGTACAAGGTGCACCTGTGTAATGATCATGCTGTTTTATTAACTTCTTTATGCCACACCTGTCAGGTGGATGGATTATCTTGGCAAAGGAGAAATGCTCACTAACAGGGATGTAAACAAATTTCTGCACAATATTTGAGCTAAATAATATTTTTGTGCATATGGAAAAAATATATTTTATTTCAGCTCATGAAACATGAGACCAACACATTACATGTTGCGTTTATATTTTTGTTCAGTATAGATTTAGTGACTGCCAAAAGATGACCGCTGTCTAGTAAAAGTGCCTCAGAGGGCATTTACTTTCTAGTATACCTTTAATTTCATTAAATTTTTTCGTCAACTTGTATTAATTGTTACTATAAAATATAGGCCCTATGTGTGTTGACTGTGATTAGGGCAGGGGAATGTAGGCTAAGTGTGTCTGGTCTGTTTAATGAACAAAATAAGAACTATTGATTTCATTTGCATGGTGCAGCCCATGGCTACAGACCAGTAACATAATTAATTAAACTCAAAATATGCTATTATATTATTTAAAAAATATGTTTCTTAGGACCTGCATTAACTAATTAATAATGGATTTCTTTGTCTGGCCACCTCATATAATTAGCCTACCAGAACATATCTGACAACGTTTTGAGTATCCAACTTTTTTATTCACCATAACAAGAAAATACAACGTAATTATTGAACAATTATTTCCAAGTAGGCAACTGCTAATTTATGGCCTAAATTCACCAAAGGCGAGGCGTGTGTGTGATTTATTTTAGAATGCATTGTTTTGAATTATAATGACCCAACCGAAGCCGGGCGGGCGTTTGTCCTCTTTGACGCTTTTTGGCTCTTTTGAATTGGAAGAGGTAGCTAAGGGTTGAGGCTTTACCATACATGCTAAATTAGACCAATTCATCCACTTATGGAAACACATCGCTATCAGCAAAGATGATTGGAGATATGGACTGTCATGCTAGCATACAGTCACTGCTCTGCCTGTCCCGTCCTTTCCACCCACCTTTCTCTGCTTGCTCTGGCCGTCTGCTTCTGGTGAGTTTTTCGCTTTACTGTTGTGAGTGTGAAGAAATTAAAGCAGTGGAGGGTCTGAATTTAAACGGACTAATTTAGAACGTGCAGCTGTCAGGTTACCATGACAACGGTCGCAACAACCGGGTCAAAATGGAACGTCTCTTGCTCCTTCCCGGCAAAAGCAATGGCTATATAAAAGGTGAATGCCGACAAGAAAGACTTAAAAATAGGGCTGTTTGAAAGAAATATTGCACAATTGTTTTTACAGGCAAAATACCAGGAATCCTATGAGAAAGCAGTATAGGAAACAGGCTTTCTAGGTACTGCATTTAATCACCATTATATTGTGTGTGCATGTATCTGTTCATGCTCGTGATAGACCTGCCTATGTGTCCCATGTTGACATATGTGTCTACTGTCTTAACAGAGCGTCACTGGAGGAACGTCTGAAGCTGGAGGAACGTTCTGGAACAGTAAACGTGGCTGACACTGCTGTCGGCAGCAAACAGCTCACCTTCACCCTCAAGAAGGTAAGTCATGACAGTGACACCATTACATAATAAGCCACCGAAAGGGACAGTGTGATTTGCGTGTAACATATGCTACCTCCACAGTCCTGTCTTTTCAAATAGAGCAGTCTCTTTTATCCAGAGTCCTTTTCATATTTGTTCTCACTTGTAGTCCATTCAGTCAGAATGATTAATGAGGAATGTGATCTTGAAGTGTGTGGGTGACTGTGGGTTGGTGAGGTCAACTTTCCATTTGACTACTGACTACTAATCAGGATTTCTGCTGATCCTGGGTTCAGTAACAGTAACAAAGAGAGCTTGTCATTGACATTTTACCTCCATCAGTCTGTTTTCCCCAAACATACATATTTACACAAAATATGAAAGTACAGGTTAAGGTTGACACTGCAGAGTAGCCACTGTGTATAATCTGTAATGGTGCACGCAGAAGAGGACCAATGGCACAGAAAATTCTTTGATCATTATCATTTTTGACTGCTGTTTTGACTTTGTGTTGTTATAACCCCAGATAAAGGTCGATCCCCCAAATCAGGTCAGGCGACTGACTCTTGTGTCTTGTATTTGTATCTTGTGTCAGCACCCTTCGAAAAATGCTTCAATTATCAATGAGTTGCGTGGACATTGCAGTTAAAAAAAATAATAACATTGGTTTTGCACGGGACACAGATGGTGCAAGGCCAAGCTAGGTTTGGCTAAGGCTCCTTCACGTGCAGAGAGACTTGAGTCTGTCTGCTGGGTAAATGCCCTGTACTACAGTGTGAGCTGGAGGAAGCAGAGTGCCAAGGTCAATGTTGATTACAGGTCTGATAATAGAAAAGCGATTTATTTTTTTGCATAAGGTCACTTAAGCATACTCCAATTAAAAGTATCTCTCTCTGCCTCCCTCTCCTCCTTTCTCTTCCTCTCCATTCTCAATGATCTCCTTCAGTCGGAGCAGCAACAGCGGCAGCAGCAGGCGGAGCGTGATCACCACGAGGAGAGGAAGAAGCTGAGGAGGTCCGCGGGACACCTATCGAGTGAGAGAGGCAGGGGTAGAGGTAGAGGGGGATTTAGAGGCAGAGGTGGGAGTAGAGGCGGATTTAGAGGTAGGGGTGTGAGTAGAGGGAGTAGAGGCAGGGGGCACTACTGAGGTAGAGGCAGAGGTAGCAGAACTACTCTGTGACACTACTGAGATTTAGAATCCCAAAGTCAAATGATTCAAAGTCTATTTGAATCATGGTAGAATGACACTTTGTTACCGTCTGGGAGTCGAGAGGTTGTGATGCAAAAGTGAGCTGACCAATTGTGACCTGCCCTGTAACACAGTTATGAAGATATGTTGGTGGAGCTGCTATGAAAGGATACAATGTGTATTATCTATTGATTGCAAAATTGCTAGACAACCGTTTTCAGGTCTTGCCAGATTTTCAAGTAGATTTAAGTCAAAACTGTAATTCGGCAACTCAGGAACATTCACTGTGTTCTTGGTAAGCAACTCCAGTGTAGATTTGGCCTTATGTTTTAGGTTATTGTCCTGCTGAAATGTGAATTAATCTCCCAGTGTCTGGTGGAAAGAAGATTGAACCAGGTTTTCCTCTATGATTTTGCCTGTGCATAGTTCCATTCCATTTATTTGTTATCCTGAAAAACTCCCCAGTCCTTAATGATTACAAGCATACACATAACATGATGCAGCCACCACTATGCTTGAAAATATGGAGAGTGGTACTCAGTAATGTCTTGTATTGGATTTGCCCCAAACATAAGTTTGTATTCAGAACAAAAAGTTAATTGCTTTGCCAAATTTTTTTGCATTATTACTTTAGTGCCTTGTTGAAAGCAGGATGCATGTTTTGGAATATTTGTATTCTGTATAGGCTTCCTTCTTTTCACTCTGTCAATTAGGTTAGTATTGTGCAGTAACTACAATGTGGTTGATCCATCCTTAGTTTTCTCCTATCACAGCCATTAAACTCTGTGACTGTTTTAGTCACCATTGGCCTCATGGTGAAATCCCTAAACGGTTTCCTTCCTCTCCAACAACTGAGTTAGGAAGGACACCTGTATCTTTGTAGTGACAGGGTGTATTGATACACCATCCAAAGTATAATTAATAACTCCTGAACTTATTTAGGCTTGCCATAACAAAGGTGTTGAGTACTTATTGACTCAAGACATTTCAGCTTTTTGTTTTAAAAATGTCTAAAAACATAATTCCACTTTGACATTATGGGATATTGTGTGTAGGCCTGTAACAAACAAATCTCAATTTAATCCATTCTACATTCAGGCTGTAACACAACAACATTTGGGAAAAAGTCAAGGGGTATGAATACTTTCTGACGGCACTGTACGTATGTGTCCATGTGTGTCTGTGAGAAGCTCCTGACCTTCACCGTGTTCTTTTTCACTTCACAATCCTACATTTCCTGTAGTGCAAACTGAACATGTCTGTATTATGCTCCGTGCCTGACCCATAAACGATTTTTACTAAACTTATACCTCCCTGGTCTGTGTTATGTTCTTATAGTGGCCTTATGGTCTCTGGGGATAATTGCACTGACATGCAGTTCTATGTTGGAAAAAGCTATCCAAAAATAAGTCCAACAGTTGGACACAAGGCCTCAGTTGAATGGGGAGAGTTTTATTTTATTAACTGACATACCATTTATAACGATTAGCACCCAATAATACATGTCCATCCACTGGCATGTCCAACAACTCTAAAGGGCTTCACAAATATATTTGACTTCCTTGGTATGACATAACACTTTCTGTGGATATTAAACGGCCACTATTTCACTCCAGTCCAGACAGATGGAAAAAGAAAGGAGGGAAGCGAAAAAAGGAGGTGAAGAAAAGTCCTGGGAACATGGAGCCCCAATTCTTGGAAGCAGCTTTCTCCATTTGACCTCTCATCCCCCCAGTTCACACATGGCTGGCCCTCCTGTCTCCTGCCCTGGCCCTTTTGAAATGGGAGGAGGTGCTGTGCAATTCACCCCAACCCCCTCCCTAAAACACTGCTGCCTGGGGCCTCAAACCATGAGGCTTTAGGCACTGTCTGCCTCCCTTGCTCTTCCTTCCCGACTGTTTGGTGCTTGACCCTCTACCCTGGCTAGTCCCACTTAGAATTGTTATACTCATTTTACTTTGCCCAGCTCATCGCGAGTGGAGTATGACATACAAATGTAATCCAAAGATTAGATGTCTAAAGAAAGTTTAAGCTGTGCATTCTAGTTTCCATTGTTGGTTGCTGCAGAGTGAGATGTATAACAGGCGAAACAAAGAAAGGAAAACCGTTCCACTCATGTAATGCAAAATACAATGAATTATCTACTATGACATATCAACTTCCTAACTCTTAAATGTCTGCAAATCTCCTATTAACGTCAATGCATTTACTCAAACGTCCAAGTTATGCAAGCATATCTCAAGATTCAATGGTATCATTCAAAAGGAAGGCCTTGACCATATAGTAATGTGTGTAGTAAAGCTGAGAGAAATAGAGGGCAGTCAGAGACTATACGGAACTAGTGAGGGATCTTCACTGTCTTTGAGGAGTTAAGGCTTGTGGTCTTCATACAATAATGACATGCATTTCAGTTGGTCAGGAACAGGGGACTCTTTCTTCATGGCACAGTTGTGTGTGGGGTGATGGGTAGTGGTGCATGGGCAGTGGGTAGATGATTTAGATCTGAACAATGGAGATGCAGTAGCTTCCCTAGCCTTTTGTATCTCAACCACTGCTGTGTGCTGTCAGCGGGTCACATAGCTGATCGCCCCGGCCTACTTTTTCTCATTGTTTGGGAAGAAAAGAGGGAAAGAAAGTGAGAGGGTGACTGCGTGTCACCACAATCATACTTACGTAAGAGGCTCATTCAAGCCGTCAACTGAGATGTTAAAAAGTGAACTTTGGAGAAATTGATTTCTTTCAGGCCTGAGGTTGTGTTTGTCATTTGATAGCTTATCCTCAGACAGCAAACCAACCGACTGATGTAGGAATGGTTAGTCTATCTTTCTCAGGTCTGGACAGCTGGTCACGCTTGTTGATTTTTTTGGCAGGGTCCTCTTTTTTTGCTCAACAAAACCATCAACATGGATACGCCAGATCTAGGCCACAGGAAGTGGGTCAGGCTAAGTTGGCATTTCCTGTAGCACATCACTCTTTTTCCAAGAAATTACAAAGAAAGGAGAACACTGAAATAACCAATAGGATGCATTTCTGTTTAGGCTGTCTAAAATCAGCTCAGATCAGTGTATTGATATGTTACCTCTGACCTTTTTTGGCGGTTGTAGGCCTACTGCTTATTTGAATTTGATTTGGTGTTATCTTGAATACCCCATGTGCCAATTAACTGACCTGCTTACTAACTCAAATGCTTTATTATTTAACCTAAGATGACAGTTTGAAAACTTGGGATGTAACTCCTTTGAATAAACATTCAAAAGAGCTTCCAAAAAACGTGTGAAAGATTGTTTCACTACAATCCCGTCATTCATTTATTGGAAAAGTATTTGATCGAGTCACCAAATCATTATATTTATTTATCTTGAACTACTGACTCATTCACAGCACAGCAAGACGAACAGTAACTTCCTTAGACCAGTCATTAAGAGCTCTCCCATTTTGCATTGAGGCAACCAAAATGGGCATTTTTACCAGCGTGCACTGCTTCAGCCAAAGCAGCCCAGAGAAGAAAACAAACGAGGAGGGGCTGCTTTCACAGAGTAATCCCCTCTACTGTGTGCTTGAATGGGCCTCCCTGAGAAGCGACCACACACACGTCACCGTCTGAGCTCTGACGTTGGGTTAGGGAGCTCTTACATAGTGTGTAAAGCGAAGAGCAGGGGCCAGGGGAGAGAGGGGGATTTTTAGGAAAGATATAACATTTTTACTTCTGACTGCTTTTTGACCCTGGGAAGTTTTTGCATCATCACTTGGAACATTCTTTGTCAGCGCTTTCAAAGGTTTTCTGGGGCATATGGAGACTATTGGTTTAATGAGCAAACCAGGGTTCAAATGACAGGGGTGCTCTGGTGTTCCTTTCTTGTCACTACGTAAACTTCAGCCTTTGCCCTAGTAATTAGCAGTGACATTGTGTGGGAATGTTGTGATGCTGAAGATTTTAACTGTGTAGCCTACTAATGCTCATAGGTGTGTGGACAAATCCCCATGGGGCCGATTCTGACATAGGACATTTCACGCCTTTCCTAGGGCATGGTTCCCTTGCGCGCACTGAATACATTTGAAATAACCCCAGAAAACACACCAACTGGGTGGCCTACCAATTTGATCAGGAAGTTTTTATTAAATTCGTTTTTTTCTGTTCTTTTCTCTAAAGCAATCCCTTTAAATATGATGTACCTTTCATTTGAATTTGACACAAGACTTGAATGTAGACTAGAGAATGCGTTCAGAATATAGAAAGATAGCCGTGACAAACATATTCATATTTGTCTCCATTTCAGAACTCATGGGTAGATTTAAAAACAGTCAGATTTTACACATCATTTATGTTTAGGGAATAATCATGAGTCCTACTTAATGGAAAAATAGAGCCTTTACGCACAAACGAAAGAAAGGTGGTTTGATTCATTTTGAAAATTGCCACATTCATTTTGTTGGAAGTACTGTAGCCTACAATATCATTTTAATATGGAGAAGAGTATACAATAGTATGACATAAATATACCTTAATTACCCGCACTGATGTGCCAAGTCTTGCACTGTGGGCCAAGTTTAAAGTAATGGTTTGAGCTCCATAATGATTTAATAAGCCTGCATTTTTACTTCAATTTGCATTAAACAGTATCCACTATTACTTGACCCTGAGCCACAACCACAAGGACATGACAGCGTTTACAGAGAAAATCTAAGTTAGGCTAAATAAAACATTGGAATGGAATTATACGAATGTAGGGAAGGGAACAAAAACTAAATTGGCAGTTAAATATTTGTGGTTATTACTTACGGTCGCTACCGATAGTGGCAAATTATATTTAACATAGGCTATAACCTAGACATTTAAGGAAACAGGAAAAGTCGGGGCATATGATTAAAACATTCTAGAGAGCACAAAGGTTACATTTGGCACGACTCTTTGCCTTGTCATCCAATTTGGCTAGTGATCTAAAATGTATCGCTGCAAGTTATAAAGCCATACAATTAAAATGCTCCATAATGGCACAGCATTTCATTCTTCACTGTGGGAAAGGGGCATAAATAGACCTACTTGTCATGTTGATTAGCTTTTCAGTTTTCTGCCATATGACTGGTTTCTCATTCATCTCCAGCAATCATAAGGTGAAGTAGATCTAAAACAATTGTCATTTAGCCTATATTTACAATCCCCTTGTCCAAACCGGTTTCTCATTTACCTAGCTCTTATCATATCAATTTATACATTACAGTGCATGGAGAATGCTGTTATTGCTATCGGAAAAAATAAAGTAGATGCTTTTTCCACTTGGAAACGGCAGGTTCGCTCAACCTTATTCATGGTTTCCTCACGCATAAAGGTGGTGGAATTATTAGGGAATTTCCCCCATGCTTAAGTTTAAGGTCAGAATACACATAGAGAGAGAAGTGTATGAAAAGTAATGTAGTAATTCATAAAGAGAGGGAGAAGACTTTTTTGGAGGGAAACACTTTCCTCTCTTCATCTCTCTCACCTCTTTCTCTCTCTCTCTCTCTTATCCCTCTTTTGTCTCAACTCCTCCTCTTCCAGAAGGATGGGTGGAGCGAAATGTGCTGATGTGGGGCATTTTTCCCTACTTTCCCACATGGCGTTTGGCTAGAGAGAATGATCTCACCGCCGTCTGGGCATCTCTCCTACCTCCGCTGCTGCCCTCCTCCATCGCAGCTAGAGAACCCAAACAGCTCGACCCCTATGCACCGTTAAATAGTCATAAAATATATCCCATGAAAAAAGTAGCTTTTCCGCTCTGTCTCTGCCCTACCACAAATCTAACTCTGGATGACCCAGACTTGAAAGGCCCAGGGAGGGACGGCTCAGAGATGAAAGCATTGTGACCGTCAACCAGGGCAGGGAGACATGCTGAGTTGGCAGAAAAGGCCTGGACAAGGCTTCCTTATGCAACTAATGGCCCACTACAGTGGACTGAGTGGCATGGACTGGTAGTAAAGGTTGAATATGTCCAGTCAAGTGTCACAAAATCCAACCTGACTGTTTCGCTATGACCTGGTTTTATCTGTGTGCTACCATTGACTGAATAGCCTCCTTGCAGCGAAAACAAATTCATGAATTACCGTCAAAATATAACTTACTTTAAACAAGGAAGAACCACAAATGTGTCAAGAAGTGAAATTAGATTTCACAAGTGTGTGAGCTCCCCTCCACTCTTTTAAACAGTAAAATGTTATATATGCAAGTGTGCATTGCAGATGCTATGAAGGTGTGTGTGTTCTACCAACGACTGAGTTACTGGTGCAGCGCTGTACATTTGAGTATGCATGCATGCTATTGAGCATTGAGCTAATGTGCATTACTGCACTTTCAAAATAAATGTATGGTGTGTGAGGCTGATTTCTAGGAATACATTTTTACAGAGAGTTGTTGGTTGGTGAGTAAAGTCTTTATCGATCCCCGAAGGTGAAATCTATCACTTGGTATTTGTGACAGTCTGTCTAGATACATATACTTTAGCTGGCATCCTTGGTAGGGCAGATGGCATTCTGAACTATACTCAGTGCACTGTCGTGAGCTGCTTTGACAGTCACCCCATTGGTTCTCATGTCCTGGCATGACCCCAATGGGACTTGGCACAAGAGTTCAGGCAATGATCATAGAGATAAACATTCCGCTTTACACACACAGATGGACCTGAGAAACATTAAGGTTTCTCAGCCCAACACACCCTTAGTTAGTGTGTATAGACACTGAGTGTACAAAACATTAGGAACACCTTCCTAATATTGAGTTGCACCCCCCTTTGCCCTCAGAACATTCTCAATTCGTCGTGGCATGGACTCTATAAGGTGTCGAAAGCGCTGCAGTTCTTGATACACTCAAACCGGTGTACCTGGCACCTACTACCATACTCAGTTTAAAGTCACTTCAAACTTTTGTCTTGCCCATTCACCCTCTGAATGGCACATATACACTGAGTATACCAAACATTAGGAACACCTTCCTAATATTGAGTTGCACCATGCCTTTTTGCCCTTAGAACTCCCTCAATTTGTTGGGGCATGGACTCCACAAGGTGTCGAAAGTGTTCCACAGGGATGCTGGCCCATGTTGACTCCAATGCTTCCCACAGTTATGTCAAGTTGGGTGGATGTCCTTTGGGTGGTGGACCGTTCTTGATACACACGGGAAACAGTTGAGCGTGAAAAGCCCAGCAGCGTTGCAGTTCTTGACACAAACCGGTGTGGCTGGTACCTTCTACCATACCCTGTTCAGTTAAATATTTTGTGTTGCCTATTAACCCTCTGAATGTCACACATACACAATCCGTGTCTCAATTGTCTCAAGGCTTAAAACTCCTTCTTCAACCTATCTCCTCCCCTTCATCGACACTGATTGAAGTGGATTTAACAAGTGACATCAATAAGGGATCATAGCTTTCACCTGGATTCACCTGGTCAGTCTATGTCATGAAAAGAGCAGGCGTTCCTAATGTTTTGTACACTCAGTGTAGGTCACACATGGAATAGTGAATCAAACAGATGTCTACATCTGAGCACTATGCGTCTGTACATGTGCATAGCCTTGGGGAGGGAAGGTTACAGGAAGAGAAGGAGGGAGGTAGTACGGTATAGTGGGAGGAGATGGCCTAGATGCCAATAGCCTAAAATTGCCTCCTTTCCTCTCCTTCATGGCCAGTTATGAGTGAGAGAACACATGGGACGCGCTAGGTGCTTCAAGTTGAGTAGTAGCTGGTGGAGCACTCAGGACGCCTCAAGTTTACTTTTGGCAGCCACGCCACCCCCCAACAACACGTCTCACGTTTTGTGTGACTGGGGGGCTAATTAGTGGAACATCCTCCATTCCTATTCATTCCCTTTCCCAATTAATGAATAGTTGTAACATCCCACTGACACACTCCTCCCCAAATGAATAACACTGTAACTTCACAGAGATTGTTTAGCGCAAGAGGGTGGGGTTAACAAAATAAATGTTTTGTAATTTCACACTGACATCTCATGCCAGGAGCAACTGAATCGGAGACGAAGCATGCTCATCATGGGAGGGATTGGAAATAGGAGCCCAGGCGTAGACAAAACTTAATGGCATGTGTGTCTGCGAAGGAAATACCAAAGAGATGAGGTGATTGTGGGATCTCTGGGATGAAGTCACGCAAGGAGAGAATGTACATGCCAAAAAAGAACTGAAGCAGGATTGTAATAAATTGAATTGGGGATGAATTCCTACAGCAGATGTGTTTGTCCAGAGGCATACTCATTGTTGAGTGGAAATAAAGGGTTGTGTTGTCTTTATGGGGGATCACATTCTAAACCCTACAGTACTAATAAAATGTTTATTAGGTTTATTAAGTACACCACCCCGTTCACGAAAATGTTTCACTCCTTCAGACAGTGAGTCACGTGGCCATGGCTTGCTGTATAAAGCAAGCAGACAGGCATTAAGGAATTCAATTACTGTTTGATTGAACATTAGAATGGGCAAAACAATTGACCTAAGTGACTTTGAGCGTGGTATGATCGTCGGTGCCAGGCTCTAGTATCTCAAAAGAGTCTGGCCTTCTGGTCTTTTTTCCTGGTGTCAAGGGTTTACCGAGAATGTTGCGACAAACAAAAAACATCCAGTCAGTGGCAGTCCTGTGGGTGAAAACAGCTCGTTGATGAGAGGTCAAAGGAGAATGGCAAGAATCGTGCAAGCTAAGAGGCGGGCCACAAACAGGCAAATAACGGCACAGTACAACAGTGGTGTGCAGAACGGCATCTCAGAACGCACAACTCGTCGGTCCTTGTTACGGATGGGCTATTGCAGCAGACGACAGCACTGGGTTCCACTCTTATCAGCTAAAGTCAAGATATAAGCAGCATGAGTCCATGGCCCCACCCTGCCTGGTGTCAACGTTACAGGCTAGTGGCGGTGGTGTAATGGTGTGGGGAATGTTTTCCTGGCACACGTTAGGTCCCTTGATACCAATTGAGCCACGTGTCCATTCCCCAAAGAATTCAGGCTAAGGGGGCTCCGACCTGGTACTATACTGAACAAAAATATAAACGCAACATGCAACAATTTCAAAGATTTTACTGAGTTACAGTTCATAAAAGGAAATCAGTCAATTGAAATAAATAAATTAGGGCCTAATCTATGGATTTCACATGACTAGGCAGGGGCGCAGCCATGGATGGGGAGGGCATGGGCCCACCCACTTGGGAGCCAGGCCCACCCACCGGGGAGTCAGGACCAGCCAATCAGAATTAGTCTTTCCACACAAAAGGGCTTTATTACAGACAGAAATACTCCTCAGTTTCATCAGCTGTCCAGGTGGCTGGTCTCAGACAATCCCGCAGGTGAAGAAGCCGGATGTGGAGGTCCTGGGCTGGCGTGGTTACATGCTGCTGTTGTGAGGCTGGTTGGACGTACTGCCAAATTCTCTTAAACGACGTTGGAGGCAGCTTATGGTAGAGAAATGAACATTCAATTCTCTGGCAACAGCTCTGGTGGACATTCCTGCAGTCAGCATGCCTCAAAACTTGAGACATCTGTGGCATTGTGTTGTGTGACAAATTGTTCATTTTAGAGTGGCCTTTTATTGTCCCCGAACCCCAACACAAGGTACACTTGTGTAATGATCATGCTGTTTAATCAGTTTCTTGATATGCCGCACCTGTCAGGTGGATGGATTATCTTGGCAAAGGAGAAATGTTCACTAACAGGGATGTAAACAAATTTGTCCACAACATTTGAGAGAGATAAGCTTTTTGTGCGTATGCAAACTTTCTGGGATCTTTTATTTCAGCTCATGAAACATGAGACCAACACGTTTATATTTTTGTTCGGTATAGATGGGTGTACCTAATAAACTGGCCACTGAGTGTAGGTTTATACATTCTTTGTACAAATGCTGTAATGTGTGTGAGGTCTGGGTCAGTGTACCCTTGTGGATGTTTATGAGTGCGTCTGTGGGTGTGCCTGTGTTTATGCGTAGATGTGTTTGAGTGTGTGTTTTGTGCAATCATTTCATGTTTGGGTAAGTTGAATGAGAGTTCCAAAACAGTACAGTGCTGAAGAAGAACAGGAAAGAAGGAAGCTTGATTCAATTTTAATTCAACTTTATTCTTCACCAATAAACATTGCAGACAACAACAAACAACATGATAAATGCACTTTCACCGGGTGAAATCCTGGTGACAAGGCAGAAAAAGTGACTCACCACCACTATTGGATAAGTATCACCGCACTGCGTCACCCATTGACTCATGCGGTGTGTGTGATTGTGTGTAAACACAATGATTCCTGCTTGGGTTTCGTAAGCAATCGCAACTTGGAGCAGAGGAAAATTGCCGGGTGGAAAATGTGGGTAGACAAAGCCATACCTAACAGTTTTAGGTCAAAGCTTCTGTGTTGCGTGAAATCAGTGGAGACCCATAAACCAAACCCACAACTGTCTCTCTCTGTTTAAATGTGTTGTGTATCTTTTCATGCCTTATTTTATTTTATAGTCACCAGAGCCATGGAAACGACCTACATCAGCAACCCACCCACCCACCCACACACACACAGAGAGAGAGAGAGAGAGAGAGAGAGAGAGAGAGAGAGAGAGAGAGAGAGAGAGAGAGAGAGAGAGAGAGAGAGAGAGAGAGAAGCAAGTAGCAAAGGGGAAAGGTTAAGTGATTGTCCAACACATTGTACAACTAATGGAGGGCTGATAATAGTTGGTCATTCAAACAACTAATTCTACTTTGGCACAAGATAATCACGTTGGGTAGCGGTTTCTGCCAAATTATCATATTCTAAGATGTTTATTACAAGGGGCTTTTAACTAGTGATGCAGTGGCATAGCTAATATGTTACTAGAGCATGATGTGCACACATGAGGCTGAGAGTTATTGAGTGCAAAGATAGGAACACTGGTGTATCAGTGCACACTCAGTAATAGTCAAACACATCACTGCCAAATAGGTCAGACTGCATTAATTGGCTCACCTCATAAGATCTCATCTTACCTGCCTGAGTTAACACTTAATTATTTGATCAAACCAGGCAAATGCTTCGTAAATGTATAGTCATTTCATAATGTAGCCTAACAATTGCTATATCCATGTTGCCTTGATCTGGCTCTAATGTTAAGACCTCTTTTCCAGTGCAGTCAATGTGTGGATGCTATTATTGTTGTTGTGACAGCAGTCCCAGCTCAGACTAATCTTGTTTGGTTCAATAGAGCTCTACTACTTAGTGGGAAGAGAGAGGGATAGATAAAGAGAGAAGAAATAAGGAAATGTGGATTAACTTTAGAGCTTTGTGACCTCATGTCAGTACGTGTGACACGTAGGCAAACTGTTTACACCACAGACTCACAGGAGATATACACTTTATTAGGTACACCCATCTAGTACCGGGTTGGACTCCCTTTGCCTCCAGAACAGCCTGAAGTCTTCAGGGCATGGAAATGTTGCTCAATTTCTTTGTGCACGGGGGCAATGTCATGCTGATACAGGAAAGGGCCTTCCCCAAACTGTTGCCACAAAGTTGGAAGCACAGAATCGTCTAGATTTAAAAAATTGTCAAAGACTCCAGCCACCCTAGTCATAGACTGTTCTCTCTGCTACCGCACGGCAAGCGGTACTGGAGCACCAAGTCTAGTTCCAAAAGGCTCCTTAACAGCTTCTACCCCCAAGCCATTAGACTTCTAAACAGTTAATGAAATGGTTACCGGGACTATTTGCATTGACCTCCTTTTTTACACTGCTGCTACTCGCTGTTTATTATCTATGCATAGTCACTTTACCCCTACCTGTACATATTACCTCAATTTACATCAACTAACCTGTACCCTCACACATTGACTCAGTACCGGTATCCCCTGTATATAGCCTCGTTATTGTTATTTTATAATGTTACTTTTTTTCTTACTGTTGTTTATTATTATTATTATTACTATATTGTGCAAATATTTTCTTACTTAAAAAAAAATTCTGCATCGTTGGTTAAAGGCTTGTAAGTAAGCATTTCACGGTAAGGTCTACACCTGTTGTATTCAGCGCATGTGACAAATAACATTTGATTTGATTTGATGACAAGGGGCTGGAGTCATGATATGATGGGACAAGCCTTAATATGTCACCGTAAACCCATCATCATTGTGTAATAAGCATGACATATTAAGGCTCGTCCCATCTTACCATGGCAATTCATGAAAATGAAATTCCATCATGAGTCAATAATCGGAAAATACTTGGTGTAACAGTGTGTGTCTGTGTCCTGGGTACAGCTGTAAACAAAGTTACTATTTGGTGTCCTGGTCAAGGCGTACAGAATCGTACACACACCAATACATAACACACACACACAGCCCTTGTGCTAAAACAATCATCACCTTTGTGTGAGGCCTCGCTATAGGGTTGGGCCATGGCAAACCACTGAAGTGATAACAGAGACTCCATACACACCAGGAAGACAGATAGATGGAAAATAGGCTACATGAGGTAGGGGAGGAGAGAATGAGAGAGAACCAGAAAACAGAGAAAAATAAATAGAGTGAGAGATGGGGTGAGGTAGAGGAGAAGAGGGGGGCATTATTTTTGCCTCAACTCAGGGTCACTACAGCTACACACTCCATATCCCATGACCCTGCCATTCTAAACAAGCAGATAAATGTCTGTGGTAAATAAATTAGCCTCCAATCTGAGGCCTACTTCCTTCTCAGGAATGTGTGCTTCTCAGGGTAGGTGGGTGTCCATCTGCCAGAACAAGATAAGAAGCAAGGGTAGGGGCGGCGGCGGAGCTTCCCGCCAAGGAAGGATTTTTTTAAAAGCAACAACTGGAGCATAGCAGATTGTGTTGTCTGGCTTGCCCTCCATTACCCCATCCCTTCTTCGTCTTTTCAACTTGTGTATTTCATTAACAAAAACAGTGTGGTTCTTGGGGTTTTGAGGCATAGTTTAAAGAATGACTTCATATGCTAGCAGGCGGTAAATGTGGAAGTCTGAATGGAAACTAACTTATGGTCATGAAAGAGACGATGCCAATTGTGGTCCTCTGTAGCTCAATTGGTAGAGCATGGCGCTTGTAACGCCAGGGTAGTGGGTTCGATCCCCGGGACCACCCATACGTAAAAATGTATGCGCACATGACTGTAAGTCGCTTTGGATAAAAGTGTCTGCTAAATGGCATATTATTATATTATTACTTTGATTGTGACCCATTTTTATCTGGAGAATACATTTCACAAAACCGCAGATACTCTATGTAGTCTTCATGATGCATTACATTTCCTATGAGAGGCTTTGAACTGAAACCCATATGACCAGCCTCTTAAAAGTGTAATGCCAATGTATCCATATGTGCTATTGGATAACTAATGACCAAATTCTTAGTTTTCCCAAGAGTGTTAACATCTAGCCTACTCCCAACCCCAAAGTCTCAGAAAGCAAGCATTGGACCGATGGCGGCATGGAAAAGTGGTCCATCTGTTATTTCCAGGAATCTCTAGGAAGAAACTTTGAAGACGGATCGGGGTCAAACAATCAGTCTTTCACTAAAGTGAACAGTGTTACTCATGTCCCCCTGTCCTGATAGTAGACCTGGTCAGGAATATGAGGTGAGTGGGGTTTACTAGGGTTTGTCACGGATCCCCCCGGTACTGCTGCTCATTCCGTTCACCATCTCCGGAGGTCTACGCCACCGGCTTTCTAGGCGTCACTGACCTGGTTCATTACCACCAACCCCGGACTGTCTTGTCTCATTACGCACACCTGGTTCCCATTCCCCCTGATGGGTCTCGTCCCATGTATTGTGTAGAGGCTACACCTCACTCTTTTGTTTGGGTTACATCCATTTGTTATATATATACATGTTTGTTTTGGGCTTCGACCCCGTCGTTTTCCTGCAGGAGGAGATACAGATGGAGTTAGCCTGCCGTGATGACAACCTGTCACTCGACCAGCTCATCAGCATGGTGATCCTGTTGGACAACCTCCTGCGGTCCCGACAAAGACCTGCACGGAATCCGGAGCCCATGTGTCACGATCGTCTGGGTAAGGAGTAGACCAATACGCAGCGTGTTGAGCGAACATGATTGACTTTATTATAATAACGCACAAAAACCAAAACAATAGACGACTCGTGAAGTCCACAGTAACAATGACCGTAAAGGAACAAAAACCCACAAACCCAAAGTGAAACACAGACAGTTAAATATGGCTCCCAATCAGAGACAACCAGCAAACAGCTGACACTCGTTGCCTCTGATTGGGAGTCACTCAGTCACACATAGAAATGACCACCCTAGAACACCCAAACAAAGAAACAGAACACAATGAATGAACACACCCTGGCTCAACATATAGAGTCCCAGAGCCAGGGTGTGACAGTACCCCCCCCTAAAGGCGCGGACTGCGACCGCGCCTAAATACGAGCAAAACAGGGGAGGGCTGGGTGGGCATACCTCCTCGGCGGCGGTTCTGGCTCCGGCCTTGCCCACCACCCTCCAATCAACCCCCCATAGCGCCCCTGGTCCGGTCTGACCCCGCTGGCTGGATCTGGACTGGACATTGACGGAGCGGATTGCTTACGCTCCGTTGTGGAGCAGCTGACCGGTCTTACCAGGCTGACGACTCGTACCCCGGGCTTGGTGCGAGTAGCAGGAACGGGCTGAACCAGGCTGACGACTCGCACCCCTGGCTTGGTGCGAGTGGCAGGAACGGGCCGGGCTGGGCTGTCGACGCACACCGTAGGCTTGGTGCGTGGAGCAGGAACAGGCCGGGCTGGGCTGTCGACGCACACCGTAGGCTTGGTGCGTGGAGCCGGGACAGGCCGGACAGGGCTGGCGACGCACACCGTAGGCTTGGTGCGTGGAGCCGGGACAGGCCGGACAGGGCTGGCGACGCACACCGTAGGCTTGGTGCGTGGAGCAGGGACAGGCCGGGCAGGGCTGGCGACGCACACCGTAGGCTTGGTGCGTGGAGCAGGAACAGGCCGGGCTGGGCTGGCGACGCACACCGTAGGTTTGGTGCGTGGAGCAGGAACAGGCCGGGCAGGGCTGGCGACGCACACCGTAGGCTTGGTGCGTGGAGCCGGGACAGGCCGGACAGGGCTGGCAACGCACACCGTAGGCTTGGTGCGTGGAGCCGGGACAGGCCGGACAGGGCTGGTGACGCACACCGTAGGCTTGGTGCGTGGAGCAGGGACAGGCCGGGCAGGGCTGGCGACGCACACCGTAGGCTTGGTGCGTGGAGCAGGAACAGGCCGGGCTGGGCTGGCGACGCACACCGTAGGTTTGGTGCGTGGAGCAGGAACAGGCCGGGCTGGGCTGGCGACGCACACCGTAGGTTTGGTGCGTGGAGCAGGAACAGGCCGGGCAGGGCTGGCGACGCACACCGTAGGCTTGGTGCGTGGAGCAGGGACAGGCCGGACTGGGCTATGGAGACGGATAGGAGACCTGGAGTGAAGAGCTGCCACAACCCGTCCTGGCTGAATGCCTACCTTCACACACTCTGTGTGAGGCATCAGCACAGGACGTACAGGGCTGTGTACCCGTACTGGCATAACAGCACGTGATACTGGCGCAGGATATCCGGGACCGAGGAGAGGCACTGGAGGCCCCGAGCGCTGAGCCGGCACACTCCGTCCTGGCTGCATGCCCACCTTCGCACAACACGTGCGGGGTGCTCGCACAGGACGTACCGGACTATGCCGGACCACTCGTGGCACAGTGCGCAGCTCCGCATACCGCGGAACCTGCCCAGTCTCATGCTGCCATGCCTGAGTACGGGGAGTTGGCTCTGCTCTCCATCCAGGCTCCGCCAACCTGCCTTCTGGCCCCCAAAACCCGGTGGCCTTCTCTCTTCGTCTCCTATTTCGCCCTGTGGCAGCCTCCTGCTGCCCAGTCGCCCATGCCGTGTGCCCCCCCCTAAAAAATTATTGGGGGTGCCTCTCGTCCGTCCGACGATGGCACTGCTGACGCCGCTGCTCCTCTCCTGCCTGGGTCTCCCCCTTCATAGCCCTCCGGTACCGGACGGCCTCCTCCTCGGTAATCTGCCCCCAACCGAGGAGGACATCCACCAGAGTCACCTCCTGCGTGTGTTCCTGGACACGCTGCTTGGTCGTTGTATGGTGGGTTTTTCTGTCACGATCGTCTGGGTAAGGAGTAGACCAATACGCAGCGTGTTGAGCGAACATTATTGACTTTATTATAATAACGCACAAAAACCAAAACAATAGACGACTCGTGAAGTCCACAGTAACAATGACCGTAAAGGAACAAAAACCCACAAACCCAAAGTGAAACACAGACAGTTAAATATGGCTCCCAATCAGAGACAACCAGCAAACAGCTGACACTCGTTGCCTCTGATTGGGAGTCACTCAGTCACACATAGAAATGACCACCCTAGAACACCCAAACAAAGAAACAGAACACAATGAATGAACACACCCTGGCTCAACATATAGAGTCCCAGAGCCAGGGTGTGACACCATGGCTACACCTGCTCCGTGGCCAGAGCCGATGGAGGTGGGCTCTGCACGTTTTCCCGAGGCAGAGCGTAGGAGAAGGAGGAATCTGGGCCTCTGCTCCTATGGTGGAGAAAGGGGTCATTTCTCCCCGACCTGCCCTCTATCCACTAATAGGCCAGGCTCGTGGAACGTGAAGGTGGACGCCCTGTCTCGCCTTTATGGTGCAGAGGAGAGGCAAGGAGAGTAGATCCTCATCATCCCTCCGTTCCGTATCTTCGCGCCAGTGGTGTGGGACGTGGACGCCGACATACGGCAGGCCCTGCGTACAGAACTCGCACCTGCACAATGCCCAGAGAACCGCGCCTACATGCCCACGGGTGTGCGGGACTGCCTCCTTTCCTGGACGCACACAGCGCCTGTGTCGGGTCATCCTGGGATAGGCTGTATCATCGCCTGCCTGACTGAGAAGTACTGGTGGCCCACCTTGGCTAGGGACGTATGGGTTTACATCTCTTCCTGCTCCATCTGTGCCCAGTCTAAGACACCCAGACACCTCCCTTATGAAAAGCTCCTTCCCCTGCCGGTTCCACAACAACCCTGGTCTCACCTCTCAGTGGACTTTGTCACTGACCTTCCCCCCTCCCAGGGGAACACCACCGTTCTCGTCATTGTGGACCGGTTTTCCAAAGCTTGTCACCTCCTTCCTCTGCCTGGGCTCCCGTCGGCCATGCAAACCGCGGAGGCTCTTTTTACGCATGTCTTCCGTCACTACGGGATCCCGGAGGACATTGTGTCAGACCGTGGTCCTCAGTTCACCTCACGCGTATGGAAAGCTTTCATGGAACGCCTGGGGGTCACGGTCAGTCTCACCTCAGGGTACCGTCCTCAAGCTAATGGGCAGGTGGAGAGGGTCAATCAGGAGGTGGGCAGGTCCCTGAGGTGTTACTGTCAGGACTGATTGGGGGAGTGGGTGGATTTTCTACCTTGTGCTGAGTTCGCGCAGAATTCCCTCCTCCACTCCTCCACTAACCTTTGTGGGGCCGTTTGAAAGTCCCGAGGAGGGTTAATGAGGTAACGTACCGTTTGCAACTCCTTGCTGATTACCTCATTAACCCGACTTTTCATGTGTCTCTTCTCAGGCCAGTGGTGCCTGGTCCCCTTGCTGAGGCTGGACCCAGTGACGCCCCGCCTCCTCCTCTGGACATCGAGGGAGGTCTGGCGTACTCAGTCTGTGAAGTCCTGGATTCGAGGCGTCGGGCGGGGCGTCTCCAGTACCTCATCGACTGGGAGGGGTACGGCCCAGAGGAGTGGTGCTGGGTTCCTGCGGTGGACATCCTGGACGCTTCACTGACCAGGGATTTTCACCGTCGCCGCCCTGATCGACCCGCACCGCGTTCCTGTGGTTGTCCCCGAGGCCGGTGTCGTCCCGCCGCTGGTGCAGGGGGGGGTACTGTCACGGATCCCCCCGGTACTGCTGCTCATTCCGTTCACCAGCTCTGGAGGTCTACGTCACCGGCTTTCTAGGCGTCACTGATCTGGTTCATTACCACCAATCCCGGACTGTCTTGTCTCATTATGCACACCTGGTTCCCATTCCCCCTGATTAGTATGTGTATAGATATGCCCTCTGTTCCCCATTGTCCTTGTAAATTATTGTCTCGTGAGTACCGTGTATTGTGCTCTTGTTATGACGGATCTCGTCCCGTGTATTGTGTAGAGGTTACACCTCGCTCTTTTGTTTGGGTTACATCCCTTTGTTATATATATACGTGTTTGTTTTGGGCTTCATCCCCGTCGTTTTCCATGACGTACCTTGCGGTTGGGTGGAGTAAATAAAACCCCTAATACGTATTCCTGCGCCTGTCTTCTAATCATTATACAACGTGACATGGTTTAACCGCGGTTTGATTAGCTTAATATCCTGCTGCTCCTACCCTTATGGAAAAAACACATGAATTTCATATGTGAACACTCAAAGTGTTCCAAAAACACATGTTTTCATGTGATCACATGTGATCTTATGTGAAGGAAATTTGATAACGTGTGATTACATGTAAAGCAACGTGATAACATTAAACTACACGTGAAAACATTCCAAAAACAAGTTTCCACATGAAATCCTGTGTTCTTTTCTGTAAGGATAGTTTTCAGTGGGACCTTTTGTCACTGCAGGCATCAGACGGTCACAGATCACCAACGGGGCCAGACAACTAAGCATCAAGGGCACTGTCTACACGTGACCCCACCAACATGTGTAGCCTACTGTATCAGCATGTCTGTGGGATTTATTGGGAGAGGCTATCTGTACTCTACAATTACAGTACCTCCTAACAAAATAGATTTGTAGAGTAATGGACCTATTTTGGGTGTCCATTTCGCCTCTCCTTATTGCTCAATAACAGTGCCTGGGTTAGCCTATGCTGGTCTCAGTGACCTCTAGAGATAAATCCAGAGAGGCCTATCAGACACAGATAAGGTTCTACAGCAGACAGCTGATGCATTTATCTGTAGCCTGGGCTGCTATTACATGTCATGTACATCTGTGATAACAGTACCAAGTCAGTCACTGAATTATTGGATTGTTCAAGACCGGGGCATTCAGGACTGAGCCGGTATAAGATGCTGGTACTCTGGGCACCCTCACCATCTTCTATATACAGTAGGCTATGCTTCAGTGAATTCACTTTGGAAATATTATTTTCTTTGAAAAAATCATGAATTGTTCTTATAGTAAGTCAACCAGTATCAGTAACCAGCCCATGTCTTGACAAACTTTGTCATGTCACTTTGACACGGAATGCTGTCCAGATATGCCAAATGTGACCCACTTTCAAATGAAAGAGCAAAATGACCATCAGAGGTGTGACGACAAATAAAGGTGGTCAGAAAAATAAAACTTCATGAGAAAATACACTGAGTGTACAAAACATTAAGAACACTTGCTCTTTCCATGACACAGACTGACCAGGTGAATCCAGGTGAAAGCTATGATCCCTTATTGATGTCACTTGTTAAATCCACTTCAATCAGTGTAGCTGAAGGGGAGGAGACAGGTTAAAGACAATTGAGACATGGATTGTGTATGTGTGCCATTCAGAGGGTGAATGGGCAAGACAAAATATTTATGTGCCTTTGAACAGGGCATGGTAGTAGATGACAAGCACACCGGTTTATGTCAAGAACTGCAACGCTGCTGGGGTTTTCACGCTGTGTATAAAGGCCAGCATCCCTTTTGACACCTCTTAGAGTCCATGGGGGGGGGGGCAACTCAATATTAGGAAGGTGTTCTTAATGTTCTTTAAACTCAGTGGATGTCATCCTTGAAGAAAGGAGGTTGGCCAATTTGGCCAATGCACTGCCCTAAAGGCAAGTTTCTAAACAAAAAACATTATTTTTTACACAACATCTTCAGAACCAACACAGGTAAGTTAAGTTGTGGAACTGATCATGGCAAGCATTCTTGTCTGTTGTGGCTCTCTAGCTCAAGGCACAATAGCAAGACAATTATTATTTTATATTCAGAATTATTTTAAAGTTGTAAAACTGAAATGTTAAACATTTCACATTTTGTGTTTTAATTATGTTGGTCTGCACTGCAAAGTAGCCTATCATTTGGTTTGCATTATGAAAGACATTTACAAGGCATGAGCCGGGTAATGAAGAGATGGGGTGACGAAGATGGATGACGAGGAAGAGATCTGGCTGACGACTGTGGCACATTTTGGGACCATGGAGAGGCCAGAGATAGCTAGACTACTAAATTGGGCTAAGGAACAGAAGGTGGGTATTGGAGAAAGGTTATCAGTGCGTGTTCTGCAAGCAGTACAGTGGATGAAGGCGCGGCATGAGTGTGGTGAATGGATAGATGGACAGTAGGAAGAAGGAGAAGAGCCGAATGCAGTGGGAAGATGTGTGTTGAGGAAGAATAGCGCCAAGTACAAACCGTATTCTGCTGACTCTGATAGCTCAGAAATTGAATCTGACGAGAGTGAGGATGAATTACTTGTGGTGGCAGGTGTGGTGAAGACCTCTGAGTCCGAGCCTCACCCTGATGGTCATGCAAAGGATGATTTAGGCCCAGTGGGAGTGACATTTTTGGAGAAAGTGGATCCCTGCCTTTTGGCTGATCCATATGTATTCTCAGCCTGGGTTGAAAATAAGTAGGGTATTGTGAAATCGGTGAAGGTAGCTCGAAGTGTACTTGTGATGATTTTCTGTGTTTCTTCTGTCCAGAGGGAGCGGGCGCTTCATGTCACGTGACTAGGGACAAGGCTGTGACTTGCTTTGCTCTCCGGAGCAGGGCACCTTTGAAAATAGTGATTACTGTTGTGGCGTTAAGTGTTGAGGTGGAGCAACTGAAATTGAAGATTCCCTGTGTCTGTGATGCCCGCCGTTCGGTACAATGTACACTACCGG
Source organism: Coregonus lavaretus (assembly GCF_964263955.1). Classification (NCBI taxonomy): domain Eukaryota; kingdom Metazoa; phylum Chordata; class Actinopteri; order Salmoniformes; family Salmonidae; genus Coregonus; species Coregonus lavaretus. Next base: position 26,618,582 of record NC_140014.1, on the reverse strand, counting down.
TCAAAAGTTTTAGAACACCTACTCAAAACAATGAAATAACACATACGGAATCATGTAGTAACCAAAAAAGTGTTTAACAAATCAAAAGATATGTTATATTTGAGATTCTTCCAAGTAGCCACCCTTTGCCTTGATGACAGCTTTGCACACTCTTGGCATTCTCTCAACCAGCTTCATGAGGTAGTCACCTGGAATGAATTTCAATTAACAGGTGTGCCTTCTTAAAAGTTAATTTCTGGAATTTCTTTCCTTCTTATTGCATTTGAGCCAATCAGTTGTGTTGTGACAAGGTAGGGGGGTATACAGAAGATAGCCCTATTTGGTAAAAGACCAAGTCCATATTATGGCAAGAACAGCTCAAATAAGCAAAGAGAAACGACAGTCCATCATTACTTTAAGACATGAAGGTCAGTCAATACGGAACATTTGAAGAACTTTTAAAGTTTTTTCAAGTGTAGTCGCAAAAACCATCAAGCGCTATGATGAATCTGGCTATCATGAGGACCACCACAGGAGTGGAAGACCCAGAGTTACCTCTGCTGCAGAGGATAAGTGTAACCAGCCTCAGAAATTGCAGCCCAAATAAATGCTTCACAGAGTTCAAGTCACAGACACATCTCAACATCAACTGTTCAGAGGGGACTGTGTGAATCAGGCCTTCATGGTCGAATTGCTGCTAAGAAACCACTACTAAAGGACACCAATAATAAGAAGAGACCTGCTTGGGCCAAGAAACACGAGCAATGGACATTAGACCGGTGGAAATGTGTCCTTTGGTCTGGAGTCCAAATTGGAGATTTTGGGTTCCAACTGCCGTGTCTTTGTGAGACGCGGTGTGGGTGAACAGATGATCTATGCATGTGTAGTTCCCACCGTAAAGCATGAAGGAGGAGGTGTGGAGGTGCTTTGCTGGTGACACTGTCTATGATTTATTTAGAATTCAAGCATGACTACCACAGCATTCTGCAGCGATATGCCATCCCATCTGGTTTGGGCTTAATGGGACTATAATTTGTTTTTCAACAGGACAACGACCCAACACACCTCCAGGCTGTGTAAGAGCTATTTTACCAAGAAGGAGAGTGATGGAGTGCTGCATCAGATGACCTGGCCTCCACAATCCCCCGACCTCAACCCAATTGAGATGGTTTGGGATGAGTCGGACGGCAGAGTGAAGGAAAAGCAGCCAACAAGTGCTTAGCACATGAGGGAACTCCTTCAAGACTGTTGGAAAAGCATTCCAGGTGAAGCTGATTGAGAGAATGCCAAGAGTGTGCAAAGCTGTCATCAAGGCAAAGGGTGGCTATTTGAAGAATCTCAAATATAAAATATATTTTGATTTGTTTAACACTTTTTTGGTTACTACATGATTCCATATGTGTTATTTCATAGTTTTGATGTCTTCACTATAATTCTACAATGTAGAAAATAGTAAAAATAAAGAAAAACCCTTGAATGAGTAGGTGTTCTAAAACTTTTGACCGGTAGTGTAGACCCGGTGGCGAGCGTGGTGAAACTGAGAAGACACTTTCTGTCCTTTTGAGTTTTAAAGCAGAGTCTTTACCTGATAAAGTCATGTTATGATATGTTAGTTTCCAGTGAGAGTTTTTGTGCCAAACCCACTAAGGTGTTTCAGATGCCAAGCTTATGGTCATGTTGCAGCAGTGTGTAGCAGGGAGGTTCCAAGATGTGAGAAGTGTGCAGGAGGGCATGAGACAAAGAAATGTGTAGTATCGGTGGAAGAAAATGTGTGTGTCAATTGTGGGGGTGGCCATGTTGCTGGTGATCAGAAGTGCCTGGTGCAAGAGAGACAGGTTGAGGTTGCCAGGGTCAGAGTAGAACAGAAGATATAATATGCTGAGGCAGTGAAGAGAGAAGAGGATGATGGGACAAGAGTGATATGAATTTGTGCTTCAGTAAGGTTGACTTCTTAGCATTCATTGCCATGGTTATCAACTGTACTGCAGAAATTGAACATAAATCACAGAAAATAGATGTTGTGGCGGCAGCTGCAGAGAAGTACTTGTGTGTACAAGGTTTTCCCTTAAGAAAAAAGATTGCAGTCAAAGTGCAGTACACTTAGAGTGCAGTATAACTGCAGTTTGCTGCAAATACTGCCTCCAAAATAACACTGTTTTTTTTTACTGCAGTAATGTTGCAGTGTAACTGCAGACTCTGCAGTACAGTGCATTTATTCTGCAATTACTGCATCCAAAATATCACAGTCGACTGCAGTTACTGCACTTTTACTGCAGTTTCAAAACTGCAATGTTTTTTTGTAAGGGTTACTGCAGAAGAGATACAAGGTGTGTTGAATGAAAGAGTCCTGTCCTCCAAGGCTGTCGGCCTGGTGTAGGTTCAGTTAGGGTCAAAGTAGTGGAATGGGGTGGTGGTTTTTATTTTTGTGAAATAGTGGTATATAGGTGTAGGGTTAGTTGGTTGTGCAATTTTGTTCCTTTTCCCCCTTACAAAAATAAAAAATAAAGTATCACAAATGTAACGTGATTGACCACACACTACCACACAGTAGGTGGCGGCATGTACAAACAAAATGTGCGAATGCCATGATACCAAAGAAGAAGAAGGAGAACTAAGAGACGGATTTCTAGCTACCCCAACCTACTTCCTCCAAGAGCACATGGAGCCGGTGACAAGACTAAACCGGTTCCTACGTAGACTGAAGGCCGGTTTCATCTGGCGTGTTGCCTTGGAGACAGCACCTCTATAAATACGGTAGTATCGAAACGCTTGGCTCAACTTTCCAGTTCTAGTTCAGCTAGAGAACGTTACACAGTTTCGTGACAGACTCGGCTGACAAGGGAAAAACGAGTCATATTTTCCAGGATTCTGGTCTAATGGACACACTCTTTGTAAATGCTTTTTAAGGTAAGCCTTCTTCAATAATTTATTCTACATATTCACAGTAACTTAATGTATTTTAAACAGGCTAGCTAGGTAGGCTATCGCATTCATTTAATCATTGCGATATCCACGTTGGCTTAGTCAAATGGTGTCAAATTGTGTTTAGCTAAAGTAATATTAAGGTAATGACATATTTAGCCTATTCGCTCATGGAGACCTGTAACATTACATTGATCTGTGTAACAGTACAGGTCTCCCGGGGCGAAGGGGCAATGTCACATCGTAAAACGAGTGGCTAGTTTTACTTAACTATCTTCTAATAATAGGTTTTTCGGTTTGATTGAAGTGATGGGTTTGGAGCAGCCCCAAGGGACGACGTGTATACTTTGGCGAACCTGGGGTTGGGTTTGGAGTATGGTTTGGACCTCGGAAATGAGATTGGCCAAAACTCGGTGAACGTTTTTGTTACATAAGTGAACAACTCCCAATCCCCAAACAATGTCTTTAGCTAGCTTGCTAAAATGTTTTTCATGATGAAATGCATACCGGTAACATTAGTAGGCTAATTTGACGAAGCTCGTGTGGCCATGCTGGCATGGTGTGAATGAATTAAGAATTTTGGGCGGTGTTCGAGAGCATCAAAACCGTGAGGTATCATGGGTAAATTGTGACAGACTAACGAATCTATAAGTAATATTGAGTAGTTATTATTTATGAGGCAGGGTGATTTGGAGGTCAGTCTCGACTCTCCTTTAAAGTCGGCTGCAATTTCGAATGCGCCCAATACAATGGCGCGCCAAGCAGATAAAATACTAATTGGTTCAGTCAGAAGCGGAATTTCTGCGTCAGTCTTTACTGATAGTTTTTTTTTTTTTCATGCCGCTTAACGATTTAGCCACGGTCTCCCTGCTCATTGGATAATTTAGCCGCGTCCTTGTCATAGAGGCGGTTCTTCACTTGCGGGTTAGTAGAGACCTGAAGAAAAGATCGCGCTGTAGTAGGCCTACTCGAGGGTGTGGTTGTTCAACAAACAAATCCTTCAGATTGTCCGATAATGTATAAAAGCAAGTATATTGGCCATTAATACTCTCTGATAACACTGTTGCTGATGATGCTAACAGTACGTTAACTGCTCCTCAGTCATACTAGGCTATATGATTATCTAACCCGCTGTAGCTCAATTGGTAGAGCATGGCGCTTGTAACGCCAGGGTAGTGAGTTCGATCCCCGGGACCACCCATACGTAAAAATGTATGCGCACATGACTGTAAATCGCTTTGGATAAAAGCGTCTGCTAAATGGCATATTATTAACGGGCCTGGTTGAATGAATAATGGAAATGGCCATTAAACGCTAACACAGCATATGACACTGTCCTGTTTTACTGTATTTTCATATATTTGATCTTTCTGTTTGCAGAATAATCGCTTTAGGAAAGCGCACACTGGCTACTCTGCAGGCCCCGGCCTAGAGTCATATCTGAAAGGTTTCAACTTCACTGGTGAACCTCCTTGGCTGCTCTGCACCTGATTAAACTACTTTGCCAAATTCCATCTCTTTCTTGTCCAAGTAAGTGTTGCTTTCCAATCCACTGTCATTTCCAACATGCATGTCACAATATATTCTAGAATAGATATTACAGTACAGGCCTATGAGATTGGTTGTAATTGGTGTACTGTAGCTCTGGGAGTAATTATGCTAGTAATTTAGGCACGTTCCAGATGACAATGTGCAGTCTTGTACAAGCATTTTACTATCAGGGAATTGCCCTTGAAAAGTGTGCAAGTCACTGAGCCAACATTGATATTCCTTGAACAACTAGCCCACTGATAAACTGGCTAACAACGAGACAGTTTTTTCGGGTCTGTGCTACGATTTAAACTCGGATTTCCTTTCTCCACAGTTTTAATTTTCTTCCACCATGAACACTTTTGCTCCTGATGATTTTGCCTTCCTGGAGGAGGGTTTCTGTGCCCGTGACATTGTTGAGCAAAAGATCAACGAGACGTCCATGTCGGTAAGAACAACTTCCTGTTGTCCGTGATTTTGCTGCATTTGGTGTGAGATGTGTGATTTGATGCCGAGGCATTTGTCAGTGTAAGATGTATGTATTTCTTAATCCCTTGCATCCATGTCTTTGCCCCTCAAGGATGATAAAGATGCCTTCTACGTGTGCGACTTGGGTGACGTGCTGAAGAAGCACATGCGATGGGCGCGTGCCATGCCTCGCGTCACGCCCTTCTATGCTGTCAAATGCAACGACAGCCGGGCTGTTGTCACGACCCTGGCCTCCTTGGGCGCCGGCTTTGACTGTGCAAGCAAGGTTTGTCTCTTTCTAAACAGCTCCTGACTTGAAATGGTCTTGACCCCCTTCAAACCCTACTGCCCCGTGAATGTGTTTCTTGTACTGACCCAGTCTTTGTCCCATCAGACTGAGATCCAGATTGTTCAGTCTCTGGGTGTGGATGCTAGCAGGATCATCTACGCCAACCCCTGCAAGCAGGTGTCCCAGATCAAGTATGCCTCTGCTCACGGAGTGCAGATGATGACCTTCGACAGTGATGTGGAGCTCATGAAGGTGGCTCGGTGCCACGACGATGCCAAGTAAGAGATACCTCCACCACCATTCTTTAGCCACACTGAAAACACTTGGATTTGTAAGTAACTTATTTGGCTACTCTAGGAAAGTACACCTCTTACTTCTCTCTCCTTGTCTAGACTGGTACTGCGCATTGCAACAGATGATTCCAAGGCAGTGTGCCGGCTGAGTGTGAAGTTTGGTGCCACCCTGAAGGCCTGCCGGGGTCTCCTGGAGCGGGCTAAGGAGCTGGGCCTGGACGTTATCGGGGTCAGTTTCCACGTGGGCAGTGGCTGCACCGACCCAGACACCTACAGCCAGGCCATCTCTGACGCCCGCTGTGTCTTCGACTTGGGGGTGAGTTTCCTTCTCTGCTGTAACTTATCACCAGAATTGATCAATTTTATAAATGGACCCTTAACCTGGTAAGTTGGGTTCGCTTCCAGAGAAGGGACGCAGTTGGCCCTCAGCGGTAGGCCTAACTCATCTTTTGTTTGTTCTGTTTTCTTCAGGCTGAGGTGGGTTTCAACATGACCCTCCTGGACATTGGTGGCGGTTTCCCTGGGTCTGAGGAGACCAAGCTCAAGTTTGAGGAGATCACAGCAGTTATCAACCCAGCGCTGGACAAGTATTTTCCTGCCGACTCTGGGATTCGAATTATTGCAGAGCCAGGCCGCTACTACGTGGCCTCTGCCTACACCCTAGCTGTTAACATCATCGCCAAGAAGGTTATCATGAACGAGCAGTCTGCCTCTGACGGTAACAGCAAACTCGACTCAATCTGCAAACTTGTGGCTACTGCCTGATGTGCCAAATAAAATTGCATCACGCAACCCAAAGTAATAGCTAGCAAAGTTTCATTCAACTCTCTGCCCCTACAGAGGATGACGATTGGACCAGTGACCGGACTCTGATGTACTATGTGAACGATGGGGTCTACGGCTCCTTCAACTGTATTCTGTATGACCATGCTCACCCCCTGCCTACCCTGCACAAGGTAAGATGATTTAACACTCATAAACGCTTCATTTCAACCAAACTCACACAAAAAGCAAATGTATAAAACCAATTAAATAAGTTTGATTGTTTGTTAATCCCTGCTCCCTTCATCCTCCTACAGAAGCCAAAGCCAGATGAGCGTATGTACCCCTGCAGTATCTGGGGACCAACCTGTGATGGCCTGGACCGCATCGCTGAGGTGTGCAGTCTGCCTGACATGCAGGTGGGAGAGTGGTTGCTGTTTGAGAACATGGGGGCCTACACAGTGGCTGCCTCCTCTACCTTCAACGGCTTCCAGAAGCCAGACATTTACTACATCATGTCCCGCACAGCTTGGTAAGTTATTGGAAATGTAGTAGAATTATACGTAGAGACAAATGGAATGGGATTGTGGCAGCATGTCTCCATACAGTGATGTATCATCAATCCTCAACCTTCCTTCTGCTTCTAAATCGATTTTCTCTTGTCCTGTGTAGGCAGTGCATGCAGCAGATCTGTGCCCAGGGGATGCCCATTCCTGTGGAGGAGGTGTCCTGTGTGACTTCCAGCTGTGGCCATGAGAGCAGCCTGGAGCTGCCCACCAAGCCTTGCCAGACCTGTGTGCTCTAAACACAACACCAACATAATTCCATACATACCCATCGCCACTCTACGGGCCCAGTATCCTGTGTTTTTATTCATTTCCTATTCTGTTTTACTCATACTGTTGAAAGGCCAGTTACTTGACTGGAGGATGAGAGGGGCATGTTGGTGCACATTTCTCACTTTTATGTATGAAAGACAGATCTAATCCTGAGCTGAGGCTGAATCTCTCTTACGTTTTAGTCATTTAGCAGACGCTCTTATCCAAAGCGACTTATAGTTAGTGAGTGCATAAATTTTTTTCATACTGGCCCCCTGTGGGAATTGAACGCCGACTCCTAGAAGGCTCCCAGTTTCAGTTGACTCCACTACTACATCTCATGACTCTAAAAGGGCTGATTGAGGGTGGATTACTTCGCCAGGTACAAAATTTTCTCTGAATCCTCTTTCACACCGAACCCTTTATTCAATGTAGGGACTCAACATGCAGACTGTCCCTCTCCTCTTCTACTTTTCTGTATTTAATGTTTTTTTTTTGGTTTGTTGCTAGGTAGTACATCAGTTAATGATAATTATTAGTATTGAAGATGCATTTGAAAATGGATACGAAAGAGATGGGATTGCACATTTGTATTGCTTTCCTATGGAAACTTTTGTAAATTTTTTATTTTTTTTATGAATAAAATGTAGGTGCAGCGCTGAATAACGTTGTGGTCCTTTCTGGAGAAAAGGCAGTGTCCTTTGGGTAGAGGTGATTGGACACTGGATAACACACACCTTGAGGATATTACCACAGTAGTGATTCACTAACTATACTGAACAACAATATAAATGCAACGATTTTCCTGAGTGTCAGTTCCTATAAGGAAATCAGCCAATTGAAATACATTCATTAAACCCTAATCTATAGATTTCACATGACTGGGAATACAGATATGCATCCATTGGTCACATACCTTAATAAATAAAAGTAGGGATGTGGATTAGAAAACCAGTCAGTATCTGGTGTTACCACCATTTGCCTCCTGCAGCACGACCAATCTCCTTCGCATGGAGTTGATCAGGCTGTTGATTGTGGAACGTAAACTTTAAATAATCCCTTCAGGGAAACTGTAATGAAAACTACAGAGTGGAAACAAACTTGTTTGCAAAGAAATCAAGTAAAAACAGGTGAAGTACCATTTAAAATTAAATAAGAAATATAAGTATTGTACAATCTAAATGTCAACTGTTAGTGCACATGCTGACAGTACGAAGGCGTTTTGTGACACAAAAGGTGAACCATTACCTTTCACAACCTCGAGACAGAGTGGTGGAGCGGAAGTGACAGAGATGAAGGGAGAGCTGAAAGAAGGCAAAACACTAGATGTCCTCCATCGCGATTGATCCACAGTAAATGGAGAGCAAGAAGTTGCTGGATATTGGCGGGAACTGCAACACGCCGTCGATCCAGAGCATCACAAACCTGCTCAATGGGTGATATGTCTGAGTATGCAGGCCATGGAAGAACAGACCTTTTCAGCTTCCAAGAATTGTGTACAGATCCTTGCGACATGGGGCCGTGTATTATCATGAGGTAATGGCGGCGGATTAATGACAACGATGGGCCTCAGGGTCATGGTATCTGTGTGCATTCAAATTGTCATCGATAAAATGCAATTGTGCTCGTTGTCCGTAGCTTATGCCTGCCCATACCATAACCCCACTGCCACCATGGGGCACTAATCACAATGTTGACTTCAGCAAACTGCTTCCCCACACGACGTCATACATGGGGTCTGCCGTTGTGAGGCCGGTTGGATGTACTGCCAAATTCTCTAACGACAAAGGTGGCTTATGATAGAGACATTAACAATAAATTCTCTAGCGATAACTGGTGGACATTCCTGCAGTCAGCATGCCAATTGCACGCTCCCTCAAAACTTGAGACATCTGTAGCATTGTGTTGTGGGGCAAAACTGCACATTTTAGAGTGGCCTTTTATTGTCCCCAGCACCAGGTGCACCTGTGTAATGGTCATGCTGTTGAATCAGCTTCTTGATATGCCACACCTGTCAAGTGGGTGGATTATCTTGGCAAAGGAGAAATGCTCACTAACGGGGATGTAAACAAATGTGTGCACAAACTGAGACAAATACGCTTTTTGTGCGTATGGAACATTTCTGGGATCTTTTATTTTAGCACATGGGACCAACACTTTACACGTTACATTTTTGTTCAGTGTATATTTAACATTCTGAACTCATGAGGGACCGCAGTGGCTCGCAGGTGTAGGTCCCACACATGCAGTCAGTCAACTGATTTGTGCAATCAATCCATTTGTGGAGTTAAACTACTTAACTCTTAATGCACTGTGCAGAAATCGCTCCACGGTTGCAAAAATTCTAATAGTTGCCTAATTTCAGTTTGTGACAAAACAAGCAGTCATTGTGTAGATAATCATTGTACCGCTGTGAAATATATTTTCCATATTGTATTTTCAGCTGGTGTACAAAACCGAAAGTAGAAGGTGCAAAAATGTTATTTAAGAATGGGAAGCATAGAAATAGCACGCACATAGAATAGATGTAATATGTCTTAGACTTGCTTTCGATGAGAATGAAATATCTATAACTCATTTATATGTGAATTTGGTTGGGTGACACAAAAAGTTACATTTTAAATGCATTATTACTAGTAGGCCGGCCCTTGCCTTTTAGGGGCCCTAAGGGAGATTTGGTTGGGGGGGGGGGGGCACCTCGCCGGCAAAACATTTGACTGGTCCCCATCTTGACAGCAGAGAGATGTTTTTAAGTACATTTCCTGCAATTCTACACATTTTGCCACGGGGCGGAGAGAACATTTCACAATTCTATAACACATTTCATGCAATTCTACTCATTTTGCCATGGGGCAGAGAAAGTTTTGGCTGTTTTAAAGCTACATTCCTGCAATTCTATCCATTTTGCTATGGGGTGGACTAATTTTAGCAGTTTTAAAGCAGATTTCCTGCAATTCTACACATTTTGCAGTGACTTATGCCATGTTAATATGATATCTGAGTGAGCGTGACTAACAAAATCAATGAAGGCCCCCTGGAGGTCAGGGCCCCTGGGCACATGCCCTGCGTGCCCGGTCGGTATTTAGATAGCTGGCTAGACTAACTACCAATCTAAAACTTGTTAGCTGACATGGCTAATTGAGTGACTGTCAGTGACTGACATAAGAGAAAAACTGTTGATGCACAACCAAATTTCGAAATTGCATCTTGTGTATTTGACTATTCTTATTTTCAACACTAAGTTGAGAACCCGACTGAGTTCATAAAAAAATTAAGAAAGCTAAATTATTATTATTTTTGGACATTGGTCTGTGGGCCTACAAAAGGGGGGCCAGTTGCCCATCCCTGCAGTAGCTCCATGTGTAACAAAAGGACAAAGCCGAGGTGCACATCCGTATCGCTTAAAGTAATTAAAAACAATATGCTAACATGACAAACAACAAAACATTTGAATGCTGGTAATACTCATTATTTCACAGACTAGTTTTTTGGTGTTAAAAATAATGTTAAAAGACACTTAAAGTCTCAGGTAACATCGCTTTAATACCAGTGGCACTTGAAACACTACTAGCGGACAGAAACTTTGGGTGTATTCCTCTAAAAATCACTGTTCAATTACATATTATTCAAAGAGACAAAGTTGGTATCATTAGAAAGCAGAGATACTCTTTACAACAAAATGTCTCAATATGTTTGACTATAGTCAAGACATTTTCATGATCGTCATCATTGATGACCTGTGTAGTAAAAACACAGTGGCTGTTGAAAGAGAAGTTCCCTCTTCCTACCTACAGATATCAGTCACTTTCCATCTATGCATTAGGGGCCCAGAGGGCCCTTCTCTTCTCCAGTGATGAACAGGTGTACAGGCTTCTGGGACTGCAGCATCTGAGCGGCCCTCTGGGCCCCGGTGATGGCAGCGAGGCGCTGGGCGTCGTAGCGGGAGTAGAGGGCTGTGCAAGTCCAGCTAGCCTCCTCTCCTTGGCCCCCTGCCTGCAGCATGTTGCACACCTCACTGTAGAAGTGAGGGTAGGAAGGCAGCCCATAGAAGATCAGGTTCTGGATGCCCTTGATGGTGTATCTGATAGGGGGGTTGACATAATTATTCAATGGGAAAGTTTAATGCAACATTATTATACACAGCTGGACAACTTCCTGTTTACAGACAACAAAAATGTGCCTGACATATTTCAAACGGAGCACCACTTTTACCTCTTGTAGAAGTGGAAGCGTTCGGTGAAGAGAATAAACTGTTTATCTCCCTTCTGGAAAAAGTGCCTGGCGCGGGACAGCTCTGACTTGGTCGAGTACTCGCATATGCTGGCAAAGTTCATCTCCTCCTTCTTCATGTAGTTGCGCAGCCGGACGTAGTCGAAGTATGAGGGAACATAGATGAGCGTGTGGGACATGACCGAGTCCCTGTACTGGGGCAGGACCTTGTCCACAAAGAATTGGAACCTGCCAGGGAAAACGGGGTTAAATTAAGAAAAGGTTTTATTCATTGATTGATTTTAAGATGTCATTATAACATTTAAGCACAATAGGAGGTAGTCAATGACTTCCAATTGTTTACAATGAAACCTCACTATAATAAATAAACCATGAATTTCCTCTGTAGTCCGTTCTGATCTTGTGGTATTAAAAGTTGCCATTTGCAGAGTAGGGTTGATCTTGTCTTGACATGGAACGTATCAGTGCAGTGCGCCCTCTAGTATTCCTTATGTGTCTTACACCAGGCTGTCCGTTGCAAATCTGAGACTTAATTTGGCGATATTTGGGTAGACCTCTAAGACACTGTATGCTACTCCAAATATCGCGAAATCTGATATTATCGTTTTGCGCCGTTAATGACTAGATATTTCCAGACGGTGCATTTTTTTCATTCTTGTTTATGATATTAGTCACATTCTCATTAAATAATCTTAGTATGGCAAAAAATAAAGCTTAGTTAATTAATTTAGACTTCATTTTCAACATATTGATAAAGCCTAACTGAAGTTCAAACAGAGTATAGTCTTGTATCACAATATATCGTCTTGCACTTCACAATATATTGTCAATGTCAAAAATCACAATATTCAATTTATTCATATATCAGCCCAACCCTAATTTCCTGCCCAGATTTTATACCATCGTAGGATACTGCTGAAGAGTACAGAGTGGGTCTTTACCTTGCATCCTGGTCCATGAAGCTGTAAGACTTGATCATCTGGAAGACATGAGGGAGCTGAACCAGAACCTGGCAGATGGAGCCTGTTATAGGCATATTCTTTGTGGCAACCTGGAATAAGAATGTGAAAAACATAACTTTCATTATACCCAATTAACAATGTTTCTAATGGCATGGCGTATAACTCATTAGTTGAAATCGTACAGACGGTGGATTGAAGAGGCCACACAGGCTAAGTGCACACTGACCTGGCCACGGTAGTTAAAGCAGTGCTTAGAGATTATGTTGTTGATCTGTGGGTCCTGGATAGAGCTGAACACCAGTGTCTGGCGATAGTACTTGGCCCAGTTGTTCAGGTTCCACATGCGCACCCTGGAGAAGTCCACCCCATGGGGGTCCAAGGGCTGCAGGTTCAGATGCTTCATCACATGCTGGAAGAAAGCACAGCAGGGATTGTGGTTAAAGCAACACTGAGAAAAGTTCAGTGGTGTAGAAGGTCCCTTTACACAGGAAGGTAATCCACTAAAATACAAAAAAAGGCAGCCTGTATGATGCCATAGTGATACTTCCCTGAATTATACACATTATTTACAATAGCAGAAGCAGATATTTTTGGCTTGGTTTAACATTGTCCTTATAACAGAACTTGATAAAATATGGAGGCAACTTAATCTAGGCTACTGTTTATCAATCCAGCCTAACCCTGCCGGTAGCACTCCCTAACCGCACTAGCAGGTAACCCTGACACTATAGGTAACCCTACCTAACCGCACTAGCAGGTAACCCTAACACTATAGCTAGGTAACCCTACCAGTAGGTGCTCCCAGTTCTGCATGAGGAAGACGTCAGCCTGGTCCACCACCAGTATCTCGATGGAGGACAGAAAGTCAAAGTCCCGCTTGGACTCGCCCTCCACCCCCAGCACCGTACGCAGGCCCAGCGGAGACGCTATGATGATGTCAGAAGAGTAGAAGGGTGCATAGAGCCGAATGCTTCTCCTCAAGATGGACACGCCTGGTTTGAAGAGGGTGGGGGTCAAAGGTCGATAATGGTCAGATATAGCGGCAATGAGACGAATGTGGAGGCAAAAATGGAATGGAATCTATTGTGAATGAATGTCTATGTTTTGTGTAAATGTACTGAAATATAAAGGTATTTTAGGGAAATATAAACACACGACAACATAACAAACATTCTCATTGAGTTTGCCTGCAGTGTAATACACATCCTATTTGCTTGCTGACCTATCCTGAAGTGGTCGTCGATGTTGCCAGAGAAAATGGCGGTGTAGTCATCTGGTCTGAAGAGGTTGGGCGGCGTGTCCACTGGCTCCTCTCCAAACTCGTCCTTGAACCTCTTCTTGTTGCTGACATCCATCTTCCTGCCCTTGGTCTCCAGGAGGCTGATGAGGGTCTGGACCACACGCAGAGCTCCATCTCGGAACGGCACCAGGATCAGAACCTGTACACAGACGCATGAGGGAACTGATTACAATATCTTGATGGTGAAAAGGGGTAGACTAACCAGATGTGTAAACAACATTCAGTCCCTCCAACAGAGCTGGATTACTAATCAGCACACCTTGGTGCTACTCTGGATTGGGACAAAGTACACAAGTAAACAGGTGCCTTACCTTGGGTCGGGTCAGGCCTTGGTCCCGGGGCTCATCCTGTGGCTCAACCCTGGCCTTGTTCCCCACGGCCTTGTCCGCGGCTTGGTTCTCCCTCATCTGGGCATTATGACCCAGAACGCCGGAGTTGGCCTTCAGCACGTGGTTGAGTGCGTGGAGGCAATAGGCACTGCGGACCTGCCGGCCCTTGGTGAGTGGTGAGCTCTCTGGGAAGTACACGTCCCTGTAGGAACCCATGAGAGACAGCAGCTCCAGCTGCAGTGGACTGACCTCCTCCACGGCCCCCTTTGGGTTGGAGGTCTGGTTCAGAGACGTCCAGTTAGTTTCCAGGACTTTGTGGAGTGCAAGAGGCCTTTTGTCTTTCTCCTGGCCGGCAGGACCAAATTTCTCCAGAGGGGAAGTGCAGAGGAGGGTGCCCAGTTTTGGCCACTGTGGTGTGATGTGTGTGCGGAAGGGGATGGTGAAGGTGGACATGACGAGAGGTTACACAATGTTGGCCGTAAAACTTTAAACAAGAACACATACAAATATAATTAAGCTCAGACGAATGTGGGCTTACCTTGACCTGAGTCTTGGCCTTAGTGCCAGCAGTGATCCTTGTTACGTCCTCCTCGCTAATCTCTGTGTCAAGGTGCAGCTTAAAGGGGTCTAAAAAAGACAGGAAGATCTTTTAAAAATGGGAAACACATTGAAGCATTGCCTTTTCACTCCAAAGACACCTTCAAGAGTTGTTTGCTGCACTGAACTATGAAGACTTCCAGAGCTGGATAGTGGATAGTCCCCTGTAGCTCAGTTGGTAGAGCATGGCGCTTGCAACGCCAGGGTTGTGGGTTCGTTTCCCATGGGGGGCCAGTATGAAAATGTATGCACTCACTAACTGTAAGTCGCTCTGGATAAAAGTGTCTGCTAAATTACTAAAATGTAAATGGATAGAAAAGCAGAATGAAGGAGGACTAAATCGTTCTCAATGTTCGCTTACCTTCCTTGTCCTCTTGTTTAGCAGTACTCTCTGCGCCCTCCTGTTCTCCTTCTCCACAGAAGTTGTTCTCCAGACAGAACTGAGACTCATGTTCCTTGTCCTCAAACTCCACTCCTCCTGCTGTTTCGTCCTCCATAGCATCCTCACCCCCTTCATTTGGTCCTGCTTCCTCCTCATCTGCCTCTTTTGGTGTCACAGTCAAATAATATCCTGCTTCTTGATATTCCTCATCTTCCTCACCATCTCCATCACTGCCTTCTACAATCAAGCAGCATAGACAATTCTAAATTCTGATCTGCAATGTCACTCCATGACTGTTCTAAAGACAAACGACAATCATGACGTAAACAATATTCAATATATCTGCAAGCAAAACTATGCTTCAATCAGTGTGCACTTTGACTTGCCTTCACTGAGATGCTCTTCTTCATCATCTACACTCTCATCTTCGCTTTCGTGGTCTGCATGGCTGCTTAGAGTTGACAACAACTTCTGGTATGCTGACTTTTGCTCAGTTTCGTCATCCTCGTCACTTTCAGCACTGGACTGCACCGGGCTGTCTGGCTGTAGCAAAGAGAAAACACATTTCAAAAACGCTAACTAGCTAGCTAACTAATTTTAAGTCAAATAAGTAGCTAGTTAGCCGATGAGACAGTACTTACCAGATCCAATATTTGTGTTTTCTCTGCCTTTTCTGTGACTCTAGAATTAATAATTTCAAACATTTGATTTATAAACATGGACTTTATTATATGCAGTGTCAAGTGATGTGTAGCCAGTAAGCTAGCTATTTGCTAGCTAGTTACGTTAGCTATAGCTAATTGAGGAATACAAGTCACAGTGAATTTGAATTGCTGCGTACATATCATGGAATGGATGCTCCTCCCCAAATTCTTTCAGATGTTTCTTCTGCTTTTTTGATAAATTGTTGAAGATCTGATTCTTCTGTTTTCTCTTCCCCATCGTTGACGGTTCAGTCACTAGCTAGCTAGATAGATAGCTAACGTTAGGTTGGTGGGGAAACACGTGTGTTTGGTTTTTTTCGCAGAACAAAATTGTCACTTCCGGTATTCCATTTAAAGGGACAATCCACTGTAGTCATTGTATGTTGATGGCAGCAAAGTTTTATATGGGACATATTTGATCAAAGCTTTGAGAAAAGACTCCACTTTATCATTTTCTCCTGGAACCTACTCTTGCTACCATAGAGGGATGCCGCTATAAAACAGATGCATCCTTGACAACATTATAATAGGTCATCAAAGTTTTCATCTGCTGAAGCTTTCATTTGCTGATAGGTTGCGGCGGTATGGCGTTGGAAAGTGGGGGCACAAGAACTGTTAGGTTGTTGATCTGCAGTGACCTCTCAACTAGCTGTTGCCTATTTGGCGATATTTGACCAATTCATTAATTATGGGGATATCAGTTTACTGTTTGCCTGTTTTAGCTGTTACCATGGCAGAACTAGTTTTTTTAACTCAGAACATTTTTTACTTTTACGTGTCAATGAGGAAAATGAACAATAGCGCATGTTGATGTTGTACATCCACACCAGACGCGATCAGGACACGCAGGTTGAAATATCAAAACGAACTCTCAACTAACTATATTAATTTGGGGACAGGTCGAAAAGCATTAAACTTTCATGGCTATTTTGCTAGCTTGTTGTTGCTAGCTAATTTGTCCAGGGATATAAACATTGGGTTGTTATTTTACCTGAAATGCACAAGGTCCTCTACTCAGACAATTAATCCACATATAAAATGGTAAACTGAGTTAGTTTCTAGTAATCTCACAACCTTCAGTCTTCTTCTTCTTTGGGTTTTATATAGCGGTTGGCAACCAATTTTAAACTGGATTAGCACCACCGACTGGAGTGTGGACCTCAGTTCATTTTTCAATCACCCTGCGTATATGCACCTAAAAACCAATGAGGAGATGGGAGAGGCGGGACTTGCAGCGCGTCAGGCGTCACAAATAGAACAAGTTCTATTTTAGAGGTTGTCTAGACAGACGCGCGCGAGCAGTTTGGATGCAATGATTAAATAACATTTATGTGTACATTTATTTTGCAACGGTGTGGTCAGAAAGGTTGTCTAATCCCGAGCCGACAATCGGGGACCCTTGCACCAGGGACGCCTTTGCTAATTTGGCAGACCCTGGCTGTGACTCCACTCTCTGAAGGTGTCTCAGGGAGAGCAGGATATGCTACAACAACAAAAACATTTCCAATTCACACATGCATATTAATACACACTTGTACATGTGTGAAATAGGACAAATAAGCACCCACTAAATTATATTATTATTAGCCTTACAAGAATGCACCATGTAAAACACCTTCTTGCATTCCAATGGAGGGCACAATCTCAACACAAGACAAAGAAATAGAGGTCGCATCTTAACAGAGATGTGACCAAGCTAACATATGGAATTGTTTTTAAATGGTCATACCAAGGATCCTTTAGCTATTTGATTTGGACATTTAGGACCCCTTTAGGTATACAAAATATATATAAAAAATGTATTTGATTAAACATTGAATTTGGCCTTACTGCTATTAGCCCATAGAAACGCATTGAATAACAGATTCATTCAATAAATCAAAATGAAGTAAGTTTTGAAGTGTCTGTCATATATCAAATAAAATTGTATTTGTCACATGCGCCGAATACAACCTTACAGTGAAATGCTTACTTACAAGCCCTTAACCAACAATGCAGTTTAAAGAAAAATAAGTGTTTAATAAAAAATAGATAAGTTAAAATAAAAGAGATATATCTGAGAGATATAAGAAAGATCAGGAAATTATTATTTATTATTTTACCAATATTTAACCCCTTTTTTTTGGCACTAAATTACTTCCATATATACTTCCATGTATTTTTTAAGACTGGTACCGGGTTACCTTCAGACAAGTCTTGAGGCTTGTGAGCGTCCTAGAGCAAAACATGTAGGTGTTCGTCTTACCTTTCCATGGAGAGGTCATATTAGTGTGATGCCCAAACTGTTCGGATACTACAGTCATGGTCAAATGTTTTGAGAATGATACAAATACACATTTTCACAAAGTCTGCTGCCTCAGTTTTGATGATGGCAATTTGCATATACTCCAGAATGTCATGAAGAGTGATCAGATGAATTGCAAAGTCCCTCTTTGCCATGAAAATGAACTTAATCCCCCAAAAACATTTCCACTGCATTTCAGCCCTGCCACAAAAGGACCAGCTGCCATCATGTCAGTGATTATCTCCTTAACACAGGTGAGAGTGTTGACGAGGACAAGGCTGGAGATCACTCTGTCATGCTGATTGAGTTAGAATAACAGACTGGAAGCTTTAAAAGGAGGGTGGTGCTTGAAATCATTGTTCTTCCTCTGTTAACCATGGTTACCTGCAAGGAAACACGTGACGTCATCATTGCTTTGCACAAAAAGGGCTTCACAGGCAAAGATATTGCTGCTAGTAAGATTGCACCTAAATCAACAATTTTTCGGATCATCAAGAACTTCAAGGAGAGAGGTTCAATTGTTGTGAAGAAGGCGTCAGGGCGCCCAAGAAAGTCCAGCAAGCGGCAGGACCGTCTCCTAAAGTTGATTCAGCTGCGGGATCGGGGCACCACCAGTGCAGAGCTTGCTCAGGAATGGCAGCAGGCAGGTGTGAGTGCATCTGCACGCACAGTGAGGCAAAGACTTTTGGAGGATGGCCTGGTGTCAAGAAGGGCAGCAAAGAAGCCACTTCTCTCCAGGAAAAACATCAGGGACAGACTGATATTCTGCAAAAGGGACAGGGATTGGACTGCTGAGGACTGGGGTAAAGTCATTTTTTCTGATGAATCCCCTTTCCGATTGTTTGGGGCATCCAGAAAACACCTTGTCCGGAGAAGACAAGGTGAGTGCTACCATCAGTCCTGTGTCATGCCAACAGTAAAGCATCCTGAGACCATTCATGTGTGGGGTTGCTTCTCAGCCAAGGGAGTGGGCTCACTCACAATTTTGCCTAAGAACACAGCCATGAATAAAGAATGGTACCAACACACATCCTCAGAGAGAAACTTCTCCCAACCATCTAAGAACAGTTTGGTGACGACCAATGCCTTTTCCAGTATGATGGCGCACCTTGCCATAAGGCAAAAGTGATAACTAAGTGGCTCGGGGAACAAAACATCGAAATTTTGGGTCCATGGCCAGGAAACTCACCAGACCTTAATCCCATTGAGAACTTGTGGTCAATCCTCAAGAGGCGGGTGGACAAACAAAAACCCACAAATTCGGACAAACTCCAAGCATTGATTATGCAAGAATGGGCTGCCATCAGTCAGGATGTGGCCCAGAAGTTAATTGACAGCATGCCAGGGTGGATTGCAGAGGTCTTGAAAAAGAAGGGTCAACACTGCAAATATTGACTCTTTGCATAAACTTAATGTAATTGTCAATAAAAGCCTTTGACACTTATGGAATGCTTGTAATTATACTTCAGTATACCATAGTAACATCTGACAAAAATATCTCATTACACTGAAGCAGCGAACTTTGTGAAGACCAATACGCCTGTAGGGGTCGTAGAGCAAAACAGAGAGAGTCTCATCTTTCCATAGAGGGGTCATACCATTCGGATGCTTCAGACGTTTTTGTGAGAAGACCGATTTTCGGGATGTCTCCTGGTCTGACAAACACAGCTTAACAATATTATTCCTCATAGGTATCCTAGCGGGCCTGTGTTTACTTCCTGGAGACTGAAAGCAGTATGAAACTTCAATGTTGACATGTGGACTGTATCAAAAGGGGACTAATGAAGAATATATTTAAAAAATAGTTTAAGTAATATCCCCCTTTAATAACAATTTAACTTTCTAGTCACACTTTTTAAATTAAGTGTTCCTATTTAATACCTATGTAATTACAGGGTAATTACAGTGAAGGTACACATTGTTACAGTACTTAAAACAGCCTTTATCTGTTTCTTTCTCGTCCTGCTGTCTTGAAGGGTAACCTGCGTGGCAGCTGACCTCTTCTGAAAAACCCATGGGGAAAATATGTTGGGAACTGAGACTGGGTGTACTGACTATGCTGGAAATAGAACACAACCTTTGGTCTTCAATATTTGTTGTGTATGTATTTACATCAGGGGTTGTCATATTAGGCCCAGTGTCTCAATTACTCCCACTTGTCCCTTATGCTTGATGGCCTAAATGGTTAAAATAATAGTAAATAACCAATGCAATACTAAAACCAATACAGTAGAGATCTAAACCCTACAGTAAAACAGACTAATCCACTAAATACAGCATTATTCCTGAGGCTGTGTGAATCAGCTATGCCAACCCGTTTTGGAAATGGGTTATTGAATGGATACAAATCTTTAAAGTCCTACAAATCTGTTTTTGATCAGTAAAAAGAAAAAGACACTTTAACTATTTTGCATATTAGACTTTACCAAGGAAAAGTGTTTATCAGAATCGATGCGTCATATTTCTTTGCTGATTTTTAAAATACTTTAAAAGTTTAAATGTTTTTGTAAGTGGGCTGCTTTGTGAGTATAAATTGGACGTAATAATTTAAGACTGTGTTCTTGAAAGAACAATTCATTCTTTATGTAGAAAAACCATACTTAAAGCTGGAATCCGTAGCAGTGAAACTGCCACGTTCGTTTGCGATTTTACAACAAAGATGTTAATTCAAACAACAAACACTTTTTCCCTCGGACATCATTGCACTTGTGATAGAACAGCAGAGTATGTATTATGATTTTTTTTACCAAGATGCTGGATGCTTCTCTCCTCGATTCATAAACAAAACAAAAACCATAACAAATGTGCCTGGTGCGACCAGTGGCGCTGTTTCACCTAATGCGGATTCCAGCTTTAAGGGTTTCTTGCGCTATTGTATTTAGAAGAATCATGTAGGTTTGTAAGGTTATCTATACATTAATAATTATAGCTATTTTTCAATACACTACATATAACCTCCCGAGTGGCGCAGTGGTTTAAGGCACTGCATCGCAGTGCTAGCTGTGCCACTAGAGATCCTGGTTCGATTCCAGGCTCTGTCATAGCCGGCCGCGACCGGGAGACCCATGGGGCGGCGCACAATTGGCCCAGCGTCGTCCAGAGTAGGGATGTAGCTCAGTTGGTAGAGCATGGCGTTCGCAACGCCAGGGTTGTGGGTTCGATTCCCACGGGGGGCCAGTATGAAAAAAATTAAAATAAATAATGTATGCACTAACTGTAAGTCTCTCTGGATAAGAGCGTCTGCTAAATTACTAAAATGTATATACAAAGGTATGTGGACACTCCTTCAAATTAGTGGATTTGGCTATTTCAGCCACACCCTTTGCTGACAGTTGTATAAAATTGAGCACACAGCCATGCAATCTCCATAGACAAACATTGGCAATAGAATGGCCCGTACTGAAGAGCTCAGTGACTTTCAACGTGGCACCGTCATAGGATGCCACCTTTCCAACAAGTCAGTTCGTCAAATTTCTGTCCTGCTAGAGCTGCCCCGGTCAACTGTAAGTGCTGTTATTGTGAAGTGGAAAAGTCTAGGAGCAACAATGGCTCAGCCACGAAGTCGTAGGCCACACAAGCTCACAGAACGGGACCGCCGAGTGCAGAAGCGGTAAAATCGCCTGTCCTCGGTTGCAACACTCACTACCGAGTTCCAAACTGCCTCTGGAAGCAATGTCAGCACAATAACTGTTTGTCGGGAGCTTCATAAAATGGGTTTCCATGGCCGAGCAGCCGCACACTAGCCTAAGATCACCATGCGTAATGCCAAGCGTCGGCTGGAGTGGTGTAAAGCTTGCGCGCCATTGGACTCTGGAGCAGTTCTCTGGAGTGGGTTTGGCGGATGCCAGGAGAACGCTACCTGCCCCAATGCATAGTGCCAACTGTAAAGTTTGTTGGAGGAGGAATAATGGTCTGGGGCTGATATTCATGGTTCGGGCTAGGCCCCTTAGTTCCAGTTAAGGGAAATCTTAATGCTACAGAATACAATTACATTCTAGACGAATCTGTGCTTCCAACTTTGTGGCAACAGTTTGGGTAAGGCCTTTTCCTGTTTCAGCATGACAATGTCCCTGTGCACAAAGCGAGGTCCGTACAGAAATGGTTTGTCGAGATCGGTGTGGAAGAACTTGACTAGCCTGCACAGAGCCCTGACCTCAACCCCATCAAACACCTCTGTGATGAATTGGAACGCCGACTGCGAGCCAGGCCTAATGGCCCAACATCAGTGCCCGACCTCACTAATGCTCTTGTGGCTGAATGGAAGCAAGTCCCTGCAGCAATGTTCCAACATCTAGTAGAAAGCCTTCCCAGAAGAGTGGAGGCTGTTATAGCAGCAAAGGGGGACCAACTCCATATTAATGCCCATGATTTTGGAATGAGATGTTTGACTAGCAGGTGTCCACATACTTTTGGTCATGTAGTGTATGTTTTACTCAATGTATGTTTTCATATCCTGAATATATGCTTTTTTTAAACACAAGATACAGTGGATTACTGTAAAAAAAAAAAAAAAAAAAAAAGTTTGATAGCTTTTAAACATGGTCTTCGTTAGTTCCATAATTCAAATTTAAGTCAGTGTTGCCTTTTGACACAATGTAACATTTCAAATTTATTGGCACATTCCAATGGACAAATGTCAACCAATCACACACCCAGATTACATTTTTCACAATGTAAAGTAACCCCAATGAAGAAAACAAGTCCCCATTTCATAAAAAGAAAGGAATACAACAAATAAAACGTTGTATAACTATAACCCATATACCACACTGACACCCATACGGGACACGTAGTGCCTAACGTAGTGCCTCAGAAATGGGATCTCTGTTGACAGTCAGTGACAGTAGTGGGCTTTAGAACACTGTTAGCAAGGCAAAGACTCCATAAAGCAGAGCACAGGGGTACGCTACCAACAGCTGCTGGCCCTCCATAGCCAGGGTGGAAATGAAGATCTTGGAAGCTGAGAAACTGCACCAGCCAATCACCAGCAAGGCCAGGATAGTTCCAACGATCCCTCTGTATAGAAATCAAAAGTCAGATTTGAAAAAATTTACAACAAAGGACATGACAGAAAATAAATCAAGATGAGACAATATCAGTTGTTTTACGCAATATTATTTAGGTAACCTTTTTATTGTTTCTGGACTGGATAGGCCTACTCACTGTAGGGAAAATATGACTGCAAAAGCAGATAGTGCAACCATGGGGAGGAGGCAGTATCCCAGAACACTGGCTACACAGCCATAGGACACAGTCAGGGAACTCAGCAGGGTCAACAGGGTGTACATCGCCATGCAGCCGATGGCACTGATCCCATAGACATAGCCAAAGTGGGATTTGCCTGCCTACATAAAATGGTAAATGCATTTAGTTACAGTACATGCTTTCAGTACAGTACATGCACATTTACATAGCTACAAATGCTTTTTATTTGAATAGTGTCTTATGATGACTTGGCTGTGAAAATATGAAGCACACACACACACGGACATGAGCTGATCCGGAGGTTCCTCACCATAAGTAAAGTGGCACCCAGAGCAATACAGAACAGAATAGGGCCCGTCAGGTCGGTCTCATTCATGATGCTGCCATCAGCTGGCATCATAGGGTTCAGCACTGTCAACGTCTTCTGCCATATGTGCTCAAAATTAATGCCAAGCTCTGCACAAATAAACAACAGATTAATAAAAACAGATGTGAATATGAGAAGACCCATATACACTTTCACATTGAAATATGTTATTTCTTTAATTTGAGTTCTGTTAAAGATTCATCCCCAGATAAAACAATGTGTTGAATAAACCCCCAGTTTAGAGCAGTACTAGTGACTCAGGTCTTACCCTCCAGCAATGGAGACTCTTCTTTATATGATCCGTCTGTTCCAGCTGTGTATTGATATGTCCCAGCAGGCATTGGTGGCTGGAAGGCCTGTCCTGTATAAGGCTGGCCCGTAGAGGGGGCAAACACACCAGGCATGGACACATCTATGCCACTAATAACAAAACACAAATCTTACTGGCTAAATGTATCTACTTTCTTTCCAAAAACGTAGGGGAAGATGAGCGGGATGTGCCCCCTTTGTAACCCTCCCTTTCTATGATGACATAATGTAATTTACCTTCTTATTGACACATTCAAATCTTCCCAGTCCAAAAGTTGAATGAATAGTTTTACACCACCACTCAGGAATGCAGAGTTTACCCCATATACTTACTCATCCTCATACTCTGGGTTATGGTCATAGCCATCGCCGTAGTCGTAGGCCACCTGTCCCTGGTCATCGATGTAATACCCTGACTGGTAGAAGTCCTGTTCAAATTGCTGAAAGTCCCCCATTGCTATAGAGTAGGCAGAAATGATTAAGATAAAGATCATGACTGTAACAGTAGAGTGAAGTGAGGGGTATACCACAAATCACCATTATATAAACTACAAATGATAATACAAATAGCTATTGTGCTTTATCCTTTGGTCAACAGCATATTCACACTACAGCAAGCCAGATATCCTTAAGATTTCACTCAAACTGCTAAGGCAAGATCATATTTAGTAACTGGGATTGCTTATCTCAATAGTATGAGGTCGCATCAGCACATACTTGATTGGATCTGGAGGCCTGTACCAGCCTATTGAAAGTATATTTACAGTCACAGCACCAGTGGCCTAGTAGCAACACTAAATAAACATGCATAAGAAACAGCCAATGTAAATATGTATGCCTGTGATATCAATCAGAGTCTATTCACTTCATTAAAGTACAATCACACCCCACACAGAGCCTTATTGCTAAATTCAGATTTCAAACCTTGAGGTAAATTCTCAGCAAGACCTCTTATTATGTTGTCAAGTAAGAGTTTGGGAAGAAAAGTTGACGCCTGTGTACTATAAATAGTTTTCTATTTTTGAACTGGGGGAATGACAAACCCAGAGAAGCAGACTAAGTAGCCCACTATCTATCTAATCTATTTCTTAATTGCTCTCTTTTTATTCTTTTTCATTCTGCTAGGTTTGGTAATAGGTATAATGCACATTACATCCATTTGCAGAAATGCAATGTTTTTGGATACTCGGTGGTACAGAACTGTTTACAGGGCTCTTATTTTGAAGCATTTTCGAACAGCGTAACCCGGATGTTGCTGGCTCAACATGGGTCAAGTCAAACATCTATTATATTGACAAGATAGTTGAGTGACTGCTCTAACAATGGCAATACATGTCCTCAAAGATGGAAGAGTCGGTGCTATCCGGAATCCTTGGGACGTCCCTACCCCATTGAAGTTTATTTTTGAAATGGTTAAAGTTAGGGTTAGGTAAGGGTTATGGGTAGCGACGTTCCAAGGATTGCAGATAGCTCTGACTTGACCAAGATGGAAGGCAGGCGGCGAGATCAGGTGGGACCATTCTAGCCAATTAGAGTGCAGATACTAAGTCGTTTTTATCAAATTTGCCGGAATTTCATTTGCATCCACTTATATTAGTACATTTGTAAGAGCCTAAACATTACGAAACTTCTATTCGATCAAATAAGCCTTACGTAATTCGACACTCTCTCATAGACCTCCAAACAAATAAGGGCTTATCGCACGCGGTAAGATTTTGGGCTGAGTAAATCCTCTTGCTTCGCCCCTTCCGCTCTGATCAAGTCAGTCATGTGATTTCTTTGTACTGAAGCTGAGTCAGAAAAGCATCGACGATTTTGTTCCAATTAAAGCAAGAAAATAAGGTAACCATGCATTAGCATTCACCAATACTGTGCATTTTAAAAGTATCCGATAAAGGTAGTCATACCTTGTAGCTAGTGTAAATGGCATTTGGTAAGTAGGTGCGTATTAAAAACAACCAAGTTCAGCTAACTAGCTAACATTACGTAACCTTCCTAAACCCAGTATCAGCTGGAGATGGCTAGCTGTCAACGGAAGCTTGGGAGAGCACAAAAAATGCCTGCTGATATTATTTAGTTTTACAGACACCCTTGCCATAATTCAGTTCTCTCTTTTAGTAATTGACGGGGGAATAAAATACATTTCCACCATGGCGGATGTAAGTATTAATTATTTGAACACAATCACTAATTATAACGATCTAACGTTAGCCAGATGAAGTCATAGCCAGTTGCTTCACGAGTGTAGTTAGCTATCTGGTCTGTGTTATTCTAACACATTGACACATTTGTTGCAGGACTTGAAGAGATACTTGTACAAACA
The DNA here is from genome assembly GCF_964263955.1 of Coregonus lavaretus. Lineage (NCBI taxonomy): Eukaryota > Metazoa > Chordata > Actinopteri > Salmoniformes > Salmonidae > Coregonus > Coregonus lavaretus. The sequence continues at coordinate 26,592,529 of NC_140014.1, read as the reverse complement.
ACTACCAAGGTATGTTTGTTGTATGATTATGGTGTGTTCATTGTGATTCTTCTGTTGCTGAAACCTAATATTAATTTGACTAACGAATTATGTAATGTGTAGCTGACTACACTCCACTCCATGGTGAAGGAAGTTTCTGACGAACTCGACCAACTAAGTGGAGCAGAGACCAGGCTTTGTGGAATTCAGCTCCAACTACATCGATTTGCCCAAGGTCAATACTTAAAAATAAATAATGAAACGCTTACCTTGTATTTATGTTTGTCCTCTGTAGTTACGGGCGTGCCTTTGTTTGCTGAAATCCTTACTTTAACATTAAACGTTAATCACATACATCCACAGACTTTGCTCATTACTGTTACTCTAAAATGGCAAATGTGCATGTGCCAATTTGAATCTCAACAAGGAAACAGTCGGTGGTTGCATTTGATTAAAGTTTATTGAGAAAGTATGGAGGACAAACATAGGTACAAGGTAAGCGTTTCATAATTTAAATTTTTTGAAGTATTGACCTTGGGCGCGTCAATGTAGTAGGTACTGAATTCCACAAAGCCTGGTCTCTGCTCCACTCCGTTGGCGTTGATCAGAAACTTCCTTCACCATGGACTGGAGTTTAGTCAGCTATGTCTTGTGCTGCTCTCTTTCTCCTTATCCACCAGTGTTGAAGGTCTTCATGCAATCGTAGTGACAGACAGGGATGGTGTCCCAGTTATCAAAGGTAGGTCTCCTCACAACTGGGTTCTGTTCTAAAAGCTAGGTCATTTAGTTGACCTTCTCTTATCCATGTCCAATGTGTTGTGCTCAGTGTACCTGATATTTTCTCCTTCAGTGGCGAATGATAACGCACCAGAATATGCACTACGGCCAGGCTTCCTCTCCACCTTTGCATTGGCCACCGACCAGGGCAGTAAGCTAGGGCTCTCCAAAAACAAGAGCATCATCTGCTACTATAACACATACCAGGTAAGTTAAATCTAGACCTAACACTACATTGTTGCCTTGGCCTGGGGTGACTTGATAAGTTGAGTCAGGTGTGTTAGTGCTGGGCTAGAACAAGTGTGCATTCCCTGGGGCTCCCCAGGAATGGATTGAGAAACACTGACCTACAGGAAAGTATTCAGACCCCTTGACTTTTTCCACATTTTGTTACGTTACAGCCTTATTCTAAAATGGATTAAATCGTTTCCCCCCTCAATCTACACATAATACCCCATAATGACAAAGTAAAAACAGTTTTTTTGAAATGTTGGCAAATGTATAAAAAAAAAAAAAACTGAAATATTACATTTACATAAGTATTCAGACCCTTTACTCAGTACTTTGTTGAAGCACCTTTGGCAGTGATTAAATAGTATTCTTGGGTATGACTACAAGCTTGGTACACCTGTATTTGGGGAGTTTCTCCCATTCTTCTCTGCAGATCTTCTCAAGCTCTGTCAGGTTGGATGGGGAGCGTCGCTGCACAGCTATTTTCAGGTCTCTCCAGAGATGTTAGATCGGGATCCAGTCCGGGCTCTGGCTGGGCCACTCAAGGATATTCAGAGACTTGTCCAAAAGCCACTCCTGCGTTGTCTTGGCTGTGTCCTTAGGGTCGTTGTCCTGATGGAAGGTGAACCATCGCTCAGTCTGAGGTCCTGAGCGCTCTGGAGCAGGTTTTCATCAAGGATCTCTCTGTACTTTGCTCCGTTCATCTTTCCCTCGATCCTGACTAGTCTCCCAGTCCCTGCCGCTGAAAAACATCCCCACAGCATGATGCTGCCGCCATGCTTCACGGTAGGGATGGTGCCAGGTTTCCTCCAGACGTGACGCTCTGCATTCAGGCCAAAGAGTTCAATCTTGGTTTCATCAGATCAGCTTTTTACTGAGGAGTGGCTTCTGTCTGGCCACTCTACCATAAATGCCTGATTGGTGGAGTGCTGCAGAGATGGTTGTCCTTCTGGAAGGTTCTCCCATCGCCACAGAGGAGCTCTGTCAGAGTGACCATTGGGTTCTTTGCCACCTCCCTGACCAAGGTCCTTCTCCCCCGATTGCTCAGTTTGGCCGGGCTGCCAGCTCTAGGAAGAGTTGGTGGTTCCAAACTTCTTCCATTTAAGAATGATGGAGGCCACTGTGTTCTTGGGGACCTTCAAAGCTGCAAATTTTTTTGGTACCCTTCCCCAGATCTGTGCCTCGACACAATCCTGTCTCGGAGCTCTACAGACAATTCCTTCGACCTCATGGCTTGGTTCTTTGCTCTGACGTCAACTGTGGGACCTTATATAGACAGGTGTGTGCCTTTCCAAATCATATCCAATCAATTTAATTTACCACAGGTGGATTCCAATGAAGTTGTAGAAACATCAAGGATGAGCAATGGAAACAGGATGCACCTGAGCTCAATTTCGAGTCTTATAGCAAAGGGTCTGAATACTTATGTAAATAAGGTATTTCTGTTCTTTATATTTAATACATTTTAGAGTAAGGCTGTAACTTAACAAAATGTGGAAAAAGTAAAGGGGTCTGAATATTTTCCGAATGCACTGTATGTGCCTTGTTATACTGACAATCTTGTTTGATCGCCTCTCCTTTTGCCAGATTGTGCAGTTTAACCGATTACCATTGGTGATCAGTTTCATTGCAAGCAGTACTGCCAACACAGGTAAGATAAAGATCTCTACTTATCATATCTCCTCTGCATGAATGAGGATGAAAAGTACAGCATTCTGAAGGGTTATCCAAACTTAACTGATGTTGTTTGTAGGTTTGATCATCAGTCTGGAGAAAGAGCTCGTACCACTAATCGAAGAGCTACGGCAGGTAGTGGAGGTTGCATAGGAGTATCACCTTGACAACAAAAGGACTGTTCTGTGGCAGAATCACAAGATTGTGATCAGATCATGAAAAAGGAAACTGACATCTTTTTAATATCTCTATCACACACACAGATGTCAGTCTTGCCGCAACAGAGCCATGTTGTTTGATAGTGTCTTGATGCTGTACTGTTTGTCCTTCATGTTCTAATACTTGAATGTAACCCCTTCCTTACTTGTGTTTTTTGTAATTAAACTGTGTGACTCTTATGTAGCCATTTTCTTAAAATAAATATTCACAGAAAACATAGTATGAGGGTGACATCTTGTTGAGTAAAATGTAAGATCAAGCAAATGTCAACCAGTGAAAGATATCGGTCAATTTAGAAAAAGGAATTCCTGGAGGAACTGAAGTATCACAAAAATATATATGTATATATATATATATATCTACAACATTGGCATTGTGCATGTACCAGAAATTGCATGGTAAACATGGATATTGTTTAGATGTTCAGAGCCCACTTGTCTTTTGTCTTAGGTTACCAGGCAGTCATCTAATCTATGTGGAGCAGAGAGGATCTCTGGCTAACAGGAGTGACAAGCTACCAGTCTTGAGGTTAAGAACTTTTAGTTCATTGTGGGAATATGCCTATTTTGGCTGTCAACATCTGTCAGCTCCTCCTCTTCTCTCCACTTCTCCGCTTCATGTTGCCATCTTCCTTTTATCTGTGACTGAAAACGATAAACATTCATTTGTTAGGCTATTTTGCTCTGACTCTACCCCCATTAGTTAAGCATTTGGACTAAGAGGTAGCCAGTTCAAGCTTTGTTTCTCTCACCTTTTAGGTTTGTGATACTTGACCTAAGTCACTGTTGTTATTTTTACATTTACGTCATTTAGCAGACGCTCTTATCCAGAGCGACTTACAGTTAGAGTGCATACATTTTTTCATACTTATGATTAACTCGTGTGTGCTTCACTCATAAATTAGCTTGTTATCATACCGATGGAGCGTTAGCCACCAGGTCGCGCTCTGTTCATCCTGTCTGCATGGCGGTGTGAACCTGCACAGACTCGTAGATGGATGGCTCTTCTACACACCATCGATATGGGCATTTAAGGACGATGAGGGTACCTGGGTGAATGGAAGGTCAAGGTTTAGGTGAGGGGTCTCAAGGGTATACCAAAGGGTATATTTCAGTTGAAAATATTAATATACAGCAGGGAAATGGTTAGGTTTAGAGTTTGAATTCAGTAAGGTCTGTAGAACTGGTCTCAAGTTAACCTGTCTCTGTGCCCAGCAGAGGCTGGTTGGCAAAATGGCTGACAAAGTTCTGGAGTGATGCAAAATCATTGAAGCCGAAAGCGTAACCACTGCTTTTCCGTGTCACTGAAATGTTTCACTGAGTCTTTGGCTCTGTATATGAGGACATAAACAATAATGTGGTGAATGGGAATCCATCTGAAATGGGGCATAGAAGAGGGAGGAAGCTTTTTTACTTTTTAAGAGGGAGGGGAGGAGAGAGGGGATGGGTAGGCCCACCTGACAGATGTCGAAGCTGCCAGGACCCTCATGACTGTTTCGGAGGAGATAGCTGCCATCTTTCCATACGCACAAAAAGCTTATTTCGCTCAAATCTTGTGTAGAAATGTGCTTATATCCCTGTTAGTAAGCATTTCTCCTTTGCCAGGATAATCCATCTACCTGACAGGTGTGGCATATCAAGAAGCTGATTAAACAGTATGATCATTACACAGGTGTACCTTGTGCTGGGGACAACAAAAGGCCACTAAAATGGCGTTGTGTGGGCGAGCGGTTTACTGATGTCAATGTTGTGAACAGAGTGCCCCATGGAGGCGGTGGGGTTATGGTATGGGCAGGCATAAACTACGGACAACGAACACAATTGCATTTTATCGATGGTAATTTGAATGCACAGAGATACCGTGATGAGATCCTGAGGCCCATTGTCGTGCCATTGGCAGAGTGCCCCATGGAGGCGGTGGGGTTATGGTATGGGCAGGCATAAGCTACGAACACAATTGCATTTTATCGATGGTAATTTGAATGCACAGAGATACCGTGATGAGATCCTGAGGCCCATTGTCGTGCCATTCATCTGCCGCCATCACATATTTCAGCATGATAATGCACGGCCCCATGTCGCAAGGATCTGTACACAATTCCTGAAGCTTAAAATGTCCCAGTTCTTCCATGGCCTGCATACTCAACAGACATGTCACCACCCATTGAGCATGTTTGGGATACTCTGGATCGACGCGTACGACAGCGTGTTCCAGTTCCCGCCAATATCCAGCAACTTCGCACAGCCATTGAAGAGGAGTGGGACAACATTCCACAGGCCACAATCAACAGGCCCGATCAACTCTATGCGACAGAGATGTCTTGCGCTGCATGAGGCAAATGGTGGTCACACTAGATACTGGCTGGTTTTCTGATCCACACTCCTATCTTTTTTGCAAAGGTATCTGTGACCAACAGATGCATATCTGTATTCCCAGTCATGTGAAATACGTAGATTAGGGCCTAATTTATTTATTTCAATTGATTGATTTCCTTATATGAACTGTAACTCAGTAAAATCTTTGAATGCATGTTGTTTATACAAACACAACAGGTAAAGTTTTGGTCCCATGTTTCATGAGTTGAAATAAAAGATCTTAGAAATTGTCCATACAAAGAAAAGCTTATTTCTCTCAAATATATGGCACAAATTTGTTTACATCCCTGTTAGTGAGCATTTCTCCTTTGCCAAGATAATCCATCCACCTCCCACGTGTGGCATATCAAGAAGCTGATAAAACAGCATGATCATTACTCAGGTGCACCTTGTGCTGGGGACAATAAAAGGCCACTCTAAAATGGGCAGTTTTGTCACAACACAATGCCACAGATGTCTCAAGTTCTGAGGGAGCATGCAATTGGCATTCTGACTGCAGGAATGTCCATCAGAGCTGTCGCCGGAGAATTGAATGTTAATTTCTCTATCATAAGCTGCCTCTAACTTCGTTTTAGAGAATTTGGCAGTACATTCAATCGCCCTCACAACCGCAGACCACGTCCGGCTTCTTCACCTGCAGGATCGTCTGAGACCAGCCACCCAGACAGCTGATGAAACTGAGGAGTATTTATGTCTGTAATAAAACCCCTTTGTGGGGAAAACTCATTCTGATTGGCTGGGCCTGGTTCCCAAGTGGGTGGGCCTATGTCCTCCCAGGTCCAAAAATGGATGTACCAATCCGAGATTGCCCCTTTTAAATTCAATATTTACAAAAGATTGGGGTAAACACTTATTATAAATAGGCTAATAACAATACTATGATGCCTAGTGAAGGGATTTCCGACACGCTGACCAAACGGAAATTACCATATGAAGAAGTTCTAAGCAGACACGCCACAACAAAAATGTAATACTGTAGGCCTACTGTAGTAATGTCTGTGCCATAGTTATGTGCCCACTGTGATCTCAACGCGTCCACAGTTTGTAGGATTAAACTGTTCTTTATCCACATTTGAAAAGGGAGGTAGAGGAGGGGAGGGAGCTAGCAGGGTTGACTGAGGCCCATTTACCCTTGTTTAGAATGCTAGGCAAATGAAGTAGTTTCTGTCTTATAATAACCCTAATTATTGTACACAAATTAACATCAGACTTTTAACACTTAACTCAAATAATTAACATGACACAGAAAACGTGAGTTGCTAATGTATTTATACCAATATCTGATACAGTACACACATTTGAAATTAAGTTGATACAAAATGATTTCTAGTTATTGCTCTTAAACTTTTCCAATTTGACTATATTCAAATCAGCTGCCTTTGCCATGTTGTACAGGATTTGATATGCAGGATTTTACTGTAAAAATCTATTTAAAAAAATACCTCAGTCTAATGTTACCACATAAAATACTGAGGATTGATCTGTGTGAATTGCATGTGGTAGAGGCTGTTGCATAGAGAAAGAGAAACAGGTCACTTCTCAGTAACAGATATAAATGCCAATGGCATTATCCAGGCAAACTCAAGAGAACATTTGTAAACGCCTACTTTCAGAGGTGGAAAAAGTACCCAATATTAGTATTTGGTTTTAAATATACTCAAGTATTTAAAGTAAATGTAATTGCTAAAATATACTTAAGTATCAAAAGTAAAAGTATAAATCATTTCAAATTCCTTATATTAAGCAAACCACAATGTGTTTAAATATTTTTTTATGGATAGCCAGGGGCACACTCCAACACTCAGACATAATTTACCAACGAAGCATTTGTGTTTTTGAGTCTGCCAGATCAGAGGCAGTAGGGATGACCAGGGATGTTCTCTTGATAAGTGTGTGAATTGGACCATTTTCCTGTCCTGCTAAGCATTCAAAATGTAATAAGTACTTTTGGGTGTCAGGGAAAATGTATGGAGTAAAAAGTACATTATTTTCTTTAGGAATGTAGTGAAGTAAAAGTTGTGAAAAATATAAATAGTAATGAAACCCCCAAAAAACTACTTAAGTAGCACTTTAAAGTATTTTTATTTAAGTACTTTTCACCACTGCCTACTTCACATATACAGCAGGGCCATACCTGAATCCTCCTCCTGCACTTAGGCCTACTAAGTTGCACGTTTGGTTGTCTTGCTTTAGAAGCACCAGGCCCTCAATCAACTTCCCACATTTCATTTCCATTTTTCAGTGTGTAAATGTACATAGCATTTTGGTTCTTGTCTTGTAACTAAACGTGTGCTGCCACTTTGGTCAGGACTCTCTTGAAAAAGAGATTGTATCTCAACGAGAAAATAAAGGTTAAATAAATATATCCCATGTTTTAATGGACTGCTTTACTCAATTTGAATACAGATCAGAGGAAAACAGTGGTGAGAAAGGTCAGGTCAATGCCAAATCCATTTAAACTCCAGTCAAAATGAATTCAAGTGTGATTCAGGAGGAAAAGGCCACTTTACAGCATTTTGATTTGGTCCAGCCCTTCAATGGGACCTCCCAGTGTCCAAGGTTCATATGCAATAATATGCGTAATTTACAATGTCATTTTGAGTGTTTGTTTAAGAAACACCAACATCGAAGGGCTGTGCCTAAACACAAAAGGAGTCGTAGCTTGATGCTAACTTTAAAAATAAGTGCACGCAACTCAAGGATTGTAAACACATTCCAAACATTGCACACACTCCTGCATATAATTCCACCGTTCTCAACAAAGCAGTGCAAATTACAGAAAAAATAACATTCAAATCTTGTCTCACTTAATCTGTGATTGCATAACGTGATTCAGTAGAGGAATGTAACCAGTGTAGTACAGTACATGTTTTCATGGAACAAACAACAAACAAAACAATAACCAAAACAAAAACGCTCGTCAACCTTCTGATATCACGTCACAAATCTGGATTGTTTCACAGTTCCCATTCATTACTTGGTCACAGGATGAGGAGGTAAACAGTTGCTAATTCAACCTTTAAGCAATCTTCTGAGTACCTATCTACTGGGGACTAAGCCTATGATAACTAATAGAATTCTGTTCCCTACATGCTCAGTGCACACTGAAGAGGGCCAGAGTGCACCACGCCTAGCAGGGTTCGGGTGTAGTGCATTATGAAGGGGCCTCATCACCCTGGACACCAGATTGTGTCGAAGTCCTACCGTACCCCAGAGACACATTTATGAATGTCTATGTGTCCACATCACCAATATTTTCTCAAGGGACCATGACTCCATGTTAATGCAACTCTAGGCACATGTGAGAAACATCAATCTCGTTCCCCTGGATAGACAGCATGGCGATCTTAACCATCACCAGCCAGCAACGCTAGCTTTGAAGGGTGTTAGGGTTGAACCCTGTAGCCACCATATCAATAATGAATAAAACGGGCTTGGAACCTCTAACCCTGGCAATTTGACTGGTAAACTCATGGGTACAATAACAATGGCTGCCTGGTATTGTGATGCAATAATTTCTATGTTAATGTAGAATGTTAATTCAAATGATGCTAACTGATGTAGCTCATGCAATGGAATTTATTTTTTGTGATGTCAGTTGAGTTGATTCAACAAATCACAGCACAGATTGATGGGTACACTTCCTGCTTTTACTTCCTTCTTTGCTCCGATGGGTACACTCACAATGGCCACCTGACCACCCATTATGCCATCAATGACTTGAATGGGGATGCTATTATTTTCTTTCTATTTCTATGGTAGCAACCTCCTGTAGCCTCTGTGACGTCAGGAGAGCACAGAGCCAGTGGCAGCGCTGCATTCCTTCAGCTTTTTAGGGAGTATAAAGTCAGGGATCTTGATGTCCGAGTCTTCCACATTGATGACGAGACCCCTGGCTTTACTCTGGGCCTGGGTCTGGTTCCAGCGCTGCATCTTCCTACAGTAGTCATCTGGGTTGAACTGGTCCATCAGAGCAGCCTTCAGTGTGTCAGAGGGGGAGATGCTGTTGCGCAATGCATGGAACAGGAATCTGAAAGAGTGACAGTGAGGAAGGGAAGGTAGAAAAGGTTTAAAAAACGATTTTTCTTAATGATGTGGGTCTCCAATCGAGCTGTGATTCTGTCTGAAAAAGGTTGGCACTACTGTGTGTGTATACCTTGGTAGCAGTGCCAGCACGGTGGTGAGGGCACACACTCCGTAGAAGAGTGGTTGGGACATCTGTAGCTTGTCCACACCAAGAGGATTGGTGGGGGGGCTACACGTCACACACACCACACTGAAGACCAGGGTGAAAGAGAAGTAGAAGAGAGCACTACCCACCAGCACTAACGCATGTAGCCATGTCTGTAACACAGGAACATAGCACAGATCAACATAGGAATAGAAACAGAAATAAATAGAGTACATAACATGGAACAGGAACATTTGGACACGATCCCGGGTCCACTTATTCCCAACTTGAACCCATGAGTTGCCCCCTTCAAAATGTGAAGGCTTTGAGACCTAGTCAAAAGTGCTAAATAAATGCATTATCATTATCAACCTATGGGTGTGTCAGGTAAGGTGTGTCTCACCAGTGTGTGGCTCTCGATGACCTGGTGTAGTAGGATGATGAGGAGGGCAGAGGCATTGATGGGAGACCCAAAGGAGAGCATGTCTACATCTGACCCTGCATATGCCTGACCAAAAATAAAGACCAAAACAAAGTTAATTATCCATTAGGAAATCCTGTTATGCTTTTAAAAAGGCAGAGTATGGCATGATGCCCTATTCAACCGAAACGACTCCCAGACTACAGAGAACAACACCACCTCACTGACCCATTCTCAGGGTATAGGATTACACAATGTAGACACAGAACACATTAAATCAATGGCAATAGCACTACTTGTGCAAATCTAGTGTAAATCTACTCACAAGGTAAGGAACAAAGAAACAGACAAGGCTTTGGTAAAGAGCGTCCAGCATCGTCAGCCAGAAGGTAGAAGGGAGGTAGGCCTGGAGAGATACATCAATAAAACATATCAATGAGTGTGTGTTAGTGCTGGGCTAGAACAAAAATGTACCCAAGGACCGGAGTTGGAAATCATTGTCCTAATACTCCCAGATTCCGCCTTCACACACCTTGGAATACTGTCCGGATTTGTAGAGCTCTGGTAACTTAATGAGGGTGTCTGCAGACACGTCTTTGTCCAGGATCCCGTAGAGAAGGGGAGGGGCGGAGGTGAAGAGGAGGTTGAAGAAGATGAGCACCCAGGAGTTGGTCATGACGCTCCCCGAGAAACCACAGAAGAACTGGTACCAGAACAGCAGATTCACATACATCTACACACACAGGAAGAGAGACGGACGGAGGGAGGGAGAGAAAATAAAGACAGAGATAGTGAGTGTGCATGTGCCTGGGGTGAATGAGAGACGTTCTTACCACATTCTTGTAGAAGAAGTAGAGAATCATGTTGGCCAGGCGTGTGTAGCACCAGTGGCCATGGACCAACAGCAGCTTGCGGAGGTGTTTAAACCTGGATATGGCAAAGTCACTGGACATCACAGCCTGCATGCCCTCCTGGCCAGATATCCCAATGCCAACATCTGCCACCTGGATCATACTGACATCATTGGCTCCATCACCTGGACAAAAAAGGACGCCCCAGACTTAAGAAATCTAGATTGGAAACACTAAGACAGGGCTATTCCTACTTATAATGCCTTATAAATGCTCATAAATGTTTACATACAGTGGGGGAAAAAAGTATTTAGTCAGCCACCAATTGTGCAAGTTCTCCCACTTAAAAAGATGAGAGAGGCCTGTAATTTTCATCATAGGTACACGTCAACTATGACAGACAAATTGAGAAAGAATAATCCAGAAAGTCACATTGTAGGATTTTTTATGAATTTATTTGCATATTATGGTGGAAAATAAGTATTTGGTCACCTACAAACAAGCAAGATTTCTGGCTCTCACAGACCTGTAACTTCTTCTTTAAGAGGCTCCTCTGTCCTCCACTCGTTACCTGTATTAATGGCACCAGTTTGAACTTGTTATCAGTATAAAAGACACCTGTCCACAACCTCAAACAGTCACACTCCAAACTCCACTATGGCCAAGACCAAAGAGCTGTCAAAGGACACCAGAAACAAAATTGTAGACCTGCACCAGGCTGGGAAGACTGAATCTGCAATAGGTAAGCAGCTTGGTTTGAAGAAATCAACTGTGGGAGCAATTATTAGGAAATGGAAGACATACAAGACCACTGATAATCTCCCTCGATCTGGGGCTCCACGCAAGATCTCACCCCGTGGGGTCAAAATGATCACAAGAACGGTGAGCAAAAATCCCAGAACCACACGGGGGGACCTAGTGAATGACCTGCAGAGAGCTGGGACCAAAGTAACAAAGCCTACCATCAGTAACACACTACGCCGCCAGGGACTCAAATCCTGCAGTGCCAGACGTGTCCCCCTGCTTAAGCCAGTACATGTCCAGGCCCGTCTGAAGTTTGCTAGAGTGCATTTGGATGATCCAGAAGAGGATTGGGAGAATGTCATATGGTCAGATGAAACCAAAATAGAACTTTTTGGTAAAAACTCAACTCGTCGTGTTTGGAGGACAAAGAATGCTGAGTTGCATCCAAAGAACACCATACCTACTGTGAAGCATGGGGGTGGAAACATCATGCTTTGGGGCTGTTTTTCTGCAAAGGGACCAGGACGACTGATCCGTGTAAAGGAAAGAATAAATGGGGCCATGTATCGTGAGATTTTGAGTGAAAACCTCCTTCCATCAGCAAGGGCATTGAAGATGAAACGTGGCTGGGTCTTTCAGCATGACAATGATCCCAAACACACCGCCCGGGCAACGAAGGAGTGGCTTCGTAAGAAGCATTTCAAGGTCCTGGAGTGGCCTAGCCAGTCTCCAGATCTCAACCCCATAGAAAATCTTTGGAGGGAGTTGAAAGTCAGTGTTGCCCAGCGACAGCCCCAAAACATCACTGCTCTAGAGGAGATCTGCATGGAGGAATGGGCCAAAATACCAGCAACAGTGTGTGAAAACCTTGTGAAGACTTACAGAAAACGTTTGACCTGTGTCATTGCCAACAAAGGGTATATAACAAAGTATTGAGAAACTTTTGTTATTGACCAAATACTTATTTTCCACCATCATTTGCAAATAAATTCATTAAAATCCTACAATGTGATTTTCTGGAAAAATAATTCTCATTTTGTCTGTCATAGTTGACGTGTACCTATGATGAAAATTACAGTCCTCTCTCATCTTTTTAAGTGGGAGAACTTGCACAATTGGTGGCTGACTAAATACTTTTTTCCCCCACTGTATCCTGGACTACTCATTTAAGTGTTACCGACTTCCACTGACCTATGGCGAGGGTCATGACTCGGAGCTGGTCCCGTACCAGCCGTACCACCTGGCTCTTCTGAAGTGGGGTGGAGCGGCAGCAGATCACGGCCCTGCAGCGCCGGCTCAGTTCCAGGAAGTCCCCTTTCAGGTCCTCCTGCAGGGCGAAGTCCAGCGTGCGCCCATCCACCACCAGGGTGAAGCCCGACGTGCCCTCAGCTGCCTCCCCACTCTCCACCTCCGCCCGCAGCTCTAACAACAAGGCCTTGCACGCCTCCTGAAGAGAGAGACACCAGACAGGATGAGGAAGATTGACAGCAGGATGACAGGAACGCATTTTGAAGGAGGACAAATAATTTAGAATAACAGGATAACATTCACCTTGCTACCACAGTTAGCAGTCAGCAGTTGGTCTGTGGACCTGAGTAGTTTGCAGGCACAGGCGATATTTATGGCAGTCTCTTGTTTGTCCCCTGTCAGGACCCATACTTTGACCCCTGCTCTCTGTAGTGCCTCAATGGTCTCTGGCACCTCTTCCTGGAGTCTGTCCACGATCCCTGTTGCCCCTGGCAACAGAAACAGTAACACTACAGTCAGCCATTGCAGTTGGTTGTTGCTAGCTCCTGACCAAGTTTAGGGCTGACCTCATTTAGTCGACTGGTCGATTGTTTGGTCGATAGGCTGTTGGTTGTCCGAGATTTCATTAGTCGAGCAGTAGCAATATATATATATATATATATATATATATATATATATATATATATATATATATATAAAATGGTGTACAAGACACCTGTCTGATTCATGCATGTCTGAGTGGACTGATCCATTGTGGCGGCCGTGGGGATGGCACGGTCCATCAGTCTAAGACGTGCTACTGAAATTGTCTATGATTATATTACATAAGAACAATGGTGCAACACTAATACAAATATTATTTTATAACAAATGTGCTTTCTCCGGCGTTGGATAGTGATCGCTGTCCGCGGTTCAGAAACACATCAGTGCGCTGTTGAATTGGCGCCTTTTCCTAGACCATATTGCTATGTGCATAATTACAAAGTTAACCGGCATATTGGTGTTGAGAACAATGCGGCGGAGGCAGCAGCAGAATGAGGAGATGAGAAAACAGCCCTCGCCTTATTGTCTAAGTGAGGAGAGAGGAAACCTCAACTTAATTAGGTCTATAATCAATAGCCTAACAGTTAAATGTGCCTGGCTTTATAAATCATCAATATACAGTGGGGAAAAAAAGTATTTAGTCAGCCACCAATTGTGCAAGTTCTCCCACTTAAAAAGATGAGAGAGGCCTGTAATTTTAATCATAGGTACACGTCAACTATGACAGACAAAATGAGAAAAAAAATTCCAGAAAATCAAATTGTAGGATTTTTAATGAATTTATTTGCAAATGATGGTGGAAAATAAGTATTTGGTCAATAACAAAAGTTTCTCAATACTTTGTTATATACCCTTTGTTGGCAATGACACAGGTCAAACGTTTTCTGTAAGTCTTCACAAGGTTTTCACACACTGTTGCTGGTATTTTGGCCCATTCCTCCATGCAGATCTCCTCTAGAGCAGTGATGTTTTGGGGCTGTCGCTGGGCACCACAGACTTTAAACTCCCTCCAAAGATTTTCTATGGGATTGAGATCTGGAGACTGGCTAGGCCACTCCAGGACCTTGAAATGCTTCTTACGAAGCCACTCCTTCGTTGCCCGGGCGGTGTGTTTGGGATCATTGTCATGCTGAAAGACCCAGCTACGTGTCATCTTCAATGCCCTTGCTGATGGAAGGAGGTTTTCACTCAAAATCTCACGATACATGGCCCCATTCATTCTTTCCTTTACACGGATCAGTCGTCCTGGTCCCTTTGCAGAAAAACAGCCCCAAAGCATGATGTTTCCACCCCCATGCTTCACAGTAGGTATGGTGTTCTTTGGATGCAACTCAGCATTCTTTGTCCTCCAAACACAACGAGTTGAGTTTTTACCAAAAAGTTATATTTTGGTTTCATCTGACCATATGACGTTCTCCCAATCCTCTTCTTGATCATCCAAATGCACTCTAGCAAACTTCAGACGGGCCTGGACATGTACTGGCTTAAGCAGGGGGACACGTCTGACACTGCAGGATTTGAGTCACTGGCGGCGTAGTGTGTTACTGATGGTAGGCTTTGTTACTTTGGTCCCAGCTCTCTGCAGGTCATTCACTAGGTCCCCCCGTGTGGTTCTGGGATTTTTGCTCACCGTTCTTGTGATCATTTTGACCCCACGGGGTGAGATCTTGCGTGGAGCCCCAGATCGAGGGAGATTATCAGTGGTCTTGTATGTCTTCCATTTCTTAATAATTGCTCCCACAGTAGATTTTTTCAAACCAAGCTGCTTACCTATTGCAGATTCAGTCTTCCCAGCCTGGTGCAGGTCTACAATTTTGTTTCTGGTGTCCTTTGACAGCTCTTTGGTCTTGGCCATAGTGGAGTTTGGAGTGTGACTGTTTGAGGTTGTGTACAGGTGTCTTTTATACTGATAACAAGTTCAAACAGGTGCCATTAATACAGGTAACGAGTGGAGGACAGAGGAGCCTCTTAAAGAAGAAGTTACAGGTCTGTGAGAGCCAGAAATCTTGCTTGTTTGAAGTTGACCAAATACTTATTTTCCACCATAATTTGCAAATAAATTCATTAAAAATCCTACAATGTGACTTTCTGGATTTTTTTTCCTCATTTTGTCTGTCATAGTTGACGTGTACATATGATGAAAATTACAGGCCTCTCTCATCTTTTTAAGTGGGAGAACTTGCACAATTGGTGGCTGACTAAATACTTTTTTCCCCCACTGTATCTACAGAAATAAGACAGATCCTGTGTCTGTTGCCTGTTTGAGTGTTTGTTTAATAGCCTACTGATTCTGTGAGCACCAAGCTCCATGCAACAACATGTCAAGTAAACAATTTCACAAATTCAGCTGTTTTTAATATTTACTTTGCTGTAATAAAGGCTTCACACTTTCTTTTCATTAGAACAGCCTCTGATATTATTCATAATTTATTTAGTGCTCTTTACGCTGTTCCAAATTGTCAGAAAAATTATATTTATAATAATAATAACGCTCCTTTTTCTTGATCTCCTTCTTATTGTTATTATTACTATTATGATCATAAGTAATGTCATTATCATTAGTAAGCTTAGTATAGCAGCCTTGTATAACCACCATTTGTATTTATTTATTTTATTTATTTAACCTTTATTTAACCAGGTAAGCCAGTTGAGAACAAGTTCTCATTTACAACTGCGACCTGTGCAAGATAAAGCAAAGCAGTGCGATAAAAAACAACAACAACACAGAGTTACATATGGAATAAACAAACGTACAGTCAATAACACAATAGAAAATCTATCTACATTGTGTGCAAATGTAGTAAGTTATGGAGGTAAGGCAAGAAATAGGCCATAGTGCAAAATAATTACAATTTAGTATTAACATTAGGCCTAAGAGCGCATCCTGTTTAGTCTTAATATCATAACTAACTTAGGCCTATATTTCAATACTTATTTAGGGTACTGCATCAATCAATCATTAATTTGTTCATGTCATCACACAGCATACCAGTCATTTTAAATGCAATCAAGCATTTTAGTTTAAAAATAAAATAAAGCGAGCCTTGAAGAATTGGCTTAAACAATAAATAAACCGTTCCATTTCGGAAACTGCATTCATGAATGAATGTGACTGTTTTTAGTCTTTGCTGTAATAAAGGCTTAGCAAAAAAACTTTACAACAGACTCTCTGGTACGCTTATCATTTATTTAGTGTTTACATTGTTCTAAACGGTCAGAATTTTTTTATTTTAATCTATACAGCACCTGTTTGGCAAACATAATATGCACGCAGCACTTGCTCCTCACCTTCTTTTTCTTGATCTCCAGTAAATTTATTCCACACATCTGACTTTCCCTTTACCTCCTGAGCAACCAGTAAACATTCCCCCGTTTCGAGTTTATTTGTCACGTCCTCTGCATCCATTTTGCTGTCACATGTGTTATGGTGTTCAGAGTTAGTTATAACCAATTTATTGATGTGATTATGATATGCTATAGGTCAGGCCCTATTGTGCCCTATTTGGACGGGATTAGGTTTACTGGGGGAGGTCGGGTAATGTAATTCCGTGCATGAGCACAAAACACCACATCTGTCATTTTTGTCCCGTACGAATCTGCCATGTCAGTAACTTTTACATGGCAGGAGAGTAAATCCCAGACAGAATTCCTACTGTTTTTTGGCAAACTCCAAGGTCCTCTGATAATTTGTAGCGGTGCATGGGTAAAATCACTGGGGAGGCCAAGCCCCAGTTAATTAATATGCCTTGCGATCGTGATATACAGGCCTAAAGGCCGAGACAATAAGAAGATGCAGTGGCAGAATCAATTCAACCACACCTTTGCTTTATCACAAAACCGGATAGCAACCTCTGTCCAGTGAAGTCCACAAAGCATATTTCATGTAACAGACAGTTAAATGACCTACAGCAGGGTTCGTCAGCTAGGTTTGGCCTCGGGCCAATTTTTTTCTGAACTAATAGTCGGCGGCCATTACACAATTAGCTTATAATATTAGCATAATCAATAGGCCTACACTACAAATTGAACAACATTTTTAACACATCTGATTAGTACACAATAAATTCAGTGACAATAACATAATAATTTCGATCTGATTACGCTCATAAAATCACCAAAGTCTCTATTCAATTATTATATTTATTTTTCTCTGTGTGTTGATTGGTGGGGAAAAACAGATCTACGTAGCAAGAGAATATGTTGCTCTCAAAAAGTATCAAAAGACAAGGTGAAAATCTAAGTTTCAGGGAAGAATGGACTGAGAGATGTGTTCATCTTACCATATTTCCCAATGCCAAGCCAGTGTGTCTTATTTGCAATTAAAATGTTTACAAATAATTAAATCTGACTTCATTATGAATTTAAGTATGGCACTTTCAAAGTGCCATTCCCGCCCCAGACAGAGGCCCGACGCAGAAAAATTGAAGCGTTAACTGCAAGCTACACACGCGGCTTTTTTGGCTGACATTCTTTTCACTTAAACGGGTTAAATCTGCAGTTACAAGGAAGAGGGAAAACAGTTGTGGACATGGTGGAAAAACTTGAGGCCTTTACTAGGAAGCTTGAGTAGTTCGATTTGGACTTGTCGTCTGGAAGGCTACTGCACTTCAGCACACTGAAGAAACGACAGGCAGAGGGACCAGGCCGCAGCATTGTCACAGAGGTGATGGAAGATTTCTTCAAGCAGCTGAGGGACAACTTCTCCACCAGATTTGAAGACTACAGCATGCCTGCTCAAGGATATCATTGCGTTTGTACGTGACCCTCTCCCAGTCCGCCCAGGTGGAGAATTCTCCTCCCTTGCTAAGAAAACAATACCCTCGCTGGATGAGGCCACAATTCAAACTGAGCTGATTGAAGTCCAGACATCGAGCCAAATCAGGGATGCGCTCAGGAGTGCCGAGTCCTTGTGTGTTTTGGGTGGCATGCTCAGAGGAATACAACACAATAAAGAAACTTGCATTTTATGTGCTAGCAATGTTTGGATCAACTTACACCTGCGAGTTCTCCTTTTCCTCTATGAATGCAATATATAGACTCACGACAGGAACCGGCTTTCACATAAGTCAATCGAGGACTGCCTGCGCAGCAAAATCACATCCATCTCACCCGACATCCACAAGATCGTGTTCGAGGGGAAATGCAACTTTTCCCATTGAGTAAGTAACTTAGTGGCCTATATGACTGTATTTAGTAAATACTAACATTATTGTGAGTGCTTATCCAGGGATATTTAGATCTCAAGCTTACAGTATTTTCTGTTTGTTCTGTCGTTACAGGAGCAGGCTATCCCGAGACTCCCGATACAGACACCGCTTTTTTTTTCTTTAAATTATTGTTTTATGTAGGATGCAACAGTTTTGTCCAGTTGCAATTGTAAGTAGGCCTTATACAAATAAATCCCACTTCTATTAGGCCATATATTTTGTTCTTGTGAAATATCCTGTTAAGCCTCATAGCCTACCTCAGCCAGTTAAGTTATTTTATATAGGCCTTGGCTCGGAAGAAATAGACTCCAATTAAGCCCTCTTGTTGTTTGTAAAGTCAAATTAAAATGAAGATTATTGTTGAAATGAATTACTTGACTGGTGTAGTTTTTCTGCATCTGTTGCATGGCAGGAGAGTAAATCCCAGACAGAATAAGAATAAGTTAGCTATATTTTCAGCACCAGGTGTATGGGGGCCAAATAATACAGATTTGGCTTGCGGGCTGCCAGTTGGGGAACCCTGACATAGGATGTGTCAATATATGGAAAAATGCATGTTTTACATTTTCTACCAATCCATTGGTCGAAAGAACATATTACTCTTGGTCGACCAAGATTTTCTTTTAGTCGGGGACAGCCCTAACCAAGTTGCTCCTTGAATTCACCAACCCAGTTTATAAACAAGTGTAGGAGCAACACTTTTGACTATGAAAGTTCCAGGCTGTGCCTTTAATTGATTGGGACCCTATGACTAATACTTTAGCAATAAATAAAATAAATCCTCCTTATTCTCCTAATGGTGTAAGAAAACATGTCTGTGGAGTGTGGCGTTTTACCCAGTAGAGTGAGGTTGGTCTCCAGTCTCTGTGCAGACTCCAGTAGAAGCTCCTCTCTGTTCTCTATACTGGTCTCTGCAAATGCCTGACGCTTCAACCAAACCTCATACTCCTCCTCCTCCAACACCTGTTAGCACAATGCACAAGTAAGTCACCAGTCTGTGAAAAATAATTTATTCTACTGAGGACAATCAACTATTCTAAACTATTAAGTATTTTTCCATAGACACAAATGTGAATTAATGTGATATTTAAGGTCAAAGCAAAAAAGTTTAACCACTGTAGATGTCTGTACCTTCTTAGCGATGCAGAGGGTGCGAAGGCCTTCCCTGGCGTAGTTGTCTAGGTGTTTCTGGGTTTGTTCTCTGATGTGACCCTGTCTCCCATCTGACTGCTCAGCACCTTTAGGTGACTCTGCCAGGTCCATGATGACCGAGTCTGCTCCCTTGGTGTAGACCACCACCTGGTTGGTGAGTGGGTGGCGGACCACCACAGACATCCTCTTGCGGGTGGAGTCGAAGGGCAGGATGTGGAGCAGGCGCACGGCCATGCTGCCCATCCCTGGCAGCTCCACCAGAAGGCGCTCCAGCGAGCGTCCCTGCAGGGTGCAGCGGTAGGCCCTGGCCATGTGGACCAGAGCAGCCTCATCAGGGCTCTCCGCCTCATAGATCAGTTCGTCTGCCCTAGGTTCACCGGGAGGGCCTTGGGCTCCGTTAGAGTTCTCTAGCCCACTCCAGGCCCCCGGGTTGAGGTGTAACATCTTGTCCTCTTCGCCTTTCCAAGAGCCATGCTCTCCCTCCTCCTCATACCCTTGGTCCCCATCCTCTCCAGGGGCCCCATCCAACCCTGGTTTGATACTCAGGATAGAGGCCTCAAGGTTAGGCTCCCCATCTGGCTCTGTACCCCGCTTGGTTGGGGTAGGGGAGGGGCTGGGGGTGAAGGAGGCTGCCTTGCCCCTGGCAAAGAGCCTGCGTGTGAAGCTGCGAGGGCTCTTCGTAGTGTGGGGAGGAGAGAGTGTGGAGAAGCGGGGGAGGCCGAAACGCTGGAACAGCATCTTGATGTCCTCCAGGGATTTAAGGGGGGTACAGGAGACCTCAGGCACCTGGACCTGAGAATGCAATTGACAACATCAGTTTAAATGGAATTGGCACTAATCCTGGTCAAACATATACATTTTTGTTACATTTAGCATGTGCTTTTCCCCTTTGAGGACTACACATGGACATTTTTTGGAATTAAAACATTGCAAACCCTGATGTTCTAGCAGTGTCTGAATCCTGGCTCAGGAAGGCCACCAAAAATTCTGAAATTTCCATCCCCAACTATAACATTTTCCGTCTAGATAGAACTGCCAAAGGGGGTGGAGTTGCAATCTACTGTAGAGATAGCCTGCAGAGCTCTATCATACTATCCAGGTCTGTGCCCAAACAGTTTGAGCTTCTACTTCTAAATATCCACCTTTCCAGAAATAAGTCTCTCACTGTTGCCGCTTGCTACAGACCCCCCTCAGCCCCCAGCTGTGCCCTGGACACCATATGTGAATTGATTGCCCCCCATTTATCCTCAGAGTTTGTACTGCTTGGTGACCTAAATTGGGATATGCTTAATACCCCAGCCATCCTACAATCCAAGCTAGATGCCCTCAACCTCACGCAAATTATCAACGAACCTACCAGGTACAACCCTAAATCCGTAAACATGGGTACCCTCATAGATATCATCCTGACTAACATACCCTCTAAATACACCTCAGCTGTCTTCAACCAGGATCTCAGCGATCACTGCCTTATTGCCTGCGTCCGTAACGGGTCCGCGGTCAAACGACCACCCCTCATCACTGTCAAACGCTCCCTAAAACACTTTAGCGAGGAGGCCTTCCTAATTGACCTGGCCCAGGTATCCTGGATGGATATAGATCTCATTCCGTCAGTAGAGGATGCCTGGTTGTTCCTTAAAAGTAATTTCCTCTCAATCTTAAATAAACATGCCCCATTCAAAAAATACAGAACTAAGAACCGATATAGCCCCTGGTTCTCCTCAGACTTGACTGCCCTTGACCAGCACAAAAACATCCTGTGGCGTACAGCATTAGCATCAAATAGCCCCCGCGATATGCAACTTTTCAGGGAAGTTAGGAACCAATATACACAAGCAGTCAGGAAAGCAAAGGCTAACTTTTTCAAACAGAAATTTGCATCCTGTAGCACTAACTCCAAAAAGTTTTGGGACACTGTAAAGTCCATGGAGAATAAGAGCACTTCTTCCCAGCTGCCCACTGCACTGAGGCTAGGAAACACTATCACCACCGATAAATCTACAATAAACGAGAATTTCAACAAGCATTTTGCTACAGCTGGCCATGCTTTCCATCTGGCTACCACTAACCCGGCCACCAACTCTGCACCCTCTGCTGCAACTTGCCCATGCCCCCCCCGCTTCTCCTTCACACAAATTCAGACAGCTGATGTTTTGAAAGCGCTGCAAAATCTGGACCCCTACAAATCAGCTGGGCTAGACAATCTGGACCCTTTCTTTCTAAAACTAGCCGCCGAAATTGTCGCAACCCCTATTACTAGTCTGTTCAACCTCTCTTTCATAACGTCTGAGATCCCCAGAGATTGGAAAGCTGCCGCGGTCATCCCCCTCTTCAAAGGGGGTGACACTCTAGATCCAAACTGCTACAGACCTATATCCATCCTGCCCTGCCTTTCGAAAGTATTCGAAAGCCAAGTTAACAAACAGATCATCGACCATTTCGAATACCACCGTACCTTCTCCGCTATGCAATCCGGTTTCCGAGCTGGTCACGGGTGCACTTCAGCCACGCTCAAGGTCCTAAACGATATTATAACCGCGATTGATAATAGACAGTACTGTGCAGCCGTCTTCATCGACCTGGCCAAGGCTTTCGACTCTGTCAACCACCGCATTCTTATTGGCAGACTAAATAGCCTTGGTTTCTCAAATGACTGCCTCGCCTGGTTCACCAACTACTTCTCAGATAGAGTTCAGTGTGTCAAATCGGAGGGCCTGTTGTCTGGACCTATGGCAGTCTCTATGGGGGTGCCACAGGGTTCAATTCTTGGGCCGACACTTTTCTCCGTGTATCTCAATGATGTCGCTCTTGCTGCTGGTGACTCTCAGATCCACCTCTACGCAGACGACACCATTTTGTATACATCTGGCCCTTCATTGGACACTGTGTTAACAAACCTCCAAACGAGCTTCAATGCCATACAACAATCCTTCAGTAGCCTCCAACTGCTCTTAAACACTAGTAAAACTAAATGCATGCTTTTCAATCGAACGCTGCTGGCACCCGCCCACCCGACTAGAATCACCACTCTCGACGGGTCTGACCTAGAGTATGTGGACAACTACAAATACCTAGGTGTCTGGTTAGACTGTAAACTCAACTTCCAGACTCACATAAATAATCTCCAATCCAAAGTTAAATCTAGAATCGGCTTCCTATTTCGCAACAAAGCCTCCTTCACTCATGCTGCCAAACATGCCCTCGTAAAACTGACTATCCTACCGATCCTTGACTTCGGCGATGTCATTTACAAAATAGCCTCCAACACTCTACTCAGCAAATTGGATGTAGTCTATCACAGTGCCATCCGTTTTGTCTCCAAAGCCCCATACACTACCCACCACTGTGACCTGTACGCTCTTGTTGGCTGGTCCTCACTACATGTTCGTCGTCAAACCCACTGGCTCCAGGCCATCTATAAATCACTGCTAGGCAAATCCCCGCCTTATCTTAGCTCATTGGTCACCATAGCAGCACCCACCCGTAGTCTGCGCTCCAGCAGGTATATCTCACTGGTCATTCCCAAAGCCAACACCTCCTTTGGCCGCCATTCCTTCCAGTTCTCTGCTGCCAATGACTGGAACGAATTGCAAAAATCTCTGAAGCTGGAGACTCTTATCTCCCTCAATAACTTTAAGCATCAGTTGTCAGAGCACCTTACCGATCACTGCACCTGTACACAGCCCATCTGAAATTAGCCCACCCAACTACCTCATCCCTATATTGTTATTTATTTTGCTCTTTTGCACCCCAGTATCTCTATTTGCACATAATCTCTTGCACATCTAGCATTCCAGTGTTAATACTATTGTAATTATTCTGCACTATAGCCTATTTATTGCCTTACCTCCATAACTTGCTACATTTGCACACACTGTATATATATTTTCTGTTGTATTTCTGACTTTATGTTTTTTACCCCATATGTAACTCTGTGTTGTTTTTATTTCACTACTTTGCTTTATCTTGGCCAGGTCGCAGTTGTAAATGAGAACCTGTTCTCAACTGGCTTACCTGGTTAAATAAAGGTGAAATAAAAAATAAATAAAAAAATGGTACAGACAGTGGCAAGTCAAATTCAAGGACTTTTTCAAGCACTTATATTTATTTTCAAGGACCATCAATTTGTAATAGTTCCTATTATGCAATTGTTTATAGTCGCCACCAGATGGCAGTATATCACCACAACCTCATGAAAAAAATAACTAACTTACTATATGCATCACTACCTTACAAGTTCTACTCAATAATATGTGTTTTACTACTTCCTAAGTCAGGACTGATGAATTGTAATTTGAGTAGTGATGAGCAGATCTTTGGGACATGCCTACTGGTGAACACATTTCCTATTTGCATTATTACACAATTCCAGCTTAATGACTGTATTGTATTTTTATTGGGCATTTGGGAATCTACTACTTAATAGTTACAAAAAAGCATCTTGCTTCTGACTGGCAGCTTTAATGTCGCCGGTCAGGAGAAGGGCGGGTGGGCTGTGTGAGGGCGGATGGGCTGTGTGAGGGCGGGTGGGCTGTGTGAGGGCGGGTGGGCTGTGTGAGGGCGGGTGGGCTGTGTGAGGGCTGGTGGGCTGTGTGAGGGCGGATGGGCTGTGTGAGGGCGGGTGGGCTGTGTGAGGGCGGGTGGGCTGTGTGAGGGCGGGTGGGCTGTGTGAGGAAAGCGGCATGTGAACGGCCACCAGAACAGCAGAAGCACGGCTGCCACTTGATAAAGCGGAATATCGCGAGCACCCCTTGAATGAGGCTAGAAAGCTCTGGAGAGAAAAGGTCACAATGTAGAACTGGCGCCAGAGCAGGATGCAGCGTTTTGTCTTTCCCCCTTCAGGGCTGATTCACCCATGCTCTCAATGTCAAAGTCTGACACATGTTTTGCACCTTACACAGTGTGGGTTGGTTGGGTCCAGTGATGTAGTGGTAAAAAAAAAGGTTGGTAAACTATACTGAAAAGTATAAAACGCAACATGTTAAGTAAAAGATCCCAGACATTTTCCGTACGCACAAAAGGCAGTATTGCATCTACATTTGCCCGGCATTTTAGCTATCGATGTGACGTTTGGTAGCGCCTAATCAGTCAGTTCTGTACCTGCCTGGCTGAGTGGCAACCAGAGTGCAAAACACGTGAGGAAATAAAACTCGGTAGTCTGCCTGGAAATGTATTCATAAGACCTATACATTTTTAAAATATTTTTCATATTAACATATTTGATCATTTTCTCTTCTATCATTTTAATTCAAGTATTTTTCAAGTACCAATTGAGAAAATGTCTGATTTTCAAGGTATTGCAGTACTTGAATTTCAGAGTGCCAAATTCAAGTACTTTAAGCACCTCAAGCACCTTGTGCGAACCCTGCAAACATCTACCTCCTTCTTTTATTAGGTTGAGGCTATCTTACGTACCACATGGCGGGGCTGGTTGGGTGAGGACACCACCACCGTGTTGCAGATGGCCAGAGCCATGAAGAAGTCAACAATGTAGGTGAGCTCCATACTGGCATCCCTCAGAAGGAAGAGCGGGGAGGACAGACAGTTCAGCTTCTGCACCAGGAGAGGGTCCGGGACTACATCCTTCTCCTAGAGGGAAGACAGGAAGATAGGAATTAGACATTTCATATCATGCTGTCAGTTGTGTGTGATTCAACTAATCAACTAATCACCAAGTCTTTGATTAGCTGAATCAGGTATCTTAGTGCTTGGCTAGAACAAAAACGTGCATCTTCTGAGGGGTCTCATTGCGAATGGATTAAGAAACACTGGGTGTATGAATCTCACCATGGGGCTGCTGAAGGCGCTGTGTCGGGGCAGTATGGGGCTGGGGGACTCTTCTCCCTCCCCCTCAGAGTGGCCTGTCAGTGTGTGCAGGGACACAGAGCTGCGGTTGCAGCTGAGTGACTTGCAGCTCAGGGACTTGGCGCTGGCACGTGACTTGAGCGTGTGGGAGCGACCCTTCGCCTCATCCTTCTCCTGCTCGTACACTTCAAGCCTCCGCGCTGCCCGAAAGATAGACAGGGAGGGATGAAAGACATTTTTAAATAAATTGTACAAAATCCTTAGTGTCAGGGTATCATAGGAGGCAGGTAGCCTAGCGGTTAGAGCCAATCTCCGAGGGTGTTTCAGGACAAATATAAGCACCCACCCAAAGTATTATTCTTTTCAAACATTCACAATACTATATCACTCATGAGTAGGGTTGCAAAGCTACCGTTAATTTACAGAAGTTACCGGAATCTTCAGTAATTTTGGTAATTAACAGAAACTCTATGGCAATTTATCGTAACTTTGGTATATATATATATATATATATATATATATATATATATATATATATATATATACACACACACTATTCATTTATTATATCTGTGTCCATATTGTCCATGAGTTTCTATTAAATAGACCATATGGTTCAAGAGAAAATAGCCTAATTAATGAAAAATCATCTAATCAATCAAGTTTGTAAAATAAATATAAAGGAATGCCATGCTGAAACCCTCATATTAAACACCAATGGTATTCACTAAGTTAATGGTATATATTTAGCAATGTTTTACAGCTTTCTCATATTTTATTTCAAAATATATATATTAAAAAATCATATATTTTAGAGGGCCAGAGATGATTACAGACACCTGTGATAAGCTGAAGTACCCAAAAGGGCCACTAGATGTCTAAAATCCTTGAAAGATACCAAGATTCTGGTAGTTTACTGGTAAACTTTGAAATGTTCCAGTAATATACCCTCCCTTTGCAACCCTACTCATGAGTGCCCCTTGTGGAAAACGTTGTGTTGTGTAGAAAAATGCACTTTGACTTCTCACCATTTTCCTCGTGGGGGTACTCCACCCCAGCAATGGTGCAGCGCCGGAACACCATCTTGTTCTCCGTCAGCGTGCCAGTCTTGTCTGAGAACACATACTGAATCTGACCCAGGTCCTCTGTGATGTTCAGGGCCCGACACTGGATCCTGGAGTCCAGGTACTCATTATAGAAGTCTATGTCGTTCTGGATGAAGAAGATTTGACCCAGTTTGACGATCTCGATGGACACATACAGGGAGATAGGGATGAGCACCTGCCGAGGAGAGAATGGAATTTAATTAATAATTAATTAATAAATAATTTAGCATCATGAATTTAGCATATTAACACAAGGTTTTAAGACATTTAGTGCGCTACCTACCTGTAAAACTATGATCATGGTCCAGAACAGGTAGAAGCCAGACAGGGCAGGAGACGTGGTGTCAGGGATCAGAAAGGAAGCTTCCTTCTGGTTCCTGAGCCAGAGACCATGGCCTGCGGAACACAAAGAATGATACGAACGTGGTCAAAATACTTGTTTACAGCAACGCTATAGCTGTGGTAAAACAGCAAAGACCAAGAACTGTGTGGTAGGACATGATAAGCAGTGTGTTCATATAGATTTGGTCAGCAACCACATACAGCTGTGGTCAGTTAAATTGAGCAGCAATACAGACCTACTGTATAGCTGCGGTCAGACACATGTTTTCATATAGATGTGGTCAGTTATATTGATCAGAACGGACCTATAGCCGCGGTCAGACACATGATGACCAGCAGGACAACGCTCCACAGCACGTCCACATTCAGCCTGCGCTCCAGTTTACTGCGTTTATACCTCGGTCCACTGTTGTTCTTCATGGCTTTGGTCTCGTGACCTGCGTTCAAGATCACACAACACAACCATGGCTATATACATGTAAATGTACATGTATGTGTGCTTTTACAGCAGACCTGGGTCAAAATGCCCTATTTGTTTGTGGGTGACGAATAAACATGCAGAGGTGGTAATACCCTTACGGCATAACCCTACATATAATTCTACAACAACAACAGAGAAATCCTTTACAATAAAATTGCATAGGCATTGAAATGCAGTGCACAAGACGTCAGAGGTTGATTCTACACTGTATCACAATAGCCTTCATTTTTGCTTCTGGAAATGAAGGAAAAAGAGATGAATGTCATATATAGAAAGCCATTGATGGTACCAGAGCTGATGTAACTCTATACCTGTATGGATTTTGTAGTAAAATAATAATGGAAGCAGAAACCTTGTGCCTGAGCAGACAGACTGGTTTAGCCTGCAGGGTTGTAGTCAGACCTGCCTGACTGTGTCTAGTGGGGACAAGGCATAAAGGAGCTGGAGGCAGGCCACACTCCTAGCAGTCAACTGATATAGACTATGGGGGCAGGACAATGTGGTAGTTCTCTCAACAGCCATTCCATAAAGGTGGCATTATATAGGCTTTATGACAGAAGATTCAGGTTGAGTGTTATTGAGCACACTAGAGGCAGATTAATCTCTAACCAGCATAGTCTGTTACCAGAGGTCCCAGAGTGGTGTGGCGTAAAAACAATTCTGGGGCCCGTAGTTTTTCCTGATCTGGTAACCTAACCAGATAAAACTCTGGACCTTATACGGTATAAAAATATTTAATATGGGCTATGATGGGACCAGAGTTTTTCTAATCACATCACATGGTTTTAAAAAACTCCTGGAAAAACTCCTGGCCTTGGGGAGGATGAAAACCCTGTAAAACTGCAGAAACCATGAATTATATTTTAAAGAAGTACTAGGGGTTTTCCTCTACACAGACACACAGAAAGCAACATGATTGGACAATAAAACTCACAGGGCTGAGCATGCTTTATGCAGGTTTGCATCATCTAGTCTTGCCCTATGCAACTGTAGGCCTAATTCAAAATGAACTCACAGTCTATGTCAGCTATTGTGTTTATTGATTCATTCTAGTTAATAATTTTGGATTAGATAGGTAGCCTGGTCAGCAAAAGTTTCAATATAAACCACATTTGATCCCATTCACATTTTCTGACAAAGAAATGGGCTATAAATACACAAAGTTACCGCTTCGTTTAGCCTGGCCAGAGAGACAGGGTGCATAGTAGGCTAGACTATGCAGCTGTTGTTGTTAGTAGCCTACAGTTGATCAGACTGACAAATAGTATAGTTTCCATGCAATACCGCATGTCAGATCACTAATGTTTTGGTGTATAGGCTGCTAACTTTATGTACGAGTTTTTGTTTGTGTCTGTCAGGAAATATGTGTTATCACGCTTGCTAAATAAATACCGGAGTATAGTTGTGAGCGCACTTTGTGCGTTGTACCCAGCACGCAAGAGCTGTGATTTCAGTGAATCCGATTGGTCAAGACACGCAAAGAGCCTGAAGTAGCACTCCGATATGAAGGACAACATTTTTGCAAGAGTTGACAAATCATGAGGCAAATTGGTCTAAAAACAGCACTTGATATATTTTATTAAACTAAACCAAAAGTGCTAAATTGCCATAGTCCTGCTGGTTGCCCAGGTAATAACTTGAAATATGAGGAAAACCAGCTGTGGACACCCGGTTGGATAATGGGATACACCAAACGCCAGCATGAGCTAGACCTGGGGAAAGAGGATTATTTCACCCTCTTACCTGCATAGACCACGATGCCTATGACGGTCTCTGTGTTGCGGATGGTGCAGCTTCTCAGGAGGAGGTTGTTGTTGTGTAAGCCCACACGAGCCTTACTGGGGTACTCCCTGTAGGAAACAAATATGTAAGTTACCTTGCCTTTCAAAAGTTCATAACATTAAGTCTGTCTCCATACAGTGTCTGTAGTGAATAAAACCAGACTCACATGTAACCTCGGAACCGGCTGAGGTCGTTGTTGGGGTTCTCACATTCAATGTAGCTGTGGAAGTTCTCTGGAGTCAACTCAGAACCCTGAAACAGATGACATACACACTAAATATTTCTGTAGTCATTTTCCCACTAGACCCAAGGATAATATTTGACCTAATCCCTATTGATGTTCTTCTTACTTACACCATACCTTTATGGGATGTGTACAGGTTTTTACATGGATATACAGTACAGTTGCGTAATGCAGGTAAATTACAGCCTCGTGTCATGTTTTATCAAGCTTTTTATTGATTATTGTACCACTCCACCTTTAGCTGTACAATAAACGGCAGTGTTTTGTTTAGGCAGGGCGAGCTGCCCCGTCTCTTGCACGCTTGCTTTAAGACTTAAGCCTCAAGTATTTCAAACACTGAAGTGCCATCATGACAATTAATGATAACAGCATGTTGAAACCAATCAGAGCCACATACCTGTTGTGGCAGGTCTCTGACAACTTGTCTCTGTTTGAGGTTGGTCTCCCCGTCCAGGTTGGCCGTCTCGATGTAGCAGACACCGTGGGGGTCAGAGGAGTACAGCAGCAGCATGTCTGCAGGGATGATCTCATTACAGGACAGACGGACAAAGTCCCCCACATGGACATCCTGCCAACACTGGTCCACATACATCTGCTGTTTCCTATGGTAAAAAAGACCACAAGATAACCTGTTAACTGCTTGAGGGCAATGAGAGTGGGACCATGTGTGTACTATCAAATATAACGAAAGCCTGAAGACCCTCTGTGGTTATGGTTAAAACGTTGCTAACAATACCACAAATGACAACTAAATAACAGTTTCACACATACGAACAGTATTCACACAAGCAAAGGAACATGTCTCTCTAAACAACCATTGAACGTTCCTAAACACAGACATGGTAACATATTTTACACATTGTAAATACTCCAGAAAACACCATTAACCCTGCACTTTCTCTGTCTACATTTCGGTCAGTGACCTGTGTTTGGGTACACAGCAACATGCACAAGATGGAACCATGCCAACTGTAAGGTAGGGTGGGTGTTAAGAAACAAGTCTTCAAATCAATCAGAGGGCGTGAGTGTAAGGCTTCTCAAACACACAATGTTCAGCCAAGGCAGCTATGAGCCACAGTGTGTGAATACACCTCAAGGTTAATCATTTATCTTACTGTCCACCACCCACAGGCCGCAACAGGCGGCCTGTGGGCCAAAATCGGGCCGCAAGTGATTTTCTTTGGCCCCTAAAGTACTTAGTTTTTGGTCAAAAAAGACTAAAATCACCAGGAATTCAGCTAAAAATGAGAAGTTTAATTTAGAAAATCTATTCCCAAGTATTCCCACAAATACAAAAAGAGACGTGATTGTGTATCAATGTAATCAAGGTACGAAATTATTATTTTCAAATACAACCTCTTTTTGGGCTTAGTTGTGCTCAATTTGCAGTGTACAAATGATTATAATGATGTACCATCCGCTCCAACACAAATCGTCCCGCGGCAGAATCTAGTTGCCTACCCCTGCCCTAGGGATTGTCTGGCCTCATTAAGCTATGAACAATGTAGACCTGGGAGGAAGAACCAACAGGCTACCTCCACCTCTCACTCCTAGACTCTGGAAAAGGGGATAGATTTAAGCAACCCCATCCTGAGCAAAATAGATTATGATAAAGAAACTTCAACAAGTGAGGACATAGCCATTGAACAATGAATGTCTCTTGTCAAGGCATTGTGCAGAGAGATATGAGAGGAATTGAGTGAGATGTGTGTGTGTCCATCTCTAACATGGCACAACAATGTTTTAAAACCACAGATCGTATCATTTAACCCCTTGTAATTAGAGATTATGTCAACTTGTCCTACTTTCAGTTCAGCATATACAGTGCATTCGGAAAGAATTCAGACCCCTTGACTTTTTCCAAATGTTGTTATGTTACGGCCTTATTCTAAAATGGATTAAATTGTTTATTTCCCTCATCAATCTACACACAATACCCCATAATGACAAAGCAAAAACACGTTTTACATAAGTATTCAGAACCTTTACTCAGTACTTTGTTGAAGCACCTTTGACAGCGATTACAGCCTCGAATCTTCTTGGGTATGGCGCTACAAGCTTGGCACACCTGTATTTGGGGAGTTTCTCCAATTCTTCTCTGCAGATCCTTGCAAGCTCTGTCAGGTTGGATGGGGAGTGTTGCTGCACAGCTATTTTCAGGTCTCTCCAGAGATGTTCGATCGGGTTCAAGTCTGGGCTCTGGCTGGGCCACTCAAGGACATTCAGAGACTTGTCCGAAGCCACTCCTGCATTGTCTTGGCTGTGTGCTTAGGGTCGTTGTCCTGTTGGAAGGTGAACCTTCGCCCCAGTCTGAGGTCCTGAGCGCTCTGGAGCAGGTTTTCATCTAGGATCTCTGAACTTTGCTCCGTTCATCTTTCCCTCGATCCTGACTAGTCTCCCAGCCCCTGCCGCTGAAAAACATCCCCACAGCATGATGCTGCCACCACCGTGCTTCACCGTAGGGATGGTGCCAGGTTTCCTCCAAACGTGACGTTTGGCATTCAGGCCAAAGAGTTCTATCTTGGTTTCATCAGACCAGAGAGTCTTGTTTCTCATGGTCTGAGAGTCTTTAGGTGCCTTTTGGCAAACTCCAAGCGGGCTGTCATGTGCCTTTTACTGAGGAGTGGCTTCCGTCTGGCCACTCTACCATAAAGGCATGATTGGTGGAGTGCTGCAGAGATGGTTGTCCTTCTGGAAGGTTCTCCCATCTCCACAGAGGAACTCTGGAGCTCTGTCAGAGTGACCATCGGGTTCTTGGTCACCTCCCTGACCAAGGCCCTTCTCGACCCGATTGCTCAGTTTGCCGGGCGGCCAGCTCTAGGAAGAGTCTTAGTGGTTCCAAACTTATTATATTTAAGAATGATGGAGGCCAGTGTGTTCTTGGGGACCTTCAATGCTGCAGACATTTTTTGGTACCCTTCCCCAGATCTGTGCCTCGACACAATACTGTCTCAGAGCTCTACAGACAATTCCTTTGACCTCATGGCTTGGTTTTTGCTCTGACATGCACTGTCAACTGTGGGACCTTATATAGACAGGTGTGTGCCTTTCTAAATCATGTCCAATCAATTGAATTTACCACAGGTGTACTCCAATCAAGTTGTAGAAACATCTCAAGGATGATCAATGGAAACAGGATGCACCTGAGCTCCACTTCGAGTCTCATAGCAAAGGGTCTGAATACTTATGTAAATAAGGTATTTCAGTTTTTTATTTTTAATACATTTGCAAACAAATTCTAAAAACCTGTTTTCACTTTGTCACTATGGGGTATTGTGTGTCTATATTGATGAGGGAAAAAAATAAATGTATTAATTTTTGAATAAGGCTGTAACGTAACAAAATGTGGAAAAAGTCAAGGGGTCTGAATACTTTCCGAAGGCACTGTCCCTGCTCTAGTTTGCATGCTAGTCAGTTTGATGGCACCATATACAACCCTAGTAAGTATAAAGAAGAAGCTGCAGACCTACAGGTCTGTACGTTTTGTTTACATGTTAAAGTAAACTCAGCAAAAAAAGAAACGTCCTCTCACTGTCAACTGCGTTTATTTTCAGCAAACTTAACATGTGTAAATATTTGTATGAACATAACAAGATTCAACAACTGAGAAATAAAATGTGTCCCTGAACGAAGGGTGGGTCAAAATCAAAAGTAACAGTCAGTATCTGGTGTGGCCACCAGCTGCATTAAGTACTGCAGTGCATCTCCTCCTCATGGACTGCACCAGATTTGCCAGTTCTTGCTGTGAGATGTTTGATGTTACCCCACTCTTCCACCAAGGCACCTGCAAGTTCCCGGACATTTCTGGGGGGAATGGCCCTAGCCCTCACCCTCTGATCCAGGTCCCAGATGTGCTCAATGGGATAGAGATCCGGGCTCTTCGCTGGCCATGACAGAACACTGACATTCCTGTCTTGCAGGAAATCACGCACAGAACGAGCAGTATGGCGAGTGGCATTGTCATGCTGGAGGGTCATATCAGGATGAGCCTGCAGGAAGGGTACCACATGAGGGAGGAGGATGTATTCCCTGTAGCGCACAGCGTTGAGATTGCCTGCAATGACAACAAGCTTAGTCCGATGATGCTGTGACATACCGCCCCAGACCATGACGGACCCTCCACTTCCAAATCGATCCCGCTCCAGAGTACAGGCCTCAGTGTAACGCTCATTCCTTTGACAATAAACGCGAATCCGACAATCACTCCTGGTAAAACAAAACCACGACTCGTCAGTGAAGAGCACTTTTTGCCAGGGATTGAGGGATTATACGTTCCTGGTGTAACTTGGGCAGTTGTTGTTGCCATCCTGTACCTGTCCCGCAGGTGTGATGTTCGGATGTGCCGATCCTGTGCAGGTGTTGTTACACATGGTCTGCCACTGCGAGGACGATCAGCTGTCCGCCCTGTCCGCCCTGTCTCCCTGTAGCGCTGTCTTAGGCGTCTCACAGTACGGACATTGCAATTTATTGCCCTGGCTACATCTGCAGTCCTCATGCCTCCTTGCAGCATGCCTAAGGCACGTTCACACAGATGAGCAGGGACCCTGGGCATCTTTCTTTTGGTGTTTTTCAGAGTCAGTAGAAAGGCCTCTTTAGTGTCCTAAGTTTTCATAACTGTGACCTTAATTGCCTACCGTCTGTAAGCTGTTAGTGTCTTAACGACCGTTCCACAGGTGCATGTTCATTCATTGTTTATGGTTCATTGAACAAGCATGGGAAACAGTGTTTAAACCCTTTACAATGAAGATCTGTGAAGTTATTTGGATTTGTACGTATTATCTTTGAAAGACAGGGTCCTGAAAAAGGGACGTTTCTTTTTTTGCTGAGTTGAGTTGTCACATATAATTACCAGTCAGTTTGTTAACCTGTTATCTCACACTTATCAATGCTTTGTAATAATCCCAGACTAGTATGTTAATATAGCTATCAGAATGTCGACCTGTAAACAGATCTCGTGCTTAAACCAGGACATTTCAAACCATTTTTCAGTCAGTTTACCCCATATAAGCAGTACTAATTCCATTTGAATTCCATTTGCTCCCATTCAGAGATAACAAACAAACCTTTGCTCCACCAAAATCTACACTGAGTGTATTTACCTGCTGTAAACCTCACAGACCAGTCCGTTGATGAACTTGTCCGACTTGTGTCTCCTGTAGTCTTCCCAAAGATCCTTTACTGCCGTCACTGCCAGCACCAGGAGAATGGGAATAATGCTGATTTCCGGCTGGAAGGCATTGACCACTGGAACAAAGTTCAGAGCTGCCAGGAATATGAAATAGATATTGGCAAAGCGGTGGAGTTGTTCGAACAGGTTCTTGGGGATAAAAGAGAGGAAGGAGTACTTGGTGGTGGTCACCTTGTTGCTGCTGTATGACTTGAGGACTTCTGTCAGCTCTTCATCCACTGTGAGGGAGGATACCACCGTCCTCCTCTTCCTCCCCAGTCGGTCCTTCAGACTGGAACTTTGTCCTCGGACCGGCCGCTCCAAGCTGTACATGACTCCTAAGCCCAGTGAAAGACTCCACCAGTTAAATTCCAGAGGGTTTACTCATTGGTGACCTTGATTCAAATCCAAGCCGACCCTTGTATCGCTCTTCGGCATTTCCAGCCACTCGTGACCGACCGAGCTCTGCCTCTAGATTCACATGCCCACTCTGTTTTACTGTCATCATCTATCATGATCCAGGACATTGAGTTGCCAGGGTGAAGTTTAGATAGAGGAAAATATAGCTACTTTGCAGAGGAGAGCTTAAGTTCTTCCATGGTGTAGAGTTTCTTTACGGCACTACACCTCGCTGCCTTAGAGACCAATAGAGCCACTCCTCCACACTTCTTCATGTCATAAACAAACAACTCAAAGTTGAACTTTTATGACTTCCTATGAATATGGATTGTGAAACCCTGGACAGCACAAAGGAATGGGTAAATGAGCAACCCACTAGATTATCTGTGCTGTACGTATGGTGCTCTTTATACTACATACAGTCACACAGACAACTGAATCTACAATAATCAACATCTAATCCAGTGTAAGGATCACCTGTCCTCAGCTTCAGGCTCTCTCTAGGAAATGTGTTCATGTTTGGTATGCTAATGGTAATACAGAACTGTAGGCTGTATCATGTAAACCCTACAACTCATCCAGAATGCCGCAGCCCGTCTGGTGTTCAACCTTCCCAAGTTCTCTCACGTCACCCCGCTCCTCCGCACACTCCACTGGCTTCCAGTTGAAGCTCGCATCTGTTACAAGACCATGGTGCTTGCCTATGGAGCTGTGAGGGGAACGGCACCTCCGTACCTTCAGGCTCTGATCAGTCCCTACACCCAAACGAGGGCATTGCGTTCATCCACCTCTGGCCTGCTGGCTCCCCTTCCTCTGCGGAAGCATAGTTCCCGCTCAGCCCAGTCAAAACTGTTCGCTGCTCTGGCACCCCAATGGTGGAACAAGCTCCCTCACGACGCCAGGACAGCAGAGTCACTCACCACCTTCCGGAGACATTTGAAACCCCACCTCTTTAAGGAACACCTGGGATAGGATAAAGTAATCCTTCTACCCCCCCCCCCAAAAAAAAAAAAAAAAAAAAAAATTGTAAAGTGGTTATGACGTAAATGTAAATGTAAATGTAAATTGCTACTTCACCTTTGATCCTACTGTTACAGGAAGTCCCAGTACGCAATTCATGGGACTTTTTTCCATCCTCTCTCCTCCATTACCCAGAAACCGATAAGTGGTCAAGGAGATGTCAATTTGTTAGCTACCTTTCATTGAGGATAGTCATGTGTATCCTACCCGAGTCCTTCTAAATCTGTCACACCCCCTTTGAATCAGCTTTTGTTTTGTCAGAGGAGAAAAACATGCACACATTCAAAAACATATTGTTTTATCTATAAAATGTGGAGAAAGAGAGTAATTTCATACAAGCACATTTCGTTCATGTTTCCTCTCCTCGCCGCCTCTTCTCGATTACCCTTGACCTTTTTCAAATGGAGGCGAGAGAGGACAGAGAGAGGACGCAGGAGTTGAGCAAATTCAATTGCGAAAAGGCCATGGTGCTTTGGTGCTGATTAACACAGAGGACTGTGGGATATGAAGTTTGTGTTCAAGATGTTTTAAGACCTTCAATTTGAATACTAGCCATCATAAAATCAATACACCCATGTTGTAATGCTGTAATGTATCTGGTAACTAAGAACATTGTATAAGAACAGTGTTACACAAGAGTAATAATTACCATGTCTTATTCCACTTGTGTATTGTGTAATAACAAAAAATGCTAAACTCCATAACTATGTGTGAAATAGTCTGTAACAACACGGTGACTGTTGTTGATCTATTCCCTTATAAACAATAAACCCTGGCCATTACTGTCCAGCCTGCCCACTCACCCGCTGTACACTGTGGCGATGTTGTTGTTGACTTTCTGGTCAAATCGGTAGCGGCGGTAGTCCTCCAGGGCATCCTTGATGGCAATGACAATGAGCACCACTACCAGGGGAATCATGGTGATCTCCTTCTGAAAGGCCTCCACCACTGGGATCCAGTTCAGCATCACCAGGAACAGGAAGTACAGGTTGGCCACCCTGAGGAGGAGGGTCAAAAGGGGTTTGATAAATCCCACATCGACCCCCAGCCCCTAAGGCTACCTGAACCCTTATGGGCGCACTGCAGTCTCCATTTGGCATCTGCTCATTTTGAGTTAATTCACAACGAACCTAATTGCATGATTATAATCAAGTGACTCCTATGCACTCCTGCTCGAGTTGAGTTAATTCCCGACATCGACAAACATGATTGTCTGATTGTAATCAGGTATGGTCTACCCATCCCCTGTGTAAATCAGCATGTGGTTAGGTATCCCACTCACCTGTGGAACTGCTGGAACAGGTTCATGGGAATGAAGCTCAGAAGGCTGTACTTGGTGGTGCGGATGCCGTTGCCCTGGCATCCCTTGGAGATGCTGTGGTACTCATGCTGGTAGGGTCCGTGCCGGGCAATGACCGTCCTCCGTTTGCCAGTGAGCTGCTGTGTGTTGTGGAGAACTGGGGAACTCTTGGTGGGTAGGGCGGCAGGGGCCGAGTACCGGCCTCGACCTGACTCTGTAGCCACCAGCTGCTGCCAGCGGTGTCTCACCCAGTGGATCCGCTCCATAGGCCCAGTGGCCAGGGCACCCTACACCCAGAACCCTGCACCCTCCCTGGGCCTGGGTGGCCAGACCTGGTCCTCTGTTGCCTGAGGGCCGCTTACAGTGCAGTTTTTCTGAAAGAGAAAAATACAAAACAATAATCAGAAAGGTTTCAAAAGTAGTGACCTTATGGAGAAAGAAGTAGGACAGATAGTAGGTAAGAGGGACTTAAGTCCTTGAGATAAGCATTGATTAAGTGGCAGCTATGACTAATTGTTTTGTTTTAGGCAATACTCCCAACACCTTTTTCAGGCGTGTATTTGAAGGGCAATAACTTCTAGTTCAAAATGGACCCTCACCTTGTACTTCGGACACCAAGATATCATTACTTCCACTACTGATAGGAAGGGTCTGAGTATGGAGATGGAAACACCTGCCATGTGCCCTCCTTATCACTAACGTATATCACATGGTCTAAGTCAAAGTAGGGCCAAAGTGAGTTTGTTGTAAAAATGTTTACTACTATGTTGTCTATAGGCTATTTCTGCTACGTTGAAACTTTCTCAGGATCTTTTTTTAGCAGCCTCTTAACTATGTAAAAGTATTTTCACCTGTAATTAATTATCTAAACAGCAGTAAGGTGGGAAAAACTCCTAAATTACGCATGAGGAAATATAAAACTTATGAAGGGGCGTCCCTCACTGGGGAAATGTTTTCAGCTAATCATTTTCTATATTGCATAGAAGAAACGGTGCATTAATCGCTAATTACAACCCTGGACTGTTGACAATTAGGCTAGCTGTACCTACTAATAGAGGCCGCTCATCATGTGTGGAACAACCCTACGCAATCAATTAGGGCCCCCTTCAAACAAGTCTGCAATCATCACTGACATTGATGTATCAGGTTAATAATATAGACTGTTTGTGTTGATTAGAGTACACTTAACTGGCTCCACCACCTGACCTATTTACCATAATACAAACATGTTCTCTTGAAGTCTGGTCTGCACCGAGACTGCCAGTGTGTCTCAATGCTTTGAAAGACTTCCTTTACTTTGTCATAATCATGTTCCTGTCTTCTGAATAGGAGAAGGTAATGTGGTGAAGCACTATTGTATTGCAAGGTAGACTGTAACACTAGCCTAGATTTCACTAAACCCAAGGCTTTCATATCTGTGAGAACTACGGAATAGGAAATCAGGAGGCTTCTAAAATGAGATACCCATAACCCAGTGACAGAAGTTGTCCCTTCTCCCCATTGCAAATGTCTGATTTTATCAGGCTCGGTGTGCACGAGTCATGAGCCCATCTCAAGAAAACATGGTGGATTAGGCTGAACTCGTGTAGATACAGTATGCTTATTCATTCTCAGGAATGTGGATTTGCCACACGAGACATAGGCTCCTGAAGCTATACTGAACAAAAATAAATGCATGTTTCATGAGCTGGAATAAAAGATCCCAGAAATGTTCCATACACACAAAAAGCAATTTTTTCTTACATTTTGTGCACAAATGTGTTTCTTCTTTGCCAAGA
This sequence comes from Coregonus lavaretus, assembly GCF_964263955.1. Lineage (NCBI taxonomy): Eukaryota > Metazoa > Chordata > Actinopteri > Salmoniformes > Salmonidae > Coregonus > Coregonus lavaretus. Next base: position 26,553,513 of record NC_140014.1, on the reverse strand, counting down.
TAATCCATCCACCTGACAGGTGTAGCATTTCAATAAGCTGATTAAACAGCATGATCATTACACAGGTGCACCTTGTGCTGGGGACAATAAAAGGTCACTCTAAAATGTGCAACACAATGCGACAGATGTCTAAAGGTTTGAGGGAGGAATGTCCACCAGAGGAATGTCCACTGCAGGAATGTCCACCAGAGCTGTTGGCAGAGAATTGAATGTCCATTTACATTACATATTTACATTTTAGTCATTTAGCAGACGCTCTTATCCAGAGCGACTTACAGTTAGTGAGTGCATACATTTTCATACTGGCCCCCCGTGGGAAACAAACCCACAACCCTGGCGTTGCAAGCGCCATGCTCTACCAACTGAGCTACAGGGGACATTTCTCTACCATAAGTCACCTCCAACGTCATTTTAGAGAATTTGGCAGTACGTTCAACCGGCCTCACAACCGCAGACCAAGTGTAACCACGCCAGCCCAGGATATCCACATCCGGTTTCTTCACCTGCGGGACCATCGGAGACCAGCCACCCAGACAGCTGATGAAACAGGAGTATTTTTGTCTGTAATAAAGCCCTTTTGTGGGGAAAACTCATTCCCAGGCCCACCCATGGCTGCGCCCCTGCCCAGTCATGTGGAATCCATAGATTAGGGCCTAATGAATGTATTTTAATTGAATGATTTCCTTATATGAACTGTAACTACGTAGAATTGTTGAAATTGTTGCATGTTGCGTTTATATTTTTGTTCAGTATACTTATGGTAACCAGTAAATCAACTCTAGTCCTTTGACTTTGTTGACTAAATTAATACTATACTACCAACAAGACATTGGTTGACAGGCTGCTAACCCACAGGTCAGAAAAAGCACAAGTGAAACCGTCAAGATATTACAGCATTGTATGCTAGATATTATCAACACGGAATAATATCCATTTTCTATTTGAATCTTGTTCCGCTATTTGTACACAAAACCTTCCTAATCCTCGAGAAAATAATTGTCATTAAGAGGAACAGAATGCAGTGCCAGAGAACTCTGTTTATGGGCAAGTCCACAATACAGAGTGACACTTTAAAATGTCTGCCAAACAAAAACCAATGATTGCAAAGTTAAACAAACCATACAAATTGTTAAAAGTAGTCCTTGTGCATAGAGTTGTATGGTTTGTCTAACTTTGCAATCATTGTTTTTTTGTTTGACATACATTTTAAAGTGAAAAATAGTTGTTACTGTGGAATTTCCCTTATGCGCCACTCAACTCCGATATCACAACTACTCGAAGGTTACTCACTCACACCCTTGTGAGATGCCAAAACAGCTAGCAAGATAGGCCAGCATATGCCCTCGGCTGAGTGTGTGCTGTACTAAAGCTCAACAATAGTGTATCTTTCATGCTTTCCTCGATTGCCTAGTTAATGTTTTTTAGGTAGGCTACTTCAGTTCATTATATAGTGTGAACTGTGTAGCCTAGTCCTAGTGCTGGGAGAGGTCTATCATTTATATATTATTGGGCTCCCGAGTGGCGCAGCGGTCTAAGGCACTGCATCTCAGTGCTTGAGGCATATAATATAATAATATAATATGCCATTTAGCAGACGCTTTTATCCAAAGCGACTTACAGTCATGTGTGCATACATTTTTACATATGGGTGGTCCCGGGGATCGAACCCACTACCCTGGCGTTACAAGCGCCATGCTCTACCAATTGAGCTACAGAGGCATCACTACAGACCCCCCTGGTTCGATTCCAGGCTGTATCACAACTGGCCGTGATTGGGAGTCCCATAGGGCGGCGCACAATTGGCCCAGCGTTGTCCGGGTTTGGCCGGTGTAGGCCGTCATTGTAAATAAGAATTTGTTCTTAACTGACTTGCCTAGTTAAATAAAGGTACAACAAAACATAAAAAAAGGTTGGTGCTTTTAAAAGGACTTATAAAGTAGTTTATAAACTACTATAAGTTTACATATAGTTTATAAATCTGTAAAACAACATAGCCTGGACTAGAGGATACAAGCACATTTCCTTTCTATTGATATAGTGACATATTTTCAAAGATAGGCTAATGTGCCTGTCATTTTCTTTACTTTATTTAAAAAAAACATGTACCCCTCCCCCTTTATTCAACTGGCAAATCAAGAACCATACTCTGGCCTACAACTCTCCAGGAACAGGATTTTCTCAAACTGCTGTGTACAGTGAAAGAGAAAGCAAATAGTTTCAAAAACTCCACACAGACAATTTATTCTGCTGTGTAGATGTGTCATATCCTTCACCACAGCGTGCACAATGACAATGTCCACATTTAGGAGAAACTTTATCATTCATGCATGAGGACATGGGCCAGGTGTATTGTTGAGATACAGCCAAGTGTGCCAAAAAGCTAAAATGACAAATGTAGCTAACTAGGCTTAGCTACAAGGGCATAATGCATTTACCGGAAATACAGTAGGCTACAGCGATAGATCACAGATTTTTAGAAAATTCAGTTTGGGTTTGGTATTTTTGTACATTTGTTTTTGCTTTTGCTTTATTGCAGCAGAATTGATTTGATCGAAACGTAGCCTAACGAATCTGGTACCTTTATCTTTCGTTACCATGGCTGCCTATAAAGTTGCAAAGAAAACATATGCGAAATGTGTCAAGAATTTACCCAGTATTATTCATTGTTCGCTGTGCTGAGAGCAGAGTTGTGAGTCGTAAAACAAAACAAAAATACATTACCTGTCTTGAGAATTTACAGTAGATAAAGTAGGCCTATTCATACTTGCGCGGATCTATAAAAAAAAAGAACATCACTTGCGCAGCATCATGAATCACGAGATAAGAGTGCTGTTCCAGGGTGTAAAAAAGACGAGCTGAACGCCACTACCCACCAGAGATGGGTGGTTCATTCAGTAATTTTTTTAAATGATTATTTCAGGCCTGCCTAACGATTTTAAAGTAACGAAATGCGAAATAGACCGTGTGTGAATCACTTATTTGATTAGGTTTAACAGGGGTTGGCATCCAATAAATGTTGCATTACCGCCACCTACAAGACTGGAGTATAACTCCCTTATACTTTGCTTGAAAAAATAATTACAAATATTATTATTTGTACATCAACAAATCCCTACCATCTAACCCTACACTCACTAAAAACCCACCACCCTACTTCACTATTTAAATCGATCTAGTCCTACCTCAGGCCAACAGGCAGAAAGGAGGGGACACCACCACTCAACACCCTGTAACTTTTCTGACTTCAAGTCTCATTCATTTTTTTACATTTTAGTCATTTAGCAGACGCTCTTATCCAGAGCGACTTACAGTTAGTGAGTGCATACCTTTTTCATACACCCAAATACCTCTCTGCAGCTGTCACCACAACCTTAATTTTCTGCGACTTACGTTCCATCCCTGCCGTACAGTTGATAAATATTGTTATAAACGCTAAAAATCCAATCTTACTGAAACATATATCACTTGTTGACCTATCCCTCTGTACTGGTACATATCTACTACTCACACCACTCCTCTCAGGATCCCTCCCCCTTGACCCATCTTCTTCTACTTTCTTCACTGCCTCAGCATATGACAACTTCTGCACAACTCTAACCCTGGAACCCTCAACCTGCCTCACTCAGACCGGACATTTCTGATCCTCAGCCCCATGGGCACTCCTACAATTAACACATACCACTACTTTCCCCAATGCTACACATTCCTTTGTCATATGCCCTTCTGCACACTTCTCACACCTAGGAACCTCCATCCTACACACTGCTGCCACATGCCCATAAGCTTGACACCTGTAACAACGTAATGTATTCGGCACAAAAGCGTGTCCAGGATAACTTATATATCCTAACATCACTTTGTTGGGAAAAGACTCAACATAAAATCGCAAAAGAACAGACAAAGACTCTTCTATTTCACCACTCACGCCACCCTGTCTGCGTCGCACCAAACGACAAGCATCACAAACACCGGGAATCTTCCCCTTCAGTTGGTCAACTTTCACATTTACCGCTACCCCAGTACTCACTCCTTTCAATGGCGCCCTTTTCTTGAGAGCAAAACAATTCACATCTCTTGTCCCCATTCATTTAACGCGTAGCGCCTGCTCCCTCTGACCAGCAGAATCACAAACAATTATCACCAGACCACTTCTGGTTACCCTCACCGATTTCACAGCACCCAACTCTGTTTTCACCCACCCTGAAACCACAAATGGATCAGCCAAAATGCAAGGCTCCACTTTTTCCAAAATGTTCACTCCTACCGTCACAGACTCATCTTTATCCTGACCCTTGGTGCCAGCCTTGGGCTCAGAGAACTTCCCCACACCTACCCCCTCCGATACTTCGCCCTCACTCCCTTCCATTTATCCTCCTGTCTTCGATCCAGCGTGCAGCTCACTCTGCTTACACTTTCTACCATTCTTCTTTACCAAACCATCTCCCCCTTTTCTGCAATTTCTTACAGATTCAAGCTCACCCTCTTCCTCCCCCTCTCTCTTCGACCTACTCTGCCTCCTTTTCCCTCCATTCCTCCTCCGTATTCCAAGTATACATCTCCTTATGATAATACAGCACTTCTCCTGACATACATCTTGTTCTTGCACTCTAAAGGGACGTCATTTTCCTTACGGAGGTCATTCCTGCGGTCCTCCTGTGTGTGAATCACTTTCATTACAGTAGACTTATTTTGAAGCTTACCTCTTTGGGTGTGTTCAAGCAGTGATGGTGCTTTTAAAAGAACTGGGAACTCGGAAATCTCAGACTTCCGAGAGTTCAAGACAACTGGGAACTCTGGGAAAAAACGAACTTTTCAACGGTCATCTATCTCGGAGTTCCAAGTCGGGAACTCTGGCATCTTTTGAGAGCTCCGACTTTCCGACATCATGATTTGACCTCATTTTTTCCCTGAGTTCCCAGTTGTCTTGAAAGTAACATAATGCCCCGTTTACATCGTGACTTACTGTATTTGATTACGCCGTATGTCATCTTCATGCAATCTCGTTCGGCTACTGGACGGAAAGCATATGGAGGGTTTCACCAAAGATATTTATAACTAACCACAAGACAAGATGGAGAAGAGCCTAGTCTATCATCAAGGATCGCATTTATTTTGGGAGATTGCAAAATATGATATTTTCATTCAAGACAGGAGAAACATATTGTTTCAGTTGATAATAAAACTTGTTTTGTTTAGTTACTTTTTCCTCAAATTGTTTCTAGAACTTTCTAGCAAGTCATGCTAGCTTACCGAGCAGCTAGGAAGCTAACGCTAGCTAGCTAAAAGCTACACTGAACAAAAATATAAACGCAACATGTAAAGTGTTGGTCCCATGTTTCATGAGCTGAAATAAAAATGCAAATAGTCCGGGTAGCCATGATTATCTATTCAGGAGTCTTATGGCTTGGGGGTAGAAGCTGTTAAGAAGCCTTTTGGACCTAGACTTGGCGCTTTGGTAACGCTTTCCATGCGGTAGCAGAGAGAACAGTCTATGACTAGGGAGGCTGGAGTCTTTGATAATAGCCATGATTAGCTGTTCAGGAGTCTTATGGCTTGGGGGTAGAAGCTGTTAAGAAGCCTTTTGGACCTAGACTTGGCGCTTCGGTAACGCTTGCCGTGCGGTAGCAGAGAGAACAGTCTATGACTAGGGTGGCTGGAGTCTTTGATCATTTTTAGGGCCTTCCTCTGACACTGTATAGAGGTCCTGGATGGCAGGAAGCTTGGCCCCAGTGATGTACTGGGCCGTACGCACTACCCTCTGTAGTGCCTTGCGGTCGTAGGCCGAGCAGTTGCCATACCAGGCAGTGCTGCAACCAGTCAGGATGCTCTCGATGGTGCAGCTGTATAACTTTTTGAGGATCTGAGGACCCATGCCAAATCTTTTCAGTCTCCTGAGGGTGAATAGGCTTTGTCGTGCCCTCTTCACGACTGTCTTGGTGTTTGGACCATGATAGTTTGTTGGTTATGTGGACACCAAGGAACTTGAAGCTCTCAACCTGTTCCACTACAGCCCCGTCGATGAGAATGGGGGCGTGCTCAGTCCTCTTTTTTTTCCTGTAGTCCACAATCATCTCCTTTGTCTTGAGCACGCTGAGGGAGAGGTTGTTATCCTGACACCACACGGCCAGGTCTCTGACCTCCTCCCTATAGGCTGTCTCATCGTTGTCGGTGATCAGGCCTACTACTGTTGTGTCGTCGGCAAACTTAATGATGGTGTTGGAGTCGTGCCTGGCCATGCAGTCATGGGTGAACAGGTAGTACAGGGGACTGAGCAAGCACCCAAGGGGCCCCCGTGTTGAGGATCAGCGTGGCAGATGTGTTGTTACCTACCCTTACCACCTGGGGGCGGCCCGTCAGGAATTCCAGGATCCAGTTGCAGAGGGAGGTGTTTAGTCCCAGGGTCCTTAGCTTAGGGATGAGCTTTGAGGGCACTATGGTGTTGAACGCTGAGCTGTAGTCAATGAATAGCATTCTCACATAGATTTTCCTCTTGTCCAGGTGGGAAAGGGCAGTGTGGAGTGCAATAGAGATTGCATTATCTGTGGATCTGATGGGGCGGTATGCAAATTGGAGTAGGTCTAGGGTTTCTGGGATAATGGTGTTGATGTGAGCCATGACCAGCCTTTCAAGCACTTCATGGCTACAAACGTGAGTGCTACGGGTCGGTAGTCATTTAGGCAGGTTATCTTAGTGTTCTTGGGCACAGGGACTACGGTGGTCTGCTTGAAACATGTTGGTATTACAGACTCAGTCAGGGACATGTTGAAAATGTCAGTGAAGACACTTGCCAGTTGGTCAGTGCATGCTCGGAGTACACGTCCTGGTAATCCGTCTGGCCCTGCAGCCTTGTGAATGTTGACCTGCTTAAAAGTCTTACTCACATTGGCTACAGAGAGCTTGATCACATAGTCATTCGGAACAGCTGATGCTCTCATGCATGCTTCAGTGTTGCTTGCCTCGTCTGGTAGGCTTGTGTCACTGGGCAGCTCGCGGCTGTGCTTCCCTTTGTAGTCTGTAATAGTTTTCAAGCCCTGCCACATCCGACGAGCCAGTGTAGTACGATTCAATCTTAGTCCTGTATTGACTCTTTGCCTGTTTGATGGCTCGTCGGAGGGCATAGCGGGATTTCTTATAAGCGTCCGGGTTAGAGTCCAGCTCCTTGAAGGCGGCAGCTCTACCCTTTAGCTCAGTGCGGATGTTGCCTGTAATCCATAGCTTCTGGTTGGGGTACGTACAGTCACTGTGGGGACGACATCATCGATGCACTTATTGATGAAGCCAGTGACTGATGTGGTGTACTCCTCAATGCTATCGGAAGAATCCATGAACATTCCAGTCTGTGCTGGCAAAACAGTCCTGTAGCTTAGCATCTGCATCATCTGACCACTTCCTTATTAACCGAGTCACTGGTGCTTCCTGCTTTAGTTTTTCCTTTTAAGCAGGAATCAGGAGGATAGAGTTATGGTCAGATTTGCCAAATGGAGGGTGAGGGAGAGCTTTGTACGCGTCTCTGTGTGTGGAGTAAAGGTGGTCTAGAGTTTTTTTCCCTCTGGTTGCACATTTAACATGCTGGTAGAAATTAGGTAGAACGGATTTAAGTTTCCCTGCATTTAAGTCCCCGGCCACTAGGAGCACTGCCTCTGGATGAGCGTTTTCCTGTTTACTTTTGGCCTTATACAGCGAATTGAGTGCTATCTTAGTGCCTGCATCAGTTTGTGGTGGTAAATAGACGGCTATGAAAAATATAGATGAAAACTATCTTGGTAAATAGTGTGGTCTATAGCTTATCATGAGATACTCTACCTCTGGCGAGCAAAACATCGAGACTTCCTTAGTATTAGATTTTATGCATCAGCTGTTGTTTACAAATACAGTGGGGGAAAAAAGTATTTAGTCAGCCACCAATTGTGCAAGTTCTCCCACTTAAAAAGATGAGAGAGGCCTGTAATTTTTATCATAGGTACATGTCAACTATGACAGACAAAATGAGGGAAAAAAAATCCAGAAAATCACACTGTAGGATTTTTTATGAATTTATTTGGAAATTATGGTGGAAAATAAGTATTTGGTCACCTACAAACAAGCAAGAGTGTGAAAACCTTGTGAAGACTTACAGAAAACGTTTGACCTGTGTCATTGCCAACAAAGGGTATATAACAAAGTATTGAGAAACTTTTGTTATTGACCAAATACTTATTTACACCTCTAGGCTGTGTAAGGGCTATTTTACCAAGAAGGAGAGTGATGGAGTGTCAGATGACCTGGCCTCCACAATCCCCGACCTCAACCCAATTGAGATGGTTTGGGATGAGTCGGACTGCAGAGTGAAGGAAAAACAGCCAACAAGTGCTCAGCATATGTGGGAACTCCTTCAAGACTGTTGGAAAAGCATTCCAGGTGAAGCTGGTTGAGAGAATGCCAAGAGTGTACAAAGCTGTCATCAAGGCTTTGAAGAATCTAAAATCTAAAATATATTTTGATTTGTTTAACACTTTTTCGGTTTCTACATGATTCCATATGTGTTATTTCATAGCTGTGATGTCTTCCCTATTATTCTACAATGTAGAAAATAGTAAAAAAAATAAAGAAAAACCCTTGAATGAGTAGGTGTGTCCAAACTTTTGACTGGTACTGTACATGCTTGTACACTTATGACATGAATTTACCTTCGTAGAACTGACCCTGTATATAAACTCAGCAAAAAAAGAACCCCGTCTTTCAAAGATAATTTGTAAAAATCCAAATAACTTCACAGATCTTAATTTTAAAGGGTTTAAACACTGTTTCCCATGCTTCTTCAATGAACCAAAAACAATTAATGAACATGCACCTGTGGAATGGTCGTTAAGACACTAACAGCTTATAGATGGTAGGCAATTAAGGTCACAGTTATGAAAATGTAGGACACTAAAGATGCCTTTCTACTGACTCTGAAAAACACCATAAGACTTTGAGCTGAGTAAAACCTCTCGCTTTGCCTCTTCCTCTCTTATGCAGTCGGCAAATCGGAAATGTTGTATCCCCATAATGCAACACACTTTGAAAGGCAGGGGTTTGACTACATGGGATACATTTTATGTCAGAATTGACATTTCGTAGTAAATTAGACCTTACGCAGCAGGTTGGGAGAATTAACGTCGCAGGTTAGGATAATTTGGTTACGTTTTGGAAAAGGGTTAGGGTTGGCTAAAATGCTCAATTTGACAAACTGTATTTCCTCTAGTCTTGACAAAAGTGATCCACTTGAACGCGCCCTTTGTTTATGGACCAGTTTGGGTTATGTTAAAAATCCCAATGTTGCGCAAACAACGCTGACACAAAAAACTTTATTAACCATACTGTAATTTTGACTGTCATGTGTAAATCTGCATTATTACTGCTGGACACGTCCTCTAGTTTCACCATAGCACTTCTGCTTTCACATAATCCTTCAAGAAACAAGCCACTTTTAAAAACTAATATAAAAGGACGTTAAACTACAATTTCGCCACGCTGAGAAAGTACGCAGAGACAGCGCATTTTCCCAGCTTACCATGTGATCACGGTTCTTCTTCTTCTTCTTCTGCGGGTTTTATGGCGGACTACAACCCAAAAAGGTGTATTGCCACCACCAACTGTACGGGTTAAAACAAAACAAGGTAAAAAGAAAATCCATATGTGATAGGGAAACTAACTTAATCGACCCAAATAAAATATTATACATTGACCAAAACAAAACTCCCACTTCTTCCTTCTTTCAAATCTCCATATCTCCATTCTCAGGCTCTAGGGCCTGAGGCGGTGGTATGGCTTGTGCCAATACTCCATGTAACTCCTGCGCCAGGAAATCTTTCAGACCCAGGAACCGCTCCGCCGCATCCACAATTATATCTATCTTCCTGGACCTTCTCTCCACCTTGGCAGTGCAATTAATCACCATAGCTATAAAGGCCACAAAGTCCACCTTCTTAACTTTTAAAATGCTAGGGTCCTGCTGGTGAAAGGCAACCCCTGCAGCCTGCTGTGAAGGCCTATCCACACCATGGACTCTTCAGGAGCACCATTCAAACCCTCAACCCTTTTAACAGCTGCTGCATATGAAATGCTCTGGACAGCCCTGACTTTGGCCACCTCATTCTCTTTCACCCTTGTCGGGCAATCGAAAGATGTACAGTGAGGGAAAAAAGTATTTGATCCCCTGCTGATTTTGTACATTTGCCCACTGACAAATATATGATCAGTCTATAATTTTAATGGTAGGTTTATTTGAACAGTGAGAGACAGAATAACAACAAAATAATCCAGAAAAACGCATGTCAAAAATGTTATAAATTGATTTGCATTTTATTGAGGGAAATAAGTATTTGACCCCCTCTCAATCAGAAAGATTTCTGGCTCCCAGGTGTCTTTTATACAGGTAATGAACTGAGAATAGGAACACACTCTTAAAGGGAATGCTCCTAATCTCAGTTTGTTACCTGTATAAAATACACCTGTCCACAGAAGCAATCAATCAATCAGATTCCAAACTCTCCACCATGGCCAAGCTCTCCAAGGATGTCAGGGACAAGATTGAAGACCAACACAAGGCTGGAATGGGCTACAAGACCATCGCCAAGCAGCTTGGTGAGAAGGTGACAACAGTTGGTGCGATTATTCGCAAATGGAAGAAACACAAAATAACTGTCAATCTCCCTCGGCCTGGGGATCCATGCAAGATCTCACCTCGTGGAGTTGCAATGATCATGAGAACGGTGAGGAATCAGCCCAGAACTACACGGGAGGATCTTGTCAATGATCTCAAGGCAGCTGGGACCATAGTCACCAAGAAAACAATTGGTAACACACTACGCCATGAAGGACTGAAATCCTGCAACGCCCGCAAGGTCCCCCTGCTCAAGAAAGCACATATACATGCCCGTCTGAAGTTTGCCAATGAACATCTGAATGATTCAGAGGAGAACTGGGTGAAAGTGTTGTGGTCAGATGAGACCAAAATGGAGCTCTTTGGCATCAACTCAACTCGTCATGTTTGGAGGAGGAGGAATGCTGACTATGAACCCAAGAACACCATCCCCACCGTCAAACATGGAGGTGGAAACATTATGCTTTGGGGGGGGGGTTTCTGCTAAGGGGACAGGACAACTTCACCGCATCAAAGGGACGATGGACAGGGCCATGTACTGTCAAATCTTGGGTGAGAACCTCCTTCCCTCAGCCAGGGCATTGAAAATGGGTCGTGGATGGATATTCCAGCATGACAATGACCCAAAACACACAGCCAAGGCAACAAAGGAGTGGCTCAAGAAGAAGCACATTAAGGTCCTGGAGTGGCCTAGCAAGTCTCCAGACCTTAATCCCATAGAAAATCTGTGGAGGGAGCTGAAGGTTCGAGTTGGCAAACGTCAGCCTCGAAACCTTAATTACTTGGAGAAGATCTGCAAAGAGGAGTGGAACAAAATCCCTCCTGAGATGTGTGCAAACCTGGTGGCCAGAAACGCCTGACCTCTGTGGTTGCCAACAAGGGTTTTGCCACCAAGTACTAAGTTATGTTTTGCAGAGGGGTCAAATACTTATTTCCCTCATTAAAATGACAATCAATTTATAACATTTTTGACATGCGTTTTTCTGGATTTTTGTTGTTGTTATTCTGTCTCTCACTGTTCAAATAAACCTACCATTAAAATTATAGACTGATCATTTCTTTGTCAGTGGACAAACGTACAAAATCAGCAGGGGATCAAATACTTTTTTCCCTCACTGTAGCCTCATGGTTCCCACCACAATTGCAACATGTCACATTTTCCTCACTTTTAAAACACATGATATGATCTTTTCCACAACCTGGACATCTCAGCTTCTCCCTTCTGCAAACACTTGAAACATGATCACATTGGTCGGCCTCTGCACTTGAGTCGGGAGAGACTCCATATCAAAAAACAAGAACAGATAGACTATACTTTTATACCAATCACCACACGATTCATCCGACGTGCATCAATCACTCCAGGAATATTTTTCATCTCTTCAAAATCAACTTCCCACAAGATGCCAGATATAACCCCCTTAAGGGGTGCCTGTTCCGAAGAGACACACATGACACTTCAAACTTATCAAATCAGGTGAGACACAACGTACGTTCCTTCTGATCCGCAGAAGCACAAAAAATCTAAACATGCCTGCTCTCGTGATCCTCACAGCCTTCACTTTACCTAGCACTCTCTCCACCAGTTTGGGTATCTCAAATGGTTTCTTCAAGATTGGTAATCTGCTCAACTGCTCTTCATTAACAAACCGTACTCCTACTAGATACGAAGGGACATTCTCATCACTGTACACTACTTTGCTCCGTTTTCCATTATTTTAGACAATACTCCAACTCTCCTTGATTCTACCGCCATTGGATTCAGAATCCCCTTCATCGTCTGCTTCCGCCGTCATTTCTTCTTCGATGAGGTTTAACGGCGGCTGGCATCCAATATGTTGCGTTACCGCCACCTACTAGACTGGAGTAGAAATCCGGGATCCAGCTGATTTCTTTAAGAGACGTCTGGAAACTATGTATCAGGATTTTGTGGCCATTTACACAGATGGTTCAAAAGATCCAAGGACAGGACGTACTGGGTCAGCATTTGTAGTGCAGGAACGTATTACAGATCATCTGGCTGTATATACGGAGCTGATGGCCATACTGTTGGCCTTGCAGTGGGTGGAGGAAGTTAAGCCAGACAGAGTAGTTATTTGCTCTGACTCATGTGCAGTGTTAATGTGTCTCCAGTCCTTTAGCTCACGTAGCAGACAAGACCTGCTTTATGAGGTGCTACAAACCCATGGCAGGATTAAACAGATGGGTATTCAGATAAGATTTACTTGGGTTCCAGCCCATGTGGTGGTGGAGGGGAACGAGGCAGTAGATGCACAGGCTAAACAAGCACTTAGTAGTGGGGATGTTGATGTTGAAGTGTCAATGAGCAAGGCAGAGGCTAAAAGACTGATATATACAGTGATGGTGCAGAGATGGCAGGAGCACTGTAATATAAATATTAAGGGAAGGCATTTATTTCAAGTACAGAGGAAAGTCAGGGAGGGGAGGACGGCAGGAAGGAACAGAAGAGAGGAGGCTATATTTACAAGATTAAGGATGGGACACAGCCAGTTGAATAAGACACTAAGCGTGATAGGAAAGCATCCATCAGGAAAATGTGATTATTGTCAGGAAATAGAGACTGTGGAGCATGTATTTCTACAGTGTGGGCAGTATCAGAGGGAAAGAGAGAGGATGAGATTAAGTATGAGGGAGAAGGGGATATTAGTTTAAAGAGTATATTGAGTAGAACGTCATTAGATATAGTATCACATATTTTGTTGTCTTTTTTAAGAGAAACTGGGTTGGCAGGTAGGATTTAGTTTATCCCTGTCTCTGACCCACACTCCAGTACGGTAGGTCGCGGTAATGCACCATAACGTTGGATGCCAACCGCCGATAAACCCCACTGAAGAAGAAGAAGAAGACGAAGAAGAACATCCTACCTCCGCCATTTTTTCCCGCCGTGATCACTTATCAGCTGATTCGTGACGTTTTACAAGGAAGGCGAAACTCGACAGCAAAACATGGTACATTTACTTGCCAAATTACCTCCTGAAGAATGTCCAAAAGTAAGTATAATACATTCATTACTGTAATTTCCTTGAATGTTTGATTCATACATGTGCCGCATTTTTTCACCACTGTCCTGGAGCGAGACAGTGCAATATCAGGAGAACCCGTGCATGCGTTTACTTTTTTACATAGCAACAGGCCATTGTAATAAATGCCATCTAGCAGACGCTTTTAGACAAATTTACATACAGTCATGCGTACATACATTTTACGTATGGGTAGTCCCGGGAATTTAACCCACTATCCTGGTGTTGCAAACTCCATGCTCTACCAACTGAACTACATAGTACTACAGAAGGAGGAGAAAGGATTTCCGTTATGTTTACTATCCAATGGATTAAATACTCTTTGCTTGTGCATTCAGATGAGAGACCATACAACAGAGGCTGTTGAGTACCATTGGGGCTGTTTTTATAATGTGAAAACAGCATATTATGCACTCAGTCAAGGGCTAAAATGTGATCTGTATTAATGTTGTAACAATGTTGCTTACAATGTTGTTGCAAGCTCCTCAATTCAGATGTATTGTGTCTTCATGATCCATTGTGTATTTTATGCATCTAACCATCAGGAAAGCATATCAATACTCAATCGTAAACCGCCCCTATAAATAGTCCAGTAGGTCTGAAATGATATGGTAATTACTTCAACTTTACTTATGATAGGCTGTGTGGCGCTTTCATTATATTGTTTAAACCCATCTAATCCTTTCTGATCTTGGATTGCCTGGGTGTAAGTGTTGGGGCTCGATTTGGCAAAGTGGGCCCATGTCATTGTCATAAGCACACACTGAACCAACAATTGACCAGCAGAGGGATCATTATGCTTGATCGTAAATCCTAAGCATGCAGATAAGTCAGTCACTCAAAAACACTATGACCTCCACACAAACATGGGCATGGCATTGTTTACTGACTTGTTTTGGGTGGGTAGATTAAATCCCAGCATAGGCTGCCATCATCATGATGACGATACACATTTTCTCTCCCCCAGCTATTACACAGGGTGGTGGACGGTGTATGTGGGCGGGAGTACCCTCGGATGGCAGACTATGGTGACATGTGGACCCTTGTAGAATGGATGGAGCTCCGCCACTCCCTCTCCTCTCTGTTCCGGCACGCCGTCGGTAAGAAAACCCCAGACGAAGAGGTGAGATGTGAGTTTGGAGCAGTCTTTTTGAGTTGTATCATGCATGTTTGACTTAGAGTCATGTTCCATGCATGACTGACCATTGACTCCGATGTGATGGGAGTTGGGTTTCTAAGGTGTGCAATGCAGTGACTCACTGGTTTGTGAAGGTTCTATGTCAGTTATAGTGTGTTTGACTCTTCAGTGTGTATTGAGTTTGTGTAGGGCCTCTTGATGGCTGAAACATAGTGAGTTTGTTAGGGGAGTATGAAGAGTATAGGGTTAGGTCAGTGTTTCTTAATCCATTCTTGGGGGATGCTCTGGGGGTGCACATTTTGATTGAACCAGCTGTGTTTTTGCAGGGCTAGAACAAAAATGGGCACCCCCTGTGTGAGGGCTGCAGTGTGTGGTAGGTTGTGTTTGTAATGGCTGCAGAGTAGACCGTGGTTTGGGTGTGTCAGGTGTATACAGTGTGTTGGTTGCAGTGTTGTTTGGCACTCAGGAGGAAGGCAGGCATGTTTCAGACTCTCCTGAGATAGGCTATCTACTAGTGACCTGTTTTGTGACTCAGGACTGGAGGGGCCATTGAAAGTTCAACCACGCATCAATCAGATTGTTCCACTAGAATGTGTCTTTGGCACAGCATAGTAACATTCAATGCCAACACCTAGGTCTACATTTTCAAGTGATAAAAGTTACATATTAGTTATTTCAGTTATTGACAATACTTATGAACAATTACAGGGACACACATACTCATCTGTTTCAGTTGAGAAACTGATTAACTGAATGTTTTATATGTGTAAATAGAATTACAGGCAGACTGAAACAAGACCAGCCATTTGATATTCTTGTAACTGCCAACCTGTTCTGCTTTGGGCAGGTGCTGGCATTGTTGGCAGACGTGGGCGGGGGGTACGGGGAGGCCGTGCTGACCGTCCTGAGGGCCAGACGGGAGGAGATCCGCCAGGCGCTGGTGGAGAGGACCAATAACGTGTCCTGTTCCACCCTCCAGGACTTTGACTGGCAGATAAAGGTGAATTCCCTGGACTATAATGAGGAGACAACAATCTTTGTTTGATTGGTAAACTGATTGATCAGGACTCCCTTCAAAAATAGATGTTCTTTTTATCTCAATGGGACATACAGTTCAAATGAAAAAAGTGGTTATGCTTTTTTACCGTCCTGTTGTTTCAGCTGGGTTTTACCTGGTATTTATAAATTATGTGACATCAGTCATGAATCCGGAGGGAAATGCTGATGTGTATGGTTCACTACTACTACTGCTGCTACCACAATGATTTATATATACTTGAAATCCTAAGCCTCTTGCTCTCTGTTCAGCTGGCATTGTCCAGCGATAAGATCTCGTCTCTCCAGACCCCTCTACTCAACCTCAGTTTGGACGTGAAGAAGAACGGGGCCCTGAAGCCTGTGTCTGTCGAGATGAACCGAGAGGAATTACAAACACTCATCAGCTCAATGGAGGCTGCCAATAAGGTAAACCTTCAGGGACACACGTGCATACACACACACGCACACATATTATGATAATTAGGGTATTGTCATTGCCAATCAAATGCATTTGTGTCAGTGTGTTGTTTGTCCAATGTTTTAGTGGTGCATAGTTATGCACTGCATGTATGTATTAGTGCTCGCGCGTGTATGTATGCGTGTGTGAGAGTTTGGCCAGCATCAGTGGAGGGTGTGATTTGGATGGCTTGAGAACAGTTTTCTTGGCAGTTCCACCAATAGTCTAATATCATTATTTTTTCACCTACTGATGTCAGGAGCATAATAGCTGGTGATTTCTGCCAGCTTTTGCGCTCTCATTCACTTAATAGGACTGTTCTGTCCCAGTCTCTCCATATTCCCCCTGTCCTAGAAGACATTTGTGTGTGTATTACAGAAGGGCTTTTATCCAGAAAAATATATTTGTATCCCAACAGCAGTTCATAGTCTGACTGTATGTTATTTTTCGTGTGTGTGGTTTTTGCAGTGCTGATAGTGTACATTTGATCCTAGAGAGCCCATATGATTTTTATTCGGATCCCCATTAGCTGTTGAAGAAGGAGCAGCTATTCTTCCTGGGGTCCACACAAAACATAGAACATGCCAAAATACAGAACACTAATGGACAGGAACAGCAACACATTTAAACTAAGAACACTACGACTAAAGAATTTAAAATAAGTGAAAATAAATTAATAATACTATGAATAATGAGTGTGTGTGTCTCTTCACAGTCCGCATTGTTTCTTGAGATGTTATGTTTTTAATTTTTTATTGATTTTATTGCTTGCCTGAGTTGCATAAGGTGGAAGAGAACTTGATGTAGTCATTGCTTTATACAGTATTGTGTGTATCCCAGCTTCTGTTGTGGACTTGGGGAGTGTGAAGAGACCCCAGATTGAGTGTCTTGTATGGGTTTTTGAGCTGTGTGTTAACTGGCTGAAAAGACAATTTGGTACTTTCAGCACGTCAATACTTACTCCTATAGCATGGGCAGTGCCATTGAGGGCTATCTCCATTATAAAGTAGTCAACTTCTACTTCTGAGGGTATTGGCAGTTCGTAAATACACAAATGTGCATACCACTGTCTACCATGCTGGAGTGTGTATAGTCTGAACAGATTTACTGCCACCTGCGTTTATGGAATGTTTGTTCAGGAGTATAATTCATTAGATGACAACTCCTTTCTTAACCCATAGTAAGTCCCATCCAGTTGACTACTTTAAATGGTGGAAGCCCTCAATGGCACTGTCTATGCTAAAGCAGGATTTGTGGCACAAGAGCCTTCTATCCATCTCTGTGCACACTTTACATCTGTGTGTGTGTATCCTGATAGTGTGTATTTGTGTCCTTACAGGTGGTACTACAGCTGAAGTGATGGTGGCGATAGACATTTCACTCTGCCCTTTCATCTATGACTCTTATTAAGGGGACATGCTATGTCATCATAGAGGGACACTGAGCTATGATGCAGGGTCTTTCTGGAAACAGTGGTCTGATCCAGATACAACTCTTAGCCTTCAATCCCCTTAGGCACTGATTCCTACACTTCCCCTCATGAATTCAAAACCATTGAATTTGTGTAAGTATGGGATAGTAGGTGTTGCACCATATTCCTTTTATTCAATTTATTTTAAATCCATGAGGGGGAGTGAACGAGTGCACATTTTAGGGAAAAGGGTGGAGAATCGTACTGCAGCCTGAGATAGATTCCCAAGACTGCAGCAAGAAGTATTTAGACTTTTTATTACTGCATTTTTTTTTGTAATCCATTCTATTACTGTATAATAAATATTAACGTTTGACCTTTATTTGACCTTTTCTTCAATGGAATATATATTAGAGCTCTAGGCTGTCTCCATACTCAGAAATGGCTTCATTTCTTTGTCTCTTGTTCTTCCTGATCTATGTTGATTGGCAAGGTCATCCCCAGAGGCAATGTTATATATCAGACCAAATAATACCCCTTCCATTCATTAAAAAAAATGTCTGTGTTGAATATTTAATACAGATCACACTGTGTGCAAATTCTTCCTTTGCGTATGCCTGGTACTAGTCAGCATGCCTATGATGTTATGCACCAAAACAGCAATGGGGGGTAGAGTGTCATGGAGGGCCTAACTTTCCCGTTTTTCCCTTAAATTCATCACATCTGGACCACAATATGGGAGCGCTCTAATGCATTAATGTTTTAAAGAGTTATATAAAAAAGAAAGACCACATTGAAAAGTGTTGCATGAGAACCCAGTGTGTGTTCTAGTTGGGCATATACAGGACTTGCTATTACAGTAGTCTTTTTTTAATAGAGGTAACCTGACTTTGCAAGCTTGGCTAGATAGTTAGAGGCATAGAGACCACAGAGGTGCATTTTGCCTGAACACTCACATGTATAACCAGAAGCATAATGCCCTAAAGCAGCGTTTCCCAAACTCGGTCCTGGGGACAGCTGATTCAAATAATCAAAGCTGGATGATTAGTTGATTATTTGAATCAGCTGTGGAGTGCTAGTGCAAAAACCAAAACGTGCTGCCCTAAAGCTTGTTTAGTAAAAGAGGCACGTGTCTTAACGGCCAAATGTTGCTTATGTTTTCATCATCTCACAGCTTATCCTGCTCATGTCAGACAGGGCAAAGATTTGTAGTCATTGTCCTCGTGAGGCTTTCCTAATAGGTCATGGTAACCATGCAAACTGAACTGCGCTAATATGTTACACAGGCCATAAAAATAATAATAATTCTCAATGCAATATGGTCAAAATGTCGTTCTAATGACAGCGTTACTGTCATTATATGTCCGAAGGCTTTATTTGAAGAACCATCCCAAAATTGTCACATGGTTTCGGACACGCACACACACACACTGCCCACTTCGTGGAATGAAGGCAATTAAATCCAAAACTCGTCAACTCTGAGGATAATTAAAATTGACTTCTAAATATGTCAGTACAGAATGGGTGTATACCAGCGGAAGTTCAAGGTAATTCTCCCATGCATCATGTTTTAGCACTGAATTGAAGATACAGTTTAGCAAACAGCTCTATATCTGAGACAAACTAAGACACTTTTGCAGTTAGTATTGTTAATGAGAGTGAAGCTCAGTCTTTTATTGGGTTGGTGAGATGTCAGTTATTTTATTTGAATTCTATTTTGATCAAAGTACTTACAATGTCAAACAAAGGATTTGTAGGTATGTTCTCTCTCACGCAGACACAAACATACTTGCACACACATTCCCAGTCGCAAATGCTTGCTTTTAGATGTTACCAAGCAGAAAAACACATGCTTGCAGTACAAACACCCTAGCACACTCAATCACACACTCTCTCACACAAACACACACACTCTCCTTTACACATGAGAGCACATATAGAGCATCAGATACATTTTCTTACAGTAATTGTACACAATAGAGTTCAGTACATTTCCTTATCCCTTGGAAGCTTGAGGGAAGCCAGTTGTTAAGGCTTCCATTTCGCTACGGCCGTCCAAAGAAAATGTGTCTCGTCTGTTATGTGAGTCTCTGCTGAGTGGAAAGCCAATATTTTTTTTCAGTGGTCCATAGAATTCCATTCCACCTGAAAACAATGACAGTAACAGCAACAGAACCAAACTTGCAGGACATTTTCTGCATTGAATTCACAGATTGTCATCATAAATGCTGGAATGTCTGACCACTATCTACTTTGAATATGTATTTAGAGCATCATAAAAGTCAGTCTCAGTGTTGTTGACCACAGTTTCATTTCTTCATCTTCCCTAAAAAAGTACAAGTTTATTCTTTTAAATTCTACACACTAGTTATAAGTTAAGTTAAACCCTGTGAAAATATTGAGATTCTTGTTAAAGGCACAATATTTAGCCATGAGGAGAGAGCACACTGCTACTTATTGTGTCCTGTAGAAGCCTATCTGGTTAAGCATTTTTTGTAAGCCCTGATAACACAAGCAGTTCAGATGTCTACTTGGAATCCACCCATTATTATAATAAGAAAGTAGTTACATCAAAATAGTCACTGGCCATTGTGATAGTCCCCTGTAGCTCAGTTGGTAGAGCATGGCGCTTGCAACGCCAGGGTTGTGGGTTCATTTCCCACGGGGGGCCAGTGTGAAAAATAAAATAAATGTATGCACTCACAAACTAAGACG
Source organism: Coregonus lavaretus (assembly GCF_964263955.1). NCBI lineage: Eukaryota > Metazoa > Chordata > Actinopteri > Salmoniformes > Salmonidae > Coregonus > Coregonus lavaretus. The sequence continues at coordinate 26,533,089 of NC_140014.1, read as the reverse complement.
CTCTGGATATGAGCGTCTGCTAAATGACTAAAATGTAAATGTAAATAGCTAAGCAATGCAATAGTCATGAGCAAAAGCATTTTAGCCATGGTAAAGTACCCTGTTATATTTTAGAAGGAAACTCTACCATTGTTTATTCTGAAAAATGAAAATATGTTATTTTAGTTCCAAAGGTGAGCAAATTGTCATCTGAGAGACGTAAATATGGACTGGCCAGATCTGAATGTGACATGGCCTGCCAAACAGAGAGAACTGCAGTGTGTAAATAAAAGTTAGGATCACTTAGAATGCTGCTTTTTTCCCATCATCCAAATTGTAAGGTTCCAAAGGATGTAATATAGTCCAACCTATGCTAATTGAATTTACAGCCACATAGCCTACTTTATAAGCTTACTAAATGCACCTATTGTGACACTAATTGCTGCCCTTCAATGCTACCAAATTACACAGTTACAACACGGCTATAGCTACTTATCTTATTTGTTAACTGATATAGTACCCATTCTGGTACAGCTTTTTCTACAATAGCAATGAAACAAGTGGGAATTACAGGGAATTGTTCAGGTTTGTGTATAATAACAGGGGAGTGAACAAATCCATTGAAATCCAAATAAGGGGGAAAATAACCTCAGAGCACCGCTCCAGTTCTTTTTATGCACCAAAGCAATGAGGTCAATGGATTTCCATGCCAAATCTTATAGGTGTAGGAGACCCACTTTTATGCTATGCCAGTTTTTCTGATGCTGGAACAGTTTTCACAGGGGCCAAGGTGTTTATGAGTGGAAATAATTTAGTATAATGCTAACGTTAATGTTAGTATATCTACTTCAAGTGTTTGCCATTTAACAAATAACTTTTTGAATATCCGAGCTGCACTATAGATTACTATACTATGTGCAAATACGCTGTACAGTACTGTGTATTTGAACAGAGATTTTGTGTTGGCTGCACTTGGCTCAACCATCTACAGCATGTATTATCAGGGCTTGCACGTTTTTATGTGGTTTCGAAAGCATGGTGACATCATAAGTCATTCTTTACCTGATTTCTTTTAAAGAAAATTACATTTTACATGCTCACAGACGCTGTGAGAATAGATACAAATTTGAACAAATTTAGATTTTTAAGATTAGTCGATTTCCAATTCACTTCTGTCCTGTCCTAAATGCAATGATTGTTCAAAAGCATACAGTAGAATGATTATAATACAGGTAGGCTCAACTATGGAGCCTTTGCTAAGGTTTTTAATAAAATAAAGAAAACAGGCTTTGTTTTACAGTGCATAAAGCCAGTAAGCACACATGCACCTACCATTAACCAACAAAATCATGTCACACAATAAGAACATGCAAGGTAGCATGTTCTTCAACTCACTGAATGCCGCCTTAGTCACAAGGTGTGGACTCAACACAATGAGAACTGCCTTAATCATGGGAGGAAGAGTAAATACATCATTGAGGATGAACGTATTCATAGCATGGAGTTAAACCAAAGGAGGACTACCTTATTCACAGAGATGGAGTTCAACCAAACAAGGACTTCCTAAACCACAAGATGAAGTTTAACTCAGCAAGGATTTGCTTCATTAACAAGAGAGGGTTTAACTAAGAGAAAAATGTATTTGTTATTACCCACGGTTTTTGCGATGGGCTTTTTTTCTCTTTAGAAGCAAATAAAAGTTGTGTTACGGTCCACATGCAGAGGCTGAGAGGAAATAAGGTGAGAACAGGATTTCCAATAAATAAAATGCATTTGCAGCCTAAGAGTAACAATGTTCAAAGTTCAGACTTACAAATGCAGGTGAACACCTTCACCGCCTCTTAATTCTGTACTTATTTTCACTATTTCTATTTTGTACGGATGAATACAGCAAAAAGGTGAGAGAATTTATTAAATTATACTTCTCTTTATATATATATATATATATATATATATATATATATATATATATAATATAATAAATTGTATTTACATTGAAAAGACATCCGCTTCGCCTTGCATTCCTCAAACAGAAGTCATACAAACGGGGCTGAATTTAATGCCCCTCTCTTTTACCCTCGCTGTACAAGAACCTAGCTAGCTAAACAAACCTCTAGCGGGAATAGCCACGCCCCCTAGTGGACGTAGTACAGCCAGTAGACCAGGTTGAAGAAGGTGAAGGCGATGGGGAAGATGACGCGGGACCACTTGTCTATGGCGTTGACGTCCGTCAGGTCGGGGATCTTGACTTTGAGCTGCGACGCCCTCCTCCTCAAACGACTCTTCTTGTGGCCGACGGGCCGGTCGAGGGCTGGTCGACCGTACAGGTCTCGGCTGGCCATGGGCTTACGGTACTGTATGCTGGCGCTGTCGTAGGAGAACATGGTGGCCCGCGGGTCGTTGAGAGCCCCTATCATCTCAGCCCCGGTCATCCCGGCCATGCCACCCATCCCGCCCATCTCGTTACGGATCTCCAGACTGGTCAGGAGGATGTTGCCATGGGCATCCACCTGTTGAGGGATATGGGAATTGGAAGTGAGGTCACAATATATTACAGAACACAACAGACCATGAGCTTTGATCTTTTGAAGTTTGGAAACATTTAAGCCCATCGTCGATTTTCATATGCCAGAGACTTCGAATACGAAACGCGAGATTACCCCCACTCCTACCCCCACTCCTACCCCCACTCCTACCCCCACTCCTACCCCCACTCCTACCTGCACTTTGTTACTCTCCAGTCGGCTCTTATTTTCGTTATTGGTTTGAGCTGCTTTCTCCGCCACCTTTTTCTGCAAGTGAGGTCCCCGTCCGAAGAATATGTAGTTGACGAAGGCGTACTCCAGCAGGGCGAGGAAGACGAACACAAAGCAGCCCATCAGGTAGATGTCTATAGCCTTGACGTAGGGGATTTTGGGTAAAGTCTCTCTCAAATGTGTGTTTATGGTGGTCATGGTCAGCACAGTGGTTATACCTGGGGGGAGGGAGGGAAAGGCTCAGGGTCATGGTTAGTTTAGGGTTTAGATGAGGGATCTTAAGCTCCTATACAGGGTGTGCAGGCTTTTGTCTTTCAAGACACATGCCCTAAGAAATGGGAGACTTCTGGGTACCGTAGAAACAAGGATGTGGAAAAGCCCGTTACATGACTTGATGATGATCTCGATAACTCAACCCAGTCCAAAGCTGCATTCTAAATGCATGGACTTCTGGATGGGGTACAAGGTCAGAATGCTCTGTATTAAACCAAGATGTGGGAACAAGGGGAAAAAAATCTTTGGTCTGAAGGTGGTGCATACCAATATGTTACCTACGTTGACCTGATACATACCGTATTTACATTTACCTGTGAAAATATCAAATGACTGTGGCCATCAGTGTCCGTCACATGCATAACACCTCTGAGCTCCAGGTGAAAACACTGGACAAGCATAGATCCAGAACACCAGAACAGTGTTATATTGTATTCTAGTGAGACAGTCCTCAGAAGAGCAATACACAGCTAGATAATGCCTTGGTGTGAAGTTGTCACTCAGCCACAACGCTACGTTCCCTGTGACACAGAGACTCTTGGGAGCCTGAGTTAACAAGAACAAGCTGACCCAACTCAACATGGCTCAGCACACAGGCATTCCAATCACTCACCGCTCATACACTTCACCTCATCTCACAACTGCTCACTTCATACAAACAGATGGATGTAAAAATGTGCCCTGCGTTACTGCATTAGATAAGTGTACTGGGATCACAAGATTGAAGATCAATGTTCGTTTGAGCATTGTTTTAGTCTATACGTACAATGTTTGGTCTACACGAAACTGTTACATCAAAATAACGTGAGTTTCATGTCATTATCAGTATATAAGACTAAGAGGTTTGTTAGACTTTGGTATACAGAACTATCTACACCCATGCAGGCTATATGTATGAACTGTATAAAATGATGTATATTACTCACTAAGGTGTGAGACTCATGTAAGAGTAACATGTAAAGGAAGAGACAAGCTCGTATTATAATCAGCCATACATAATCAGTTCCACATTAGATACTTAGTGGACAAAATGCCACATTTTTGCAGGTACACTACATGACCGAAAGTATGTGGACATCTGCTCGTCCAACATCTCATTCCAAAATCATGGGCATTAATATGGAGTTGGTCCCCCCTTTGCTTCTATAACAGCCTCCACTCTTCTGGGAAGGCATTCCACTAGATGTTGGAACATTGCTGCGGGGACTTGCTTCCATTCAGCCACAAGAGCATTAGTAAGGTCGGGCACTGATGTTGGGTGATTATGCCTGGCTCACAGTCGGTGTTCCAATTCATCCCAAAGGTGTTCGATGGGGTTGAGGTCTGGGCTCTGTGCAGGCCAGTCAAGTTCTTCCACACCGATCTCGACAAACCATTTCTTTATGAACCTCGCTTTGTACACGGGGGCATTGTCATACTGAAACAGGAAAGGTCCATCCCCAAACTATTGCCACAAAGTTGGAAGGACAGAATCATCTCGAATGTAATTGTATGCTGTAGCGTTAAGATTTCCCTTCACATGAAAAACAGCCCCAGACCATTATTCCTCCTCCACCAAACTTTATAGTTGCCACTATGCATTTGGGCAGGTAGCGTTATGCGTTAAGATTCCTTCACTGGAACTAAGGGGCCTAGTCCGAACCATGAAAAACAGCCCCAGACCATTATTCCTCCTCCACCAAACTTTACAGTCTGTACTATGGTAGCGTTCTTCTGGCATCCGCCAAACCCAGATTAGTCCGTCAGATGGTGAAGCGTGATTCATCACTCCAGAGAACGCGTTTCCACTGCTCCAGAGTCCAATGGCGGCAAGCTTTACATCACTCCAGCCGACGCTTGGCATTGCGCATGGTGATCTTAGGCTTGTGTGCGGCTGCTCGGGCCATGGAAACCCATTTCATGAAGCTCCCGATGAACAGTTATTGTGCTGTCGTTGCTTCCAGAGGCAGTTTGGAACTCGGTAGTGAGTGTTGCAACCGAGGACAGATGTTTTCTTTGCGTTACGTGCTTCAGCACTCGGCGGTCCCGTTCTGTGAGTTGTTTGGCCTTCCACTTCGCAGCTGAGCCGTTGTTGCTTCTAGACGTTTCCAATTCACAATAACAGCACTTACAGTTGAAATGGGCAGCTCTAGCAGGGCAGAAAGTTGACGAACTGACTTGTTGGAAAGGTGGCATCCTATGACGGTGCCACGTTGAAAGCCACTGAGCTCTTCAGTAAGGCCATTCTACTGCCAATGTTTGTCTATGGAGATTGCTGTGTGCTCGATTATATACATCTGTCAGCAACGGGTGTGGCTGAAATAGCCAAATCCACTAATTTGAAAGGGTGTCTACATACTTTTGTATATATAGTGGGGTTCACTATGCATTATTGGCTAAAGCACACCCCCAAGCGTGCCATCATCTTGATAACAGTAAGCCTGCACACTATAAACAGTAGACAAGCTGACAGAAGAGTGTGAAATACTTGGAAAATGCAACCACATTTGACAATCCATTCAACCAATCATTTTACCATTCAAAGCACATGCAGTATCTGTGTATGCTGTATGTGTTTTCTTTAAACCCAATAACCTGTGAAAGTTCATACTTCACAAACAGCAAAATGTAAACAAAACTGGAGCCACCATTTTTGTAGGCAGGAACAAAGACCAGAAGCAGCGTTATGGTATTTAGCCCAAGAGTATAGGAGCAGCAGTAGCTCTAGCTAGCTTAATAACTGTGGTGTGAAATATTTACACTTTTACAGTTAGTTAGTTAGCAACCGTTTCTTCGCTAGCTACGGTAACGCTCCTTTATAATGCCTCAAAAAAAATTGTTTACTGATTCTTTAGTTGTTCCAAAGAGAACGTGTTCTCTGCTTCTTCCAGAGAAGGTCTGATGAGTTTGCTTTGGTACATTTCAGCTCTCACCTTAAACTCAGGTTATATCACTGATGCACACCAATGAGTCAGTAGCTAGTCCACTGTGTGTTTTGTAAGGGCACAAACTGCCTCAGGGGTAGGACAACCATGCATGTGAGGACACAAGGACACACTCTGCTGAGGGGGGTGTGTGTGTGTTTGTGTGCACACTTGACCTTGATGACAATGAGCATTTCAGCATTCATCTCTGACCTCCATGTTGTGGCTGTAAGGAAACCCATATTGGATGAGGTAGTAAGCACCTAAAGAATCACTGTGCTTTGGAGGATGAACTGTTCCTCTTGAGACTGTGTCCGTGTGCATGGATGCATCCCGCCTAGGGGGCCGTGTGTAAGTACAAGTTTTGCCTAGGGGGCCGTGTGTAAGTACAAGTTTTGCCTAGGGGGCCGTGTGTAAGTACAAGTTTTGCCTAGGGGGCCGTGTGTAAGTACAAGTTTTGCCTAGGGGGCCGTGTGTAAGTACAAGTTTTGCCTAGGGGGCCATGTGTAAGTACAAGTTTTGCCTAGGGGGCCATGTGTAAGTACATGGTTTGCCTAGGGGGCCATGTGTAAGTACATGGTTTGCCTAGGGGGCCATGTGTAAGTACAAGTTTTGCCTAGGGGGCCATGTGTAAGTACAAGTTTTGCCTAGGGGGCCATGTGTAAGTACATGGTTTGCCTAGGGGGCCATGTGTAAGTACAAGTTTTGCCTAGGGGGCCATGTGTAAGTACAAGTTTTGCCTAGGGGGCCATGTGTAAGTACATGGTTTGCCTAGGGGGCCATGTGTAAGTACAAGTTTTGCCTAGGGGGCCATGTGTAAGTACAAGTTTAGCCTAGGGGGCCGTGTGTAAGTACAAGTTTTGCCTAGGGGGCCGTGTGTAAGTACAAGTTTTGCCTAGGGGGCCGTGTGTAAAGTGTACACCAAGGTTATTATAGTTTTGTGTTTTTAGAGTTTTTATTTCTATTCGTTAGTTTCAGTTATTTTTCAGATCTGATTGACAAGTTTTTATTTAGTTAACATTTTATAAAAACATTTCTATTTCGTTTTTATATTATTTCATTTCAGTTTTAGTTTTAGTGTTAGGGACAAAAAGTAACCTTTGCTTGGGAGGCTAGGAGCCATGTATGTGTTGTATAGTTTTTGTGATTTATTGGAGGTCACTACATGTCAATGTGGGGCAGTAATGCATAAGGTGATACAAATAATAATAATGACAATTTATTACATTTGTAAAGCGCAAAGTGCTTAAATTAAAATGTAAAAACCAAATATAAATAAAATGCACAACTAGACAGGGCAACTGACACAAAGAACCCAGCTGACGCTACAAGGGACAAGGACACCAAGGACATCAACAGAAAGCCTTCCTTAAAGGTAGACTCAGCAATATGGCATAAATGCAGAAAGTAAACAGAATAGTGGGTCAATTTCTGCAACAACTATGAGCGTTGAAGTGTGAAGCGAACCCTTGCACATGCACAGATACTCTGTGTAACTGTGAGAGTTTTTCCGCCCCCCAAAAACACAAAAATTAAAAACATTAAACTGAACTTAATTCATGATGGTTTTTATTTTTATTTTAGTTAGCTTTGGAGTCAAAGGTAATATTTTCAGTATAGTTGTAGTTTTTCAAATGGGTTTGTAAATTATTTTATTTCAGTTTACTAAATAGTTTTTTCATTATAATTTTTTTGTTTTAGTTTCAGTTATAGTTTACTAAAATAACCTTGGTGTACACTCTGCCTAAGGGGACTGTGTGTGTAAGTATACTCTACCTAGGGGGCTTTGTGTAAGGGTACACTCTGCCAAGAAGGGACGTGTGTAAATATACACTCTACCTAAGAGGCTGTGTGCAACTACACACTGCCGTGGGGACTGTCCGTCGAGGGACTCAATATAACTAGAAGTATTTTCTCAGCTGTGTGAAGGGGCACATTCTGCCTGCCTGGATGGCAGTACAACATATGCCTACACCTGGTAACCCAAAGCTACTAAAGACATATTCAGCCATGATTCTTTATTGAACCCCCCCCTCATGGACAACCCATAGAATAACCCAAAGACACAACCTAACCCCTCCCCCCCCCACCCCCCCACATGGACAACCCGTAGAATAACCCAAAGACACCGACCTAAAGCGACTCTGGCAGCAGACGCGTCATAGTTGATCCAGAAGGAGACCCAGGATAGGATGGTGATCAGGGTCGAGGGCATGTAGGTCTGTAGGATGAAGTAGCCAATGTTCCTCTTCAGCTTAAAACTCAGAGAGAGCCTCGGGTAGGAGCCTGGGAGACCAAACACAGTTTTCACGTCGGAGTAGGATGAAGTTTCCCGCTAGACGCTGAACTAAGGTCAGTTTAGCATTTAGGGGTAAGATTATCCTATTTTCTGTGCCTGAGAGAACTTCTACCCGGTGCTTATGTGGCAGTTACAATCTGCCACACTCTCTAACGTTAGACACTCTTAAGTGGAACATCAGAAACTTTAATTAATAATACACTCTTGTAAGGGTTAGTAATCAGATTGTTACCTGTAGCAAACACTGCTTTTGTGGATTGGATGTGGTAGTCTATAATAGAGAATTGGGGCAGTTCGATGTTCTCCACCCCAGTCACTGAATTATCACCTTTCCAGTAGAACTCGATGTCATCAGTGGTGTACCCATCTGCGAGAGGGAGAGACTGTTACATCATCTAAAATGGACAGACAGAAGGCTATCGTATGTCACGGGCAGTGTACCCAGCTGAGAATCTGACAGAATGGAAAGTCATTCAACATGGACAGGCAGAAACCTGTGTCATTGAGAGTTTACTTGTCTGAAGCGGAGGCTCAAGTCTTTTTCTAACACTTCTCTTTGCTTGGTCTTAGATGGAACAGGAATGAAACAGTCAGTTATTGGCCTTTCAGTAATTAGGCAAACTTAATTGGACTGGGTTGGCTTTTTCTCCCCTCAGCTTATCTAAAGGGAACCGCAGGATTTCTGGGAATTAGCTGCTTCTCATTACTGCCTGTACTCAATCAGTGGTTTTGTCTTTCTTCCCCATTCACTTAATTTATGTGTGAGAGGGTCTTGGGTTATCACATCACCCCTGATGCCATAAGGGTATGGGAGAATGATGTGTAAAGAAATGTGTAGACCAATATGGAGATAGTTGATTTCAATGAGACTGCGAAGAATAGCACAGCAGCACTGGAGATGTGTTCCCATGTATGTGTCCACAGCCAGAAACTGGACCAGGTTGTCCACAGCCAGAAACTGGATCAGGTTGTCCACAGCCAGAAACTGGACCAGGTTGTCCACAGCCAGAAACTGGACCAGGTTGTCCACAGCCAGAAACTGGACCAGATTGTCCACAGCCAGAAACTGGACCAGGTTGTCCACAGCCAGAAACTGGACCAGATTGTCCACAGCCAGAAACTGGACCAGATTGTCCACAGCCAGAAACTGGACCAGATTGTCCACAGCCAGAAACTGGACAAGATTGTCCACAGCAAGAAACTGGACCAGATTGCCCACAGCTAGAAACTGGACCAGATTGTGTACAGACAGAAACTGGACCAGATTGTCCACAGACAGAAACTGGACTTTGCATCTGAAAAACAGATCATATCTTCCATTTTAAGGCCTGGCCACATCAGCGCTAGCAGTAACCTTAAAGTCTTGATTGTTCTTTTTTAAATACTTTTTTTAGTTTTGTATTTTTTTTAGGGGGTAGATCAGCTTTAATATTGTAGATACAGTAGATTGTGGCTTCTATCAATGTAATTGTCTGCATCATTTCTAATCCCCCATATTTTTTGGGGTATATATTGTCCCCTGTAGCTCAGTTGGTAGAGCATGGCGCTTGCAACGCCAGGGTTGTGGGTTCGTTTCCCATGGGGGGCCAGTATGAAAATGTATGCACTCACTAACTGTAAGTCGCTCTGGATAAGAGTGTCTGCTAAATGACTAAAATATACAGTACCAGTCAAAAGTTTGGACACACCTACTCAGTCAAGGGTTTTTCTTTATTTTTACTATTTTCTACATTGTACAATAATAGTGAAGACATCAACACTATGCAATAACACATATGGAATCATGTAGTAACCAAAAAAGTGTTAAACAAATCAAAATATGTTTTATATTTGAGATTCTTTAAAGTAGCCACCCTTTGCCTTGATGACAGCTTTCCACACTCTTGGCATTCTCTCAACCAGCTTCATGAGGAATGCTTTTCCAACCGTCTTGAAGGAGTTCACACATATGCTGAGCACTTGTTGGCTGCTTTTCCTTCACTCTGCGGTCCAACTCATCCCAAACCATCTCAATTGGGTTGAGGTCGGGTGATTGTGGAGGCCAGGTCATCTGATGAGTAGGTGTGTCCAAACTTTTGACTGGTACTGTATATAATTTTTTATATATACACTACCGGTCAAAAGATTTAGAACACCTACTCAAGGGTTTTTCTTAATTTTTTACTATTTTCTACATTGTAGAATAAAAGTGAAGACATCAAAACTATGAAATAACACATATGGAATGATGTAGTAACATTTTTTTTTTTTTAACAAATCAAAATATATTTGAGATTTGAGATTCTTCAAATAGCCACCCTTTGCCTTGATGACAGCTTTGCACACTCTTGGCATTCTCTCAACCAGCTTCACCTGGAATGCTTTTCCAACAGTCTTGAAGGAGTTCCCACATATGCTGAGCACTTGTTGGCTGCTTTTCCATCACTCTGCAGTCCGACTCATCCCAAACCATCTCAATTTGGTTGAGGTTGGGGGGATTGTGGAGGCCAGGTCATCTGATGCAGCACTACATCACTCTCCTTCTTGGTCAAATAGCCCTTACACAGCCTGTAGATGTGTTGTGTCATTGTCCTGTTGAAAAACAAATGATGGTCCCACGAAGGCCAAACCAGATGGGATGGCGTATCGCTGCAGAATGCTGTGGTAGCCATGCTGGTTAAGTGTGCCTTGAATTCTAAATAAATCACAGACAGTGTCACCAGCAAAGCACCCCCACACCATAACACCTCTTCCTCCATGCTTTACGGTAGGAAATACACATGCGGAGATCATCCATTCACCCACACTGCGTCTCACAAAGACACAGCGGTTGGAACCAAAAATCTCAAATTTGGACTCCAGACCAAAGGACACATTTCCACCGGTTTAATGTCCATTGCTCGTGTTTCTTGGCCCAAGCAAGTCTCTTCTTCTTATTGGTGTCCTTTAGTAGTGGTTTCTTTGCAGCAATTCCACCATGAAGGTCTCCTCTGAACAGTTGATGTTGAGATGTGTCTGTTACTTGAACTTTGTGAAGCATTGAAAGAAATTCCACAAATTAAAATTTAAGAAGGCACACCTGCTAATTGAAATGCATTACAGGTGACTACCTCATGAAGCTGGTTGAGAGAATGCCAAGAGTGTGCAAAGCTGTCATCAAGGCAAAGGGTGGCTATTTGAACCCGATCGAACATCTCTGGAGAGACCTGAAAATAGCTGTGCAGCGACACTCCCCATCCAACCTGACAGAGCTTGAGAGGATCTGCAGAGAAGAATGGGAGAAACTCCCCAAATACAGGTGTGTCAAGCTTGTTGGGTCATACCCAAGAAGACTCAAGGCTGTAATTGCTGCCAAAAGTACTTCAACAAAGTACTGATTAAAGGGTCTGAATACTTACACTACCGGTCCAAAGTTTTAGAACACCTACTCATTCAAGGGTTTTTCTTAATTTTTACTATTTTCAACATTGTAGAATAATAGTGAAGACATCAAAACTATGAAATAACACATATGGAATCATGTAGTAACCAAAAAAGTGTTAAACAAATCAAAATATATTTTATATTTGAGATTCTTCAAACAGCCACCCTTTGCCTTGATGATAGCTTTGCACACTCTTGGCATTCTCTCAACAAGCTTCATGAGGTAGTCACCTGAAATGCATTTCAATTAGCAGGTGTGCCTTCTTAAAAGTTAATTTGTGGAATTTCTTACCTTCTTAATGCGTTTGAGCCAATCAATTGTGTTGTGACAAGGTAGGGGGGGTATACAGAAGATAGCCCTATTTGGTAAAAGACCAAGTCCATATTATGGCAAGAACAGCTCAAATAACCAAAGAGAAACAACAGTGCATCATTACCTTAAGACATGAAGGTCAGGCAAAAACCATCAAGCGCTATAATGAAACTGTCTCTCATGAGGACCGCCACAGGAATAGAAGACCCAGAGTTACCTCTTCTGTAGAGGATAAGTTCATTAGAGTTACTAGCCTCAGAAATTGCAGCCCAAATAAATGCTTCACAGAGTTCAAGTAACAGACACATCTCAACATCAACTGTTCAGAGGAGACTGTGTGAATCAGGCCTTCATGGTCGAATTGCTGCAAAGAAACCACTACTAAAGGACACCAATAATAGAAGAGACTTCCTTGGGCCAAGAAACACGAGCAATGGACATTAGACCAGTGGAAATTTGTCCTTTGGTCTGGAGTCCAAATTGGAGATTTTTGGTTCCAACTGCCATGTCTTTGTGAGACGTGGTGTGGGTGAACGGATGATCTCCGCGTGTGTATTTCCCACCATAAAGCATGGAGGAGGTGGTGTTATGGTGTGGGGGTGCTTTGCTGGTGACACTGTCTGTGATTTATTTAGAATTCAAGGCACACTTAACCAGCATGGCTACCACAGAATTCTTCAGCGATACACCATCCCATCTGGTTTGGGCTTAGTGGGACTATCATTTGTTTTTCAACAGGACAATGACCCAACACACCTCCAGGCTGTGTAAGGGCTATTTACTAAGAAGGAGAGTGATGGAGTGCTGCATCAGATGACATGGCCTCCACAATCCCCCCCGACCTCAACCAAATTGAGATGGTTTGGGATGAGTCAGACAGCAGAGTGAAGGAAAAGCAGCCAACAAGTGCTCAGCATATGTGGGAACTCCTTCAAGACTGTTGGAAAAGCATTCCAGGTGAAGCTGGTTGAGAGAATGCCAAGAGTGTGCAAAGCTGTCATCAAGGCAAAGGGTGGTTTTTGAAGAATCACAAATATAAAATATAGTTGTATTTTTTTTTTTTTAAATGGTTACTACATGATTCCATAGTTTTAATGTCTTCACTATTATTCTTAAATATAGAAAATAGTAAAAAATGAAGAAAAACCCTTGAATGAGTAGGTGTTCTAAAACTTTTGACCAGTAGTGTATGTAAATGTGATATTTTTTATGTTTAATAAATTAGCAAACATTTCTAAAAACCAGTTTTTGCTTTGTCATTATGGGGTATTGTGTGTAGATTAATGAGGGGAAAAAACATTTTAATCCATTTAAAATAAGGCTGTAACGTAACAAAATGTGCAAAAAGTCAAGGGTTCTGAATCCTTTCCGAATGCACTGTATATAACATTCTATTGTTTGCAAGAATTTTGTACAATCATTTATATTGAAAAAATCTCTTGTTTTGAATCCAGCGTCATTTTGTGTATCAGTTCATAAACCATGTTCCATGGAATCGGTACATTGAAAATCTCCCAACTATTTTGCAACCTGTATGGCGCAGCTGTATATTTTTTGGTTCTTAAATGAAACTGGTATACCTTTTTATCTATCACAATTTTCTTTAGCCAATTTTTGTCTTTAATGCAGGGCCGACAGACAAGTGCCTTACCTTCTCCCCTTTCCACTTGCCTCCCTACTTTTTGAGGTAATGCTGCAATCAGTTGGTTGTAATTTTGGATAGAGCAAACATTTCCATAATTTTTGTTAACTGCATGTGTGACATAACTCCACCAGTACTATTTATGATATCATTTACAAAGATTATAGAGTTATTTTTTTCTTTTTTCTATTGATCAATTAGTATATTTGAGTTTCATTTTAGTCATTTAGCAGACGCTCTTATCCAGAGCGACTTACAGGAGCAATTAGGGTTAAGTGCCTTACTTAAGGGCACATCGAAAGATTTTTCACCTAGTCGCCTCGGGGATTAGAACGAGCAACCTTTCGGTTAGTGGCACAACGCTCTTCCCCACTAAGCTACCTGCCGCCCTAGTTTAACCATAATATTTGTTGTAATATTTGTTCGGTCTTTTCAGGTGAATAAAACTGAAATTGCAAACAGCTTTCCATGGCTTGTTTAATAAATAGCGATATTTTGGAGATTATTTCATTTTCATTTAACTGAAAGTGAGAGGTAGGTTGTAATCTGAATGAAGGGGAAAAGGCCATTCTTGAACACGGGTGAGACATTCTTACTAATCTGCTAGAGAACCAGTTCAGATTTAAGTATAGTTTTTGTATGACTGAAGCCTTTAGTGAGAGGTCCAATGCTTTAATATTTAATTATTTCTGCCCTCCGAATTCATATTCATTATATAAATAGGCACGTTTAATTTTGTCTGGCTTGCAGTCTTGATTGTTGCAAAAAGTATTATTATGCCTAGGTAACTATATCTCATAATTAAGACAGATGATATGAAAGAGGGTTTAGAGAAAGGTGTTGGCAAAAGTTTTAAATACATCAACCCGGTCAATCCATGAATCCAGCAGCTCCACAGGGCCTTATAGTGATTGCCATAACCTTGTCATAATGACCAAAGCTAAGCGTCCACGTCTGTGGGACTGATTTAACGATGCATGCAGGTAGCATCTATTATTCAACTGAAGCACTCCGGCCAAGTTTGATTTAACAAAAAATGGCAGTTTGCAATAGTTGACATAAAGTGCTGTAGTTTTTGTTTCTGCTTAATGTACGTCATGTCCTCAATTGGGAAGATATTTTGCCGTGATTTGGAATAGAGTTATCCCTTCCCTGAGGTACATAGACCCGTGTAACAGAATAATGTGTGAAAATAAACAGACTGAGAGAAAGTCATCACGAGATGTGTAGATTAATTAAAACAGAGAAAGAAGAATGTTATAATTGAAGGATGTAGCTAGGTCCGGTTTCAGTGACCCAGATTATGTCTATTCCTGGACTAAAAAGCATGCTCAATAGAAATTCTCCATTGAAAGTGCCTTTTACTCCAGGAATAGTGTCATGACTTGCCCTCATGGGCTGAGGATCAGATTCAGGCTAGGCAAAGATTAGAACACCCCCTTTCCTGGGGGCCAGTTTTATGACCGGTCGTAAATACCGTGCAGACTTTCTCTTCCTTGCCATGAAGTATTTGGAGAAAGGACTCCTTTGTTAACAAAGGAAGTCTTCCCGCCAAAACTCCAACATCCAAAAGTGGATAATGAAACAATATTCCTACTTAAAAGTATGTGGGAAATGGTTGGTGGGGACTTAAAGAACAATCATGTCAAATGAGTTACTATGTTGTGATGTCATTAAAGACGGTGGAACAACATAGCTGTATCTCTGGGGGGGTACACTTCCCTTCCCAGTTATGAGGTTTGCATCTAATTGTTGTATAAAACGAATGATTAAGTATAATAATACTTTTGTGAAGATAACAATGTGATTTTATCATTCTAGATGAGATGATTGTTTTCCATATTGATCTGTTTTCAGTCAGTAGCCATGCCCAGATGAGCACAAACATGATGGAACGCCCCTTTTACCCCAAGTGCATAAAAAGCCTCGTGACGAAATTCACCTCAGACCAGCAAGCTCCACGGCTTAAAATGTTTGAAACTCTACAGACCAGCAGACGTGAAGCGTGAGCTAAACGTTGCAAATCGTTGAATTTCTACCAGAACAGAAAGACCAGAAAACGTGAGACGTTAGTCCACAAATTTGAAATGGAGAAACTCTGAAACTCTCAACCTATACACGAGGTGAAGAAGAAGACAATGCACTAGACCTTATCATTTCAGTCTGCAGCTGGCATGTATAGTCGTCTAGAGAACTTTCACTAAAGACACAAAGTGGAGAGGACAATCCCTCTCAGACAACCACTGGTACATCTGAAGTATTCATTCTAACCACTACTACGACCAGAAACTCTACCAAGGACATTGGGATCTTTGGTGGGCAAACAAGAGTCCTACATCATAAACTCAACTTTCGAGGACAGCTACACGTAAATACATGTTGCATTTCTAATCTGAATGAGCGTTTAGTGGGGTTTTAAGCGTTTGTATTTCCATGTAGCGTAGTTTCCAAAGTAACCACGATAGTTTGAATCTCTGTCTCTCCCTTCCATTCTGACCCCTCCACTACCCAAGCATTCATGCTATTGTTAGTCCAGTCCACTAGGGACCTGTTTTCATTGTATTACGTTAGTAATCAATAACCTATGTGTGTGTGTGTGTGTGTGTGTTTGCATTATGTTATTATTTAGTTAGTTAGTAAATAAATAATTAAGCCAATTTGTGTTTTACTGATTCATCAATAAGGTTAGGGTTCTTGCAGGTTCAAGGATTATGCGACGTTCAGAATGAGACTGATAAGAGGTAATTATTTAATAAGTGACTGTTATCGATACAGTGGGGGAAAAAAGTATTTAGTCAGCCACCAATTGTGCAAGTTCTCCCACTTAAAAAGATGAGAGAGGCCTGTAATTTTCATCATAGGTACACGTCAACTATGACAGACAAATTGAGAAAATAAAATCCAGAAAATCACATTGTAGGATTTTTAATGAATTTATTTGCAAATTACGGTGGAAAATAAGTATTTGGTCACCTACAAACAAGCAAGATTTCTGGCTCTCACAGACCTGTAACATCTTCTTTAAGAGGCTCCTCTGTCCTCCACTCGTTACCTGTATTAATGGCACCTGTTTGAACTTGTTATCAGTATAAAAGACACCTGTCCACAACCTCAAACAGTCACACTCCAAACTCCACTATGGCCAAGACCAAAGAGCTGTCAAAGGACACCAGAAACAAAATTGTAGACCTGCACCAGGCTGGGAAGACTGAATCTGCAATAGGTAAGCAGCTTGGTTTGAAGAAATCAACTGTGGGAGCAATTATTAGGAAATGGAAGACATACAAGACCACTGATAATCTCCCTCGATCTGGGGCTCCACGCAAGATCTCACCCCGTGGGGTCAAAATGATCACAAGAACGGTGAGCAAAAATCCCAGAACCACACGGGGGGACCTAGTGAATGACCTGCAGAGAGCTGGGACCAAAGTAACAAAGCCTACCATCAGTAACACACTACGCCGCCAGGGACTCAAATCCTGCAGTGCCAGACGTGTCCCCCTGCTTAAGCCAGTACATGTCCAGGCCCGTCTGAAGTTTGCTAGAGTGCATTTGGATGATCCAGAAGAGGATTGGGAGAATGTCATATGGTCAGATGAAACCAAAATAGAACTTTTTGGTAAAAACTCAACTCGTCGTGTTTGGAGGACAAAGAATGCTGAGTTGCATCCAAAGAACACCATACCTACTGTGAAGCATGGGGGTGGAAACATCATGCTTTGGGGCTGTTTTTCTGCAAAGGGACCAGGACGACTGATCCGTGTAAAGGAAAGAATGAATGGGGCCATGTATCGTGAGATTTTGAGTGAAAACCTCCTTCCATCAGCAAGGGCATTGAAGATGAAACGTGGCTGGGTCTTTCAGCATGACAATGATCCCAAACACACCGCCCGGGCAACGAAGGAGTGGCTTCGTAAGAAGCATTTCAAGGTCCTGGAGTGGCCTAGCCAGTCTCCAGATCTCAACCCCATAGAAAATATTTGGAGGGAGTTGAAAGTCTGTGTTGCCCAGTGACAGCCCCAAAACATCACTGCTCTAGAGGAGATCTGCATGGAGGAATGGGCCAAAATACCAGCAACAGTGTGTGAAAACCTTGTGAAGACTTACAGAAAACGTTTGACCTGTGTCATTGCCAACAAAGGGTATATAACAAAGTATTGAGAAACTTTTGTTATTGACCAAATACTTATTTCCACCATAATTTGCAAATAAATTCATAAAAAATCCTACAATGTGATTTTCTGGATTTTTTTTCCTCATTTTGTCTGTCATAGTTGACGTGTACCTATGATGAAAATTACAGGCATCTCTCATCTTTTTAAGTGGGAGAACTTGCACAATTGGTGGCTGACTAAATACTTTTTCCCCCCACTGTATATAACATATACAGTTGAAGTCGGAAGTTTACATTCACTTAGGTTGGAGTCATTAAAACTCGTTTTTCAACCACTCCACAAATGTCTTGATAACAAACTATAGTTTTGGCAAGTCGGTTAGGACATCTACTTTGTTCATTACACAAGTAATTTTTCCAGCAATTGTTTACAGACAGATTATTTCACTTATAATTCACTGTATCACAATTCCAGTGGGTCAGAAGTTTACATACACTAAGTTGACTGTGCCTTTAAACAGCTTGGAAAATTCCAGAAAATGATGTCATGGCTTTAGAAGCTTCTGATAGGCTAATTTACATTATTTGAGTCAACTGGAGGTGTACCTGTGGATGTATTTCAAGGCTTACCTTCAAAATCAGTGCCTCTTTGCTTGACATCATGGGAAAATCAAAATAAATCAGCCAAGACCTCAGAAAAAAATGTGTAGACCTCCACAGGTCTGGTTCATCCTTGGGAGCAATTTCCAAACACCTGAAGGTACCACGTTAATCTGTACAAACAATAGTACGCAAGTATAAACACCATGGGACCACGCAGCCATCATACCGCTCAGGAAGGAGATGCGTTCTGTCTCCTAGAGATGAACATACCTTGGTACGAAGAGTGCAAATCAATCCCAGAACAACAGCAAAGGACCTTGTGAAGATGCTGGAGGAAACAGGTACAAAAGTATCTATATCCACAGTAAAACGAGTCCTATATCAACATTACATGAAAGGCCGCTCAGCAAGGAAGAAGCCACTGCTCCAAAACCGCCATACAAAAACCAGACTACGGTGTGCAACTGCACATGGGGACAATGTGCTCTGGTCTGATGAAACAAAAATAGAACTGTTTGGCCGTAATGACCATCGTTATGTTTGGAGGAAAAAGGGAGGACTTGCAAGCCGAAGAACACCATCCCAACCGTGAAGCACGGGGTGGCAGAATCATAATGTGGGGGTGCTTTGCTGCAGGAGGGACTGGTGCACTTCATAAAATAGATGGCATCATGAGGAAAGAATATTATGTGGATATATTGAAGCAACATCTCAAGACATCAGTCAGGAAGTTAAAGCTTGGTCGCAAATGGGTCTTCCAAATGGACAATGACCTCCAGCATACTTCCAAAGTTGTGGCAAAATGGCTTAAGGACAACAAAGTCAAGGTATTGGAGTGGCCATCACAAAGCCCTGACCTCAATCCTATAGAAAATGTTTGGGCAGAACTGAAAAAGCGTGTGTGAGCAAGGAGGCAAACAAACCTGACTCAGTTCTTGCACATCTATCATTCCAGTGTTAATACTAATTGTAATTATTTTGCACTATAGCCTATTTATTGCCTTACCTCCATAACTTGCTACATTTGCACACACTGTATATATATGTATTTCTGTTGTATTTTTGACTTTGTTTTGTTTTACCCCATATGTAACTTTTTATCGCACTGCTTTGCTTTATCTTGGCCAGGTCGCAGTTGTAAATGAGAACTTGTTCTCAACTGGTTTACCTGGTTAAATAAAGGTGAAATAAAAATAATAAAAATAATAAAAAAAGTTACACCAGCTCTGTCAGGAGGAATGGGCCTAAATTCACCCAACTTATTGTGGGAAGCTTGTGGAAGGCTACCCGAAATGTTTGACCCAAGTTAAACAATTTAAAGGCAATGCTACCAAATACTAATTGAGTGTATGTAAACTTCTGACCCACTGGGAATGTGATGAAAGAAATAAAAGCTGAAATAAATAATTCTCTCTACAATTATTCTGATGTTTCACATTCTTAAAATAAAGTGGTGATCCTAACTGACCTAAGACAGGGAATTTTTATTAGGATTAAATGTCAGGAATTGTGAAAAACTGAGTTTAATTGTATTTGGCTAAGGTGTATGTAAACTTCCGACTTCAACTGTATATCTTCTAAGAGTTTAATTCGAGAGATGGTAACTCGTTAAACAACTTCTTCCGTGGTGCCCCAAATTCCTAATGAGTTAATTGTTAAATTATTAATTTAATCAAGTAACAATTAAACATAGATAGGTGATTCAATAAATAAGTCATACATTACAGTAAGTCACGTCACGACAATAGGCTCAATCTGGGTCCAGGAAACTTGCAATTAGGATTTATTCAATAGCACCCATAGAGTCATGTAGACCTCTGATCTATGTATAGGCACAAGCTTTCGAAAACATGCCCAGTAGTCAGTGCCACCTCTGCCTATACGCAGACTACGCACTGTGAGTAGGGCCCCGTGGCTGCTAGGGGGAACCGACCCCCAAAAATATACAAAATATATACAGTACCAGTCAAAGGTTTGGACACACCTACTCATTCAAGGGTTTTTCTTTATTTTTTACTATTTTCTACATTGTAGAATAATAGTGAAGACATCAAAACTATGAAATAACACATATGGAATCATGTAGTAACCAAAAAAGTGTTAAACAAATCAAAATGTATTTTATATTTGAGATTCTTCAAAGTAGCCACCCTTTGCCTTGATGACAGCTTTGCACACTCTTGGCATTCTCTCAACCAGCTTCATGAGGAATGCTTTTCCAACCGTCTTGAAGGAGTTCCCACATATGCTGAGCACTTGTTGGCTGCTTTTCCTTCACTCTGCCGTCCAACTCATCCCAAACCTTCTCAATTGGGTTTAGGTTGGGTGATTGTGGAGGCAGGATCATCTGATGCAGCACTCCATCACTCTCCTTGGTCAAATAGCCCTTACACAGCCTGGAGGTGTGTTTTGGGTCATTGTCCTGTTGAAAAACAAATGATAGTCCCACTAAGCGCAAACCAGAAGGGATGGCATATCACTGCAGAATGCTGTGGTAGCCATGCTGGTTAATTGAGCCTTGAATTCTAAATAAATCACAGACAGTGTCACCAGCAAAGCACCCCCACACCATCACACCTCCTCCTCCATGCTTCACGGTGGGAACCACACATGCGGAGATCATTTGTTCACCTACTCTGCGTCTCACAAAGACACGGCGGTTGGAAACAAAAATCTCAAATTTGGACTCATCAGACCAAAGGCCAGATTTCCACTGGTCTAATGTCCATTGCTCGTGTTTCTTGGTCCAAGCAAGTCTCTTCTTATTATTGGTGTCCTTTAGTAGTGGTTTCTTTGCAGCAATTCGACCATGAAGGCCTGATTCACGCAGTCTCCTCTGAACAGTTGATGTTGAGATGTGTCTGTTACTTGAACTCTGTGAAGCATTTATTTGGGCTGCAATCTGAAGTGCAGTTAACTCTAATGAACTTATCCTCTGCAGCATGAGAGCCAGTTTCATCATAGCGCTTGATGGTTTTTGTGACTGCACTTGAAGAAACTTTCAAAGTTCTTGACATTTTCCGTATTGACTGACCTTCAGGTCTTAAAGTAATGATGGACTGTCGTTTCTCTATGGACTTGGTATTTTACCAAATAGGGCTATCTTCTGTATACCACCCCTACCTTGTCACAACACAACTGATTGGCTCAAATGCATTAAGAAGGAAATAAATTCCACAAATTAACTTTTAACAAGGCACACCTGTTAATTGAAATGCATTCCAGGTGACAACCTCATGAAGTTGGTTGAGAGAATGCCAAGAGTGTGCAAAGCTGTCATCAAGGCAAATGGTGGCTACTTTGAAGAATCTCAAATATAAAATATATTTTGATTTGTTTAACACTTTTTTGGTTACTACATGATTCCATATGTGTTATTTCATAGTTCTGATGTCTTCACTATTATTCTACAATGTAGAAAATAGTAAAAATAAAGAAAAACCCTGGAATGAGTAGGTGTGTCCAAACCTTTGACTGGTACTGTATATTATGGAACAGCTACATGGATAGATGTCAGACATTGATTCTGGTAGTATTGGTAAGTATGGATAAATTCAGGGTGTCTAGCAGCTTGATCATCATGGTCATTTCTGGTAGTAAGTTTACAGGCATATCTTATGGTAAGTATAATTGAAACTTGTATCTCATTATTGTAAGTGGTGAAATAAGTATAGCTAGTTATAATTGTAATGGTTATAAGTGCTAGCTGTGCCACTAGAGATTCTGGTTCGAATCCAGGCTCTGTCGTAGCCGGCTGCGACCGGGAGACCCATGGGGCGGCGCACAATTGGCCCAGGGTAGGGGAGGGAATGGCCGGCAGGGATGTAGCTCAGTTGGTAGAGCATGGTGTTTGCAATGCCAGGGTTGTGGGTTTGATTCCCATGGGGGGCCAGTATGAAAAAAAAAAAAAAAATGTATGCACTCACTAACTGTAAGTCGCTTTGGATAAGAGTGTCTGCTAAATGACTAAAAATGTAATGTCAGTCACTGACAGCCACTCAATTAGTCCATGTCAGCATTTTTTTTTATTGCTTGGTACGGTAGTCTAGCCAGCTATCGAAACCTTTTAGTAATCATCACCAAATTACCGACCAGTGCTCGCAGGGCATGCACCCAGGGACCCTGACCTCCAGGGGGCCCCCATTGATATCTCACTCAGATACTCATTTTGTGATGGGGTGGAGAGAACAGTTTTCAGTTTCAAAGGTAATATCCTGCCATTCTACACATTTTGCCATGAGGTGGAAAGACAATTTTGCAGTTGTAAAGCTAATTTCCTGCAATTCTATACATTGTGCCATGACTTATGCCATGTCCACATGTGTAGAATTGCAGGAATTTGCAGGAATTGCAAAGAAAAAGTATCCACAGCCAAGAGGGGCGGGGGCACTAAAATGTTTTGCCCGCGAGGTGGGAGGTACCCCCCAAACAAATCTACACTACAGTGATTTTATTGTGATGTCACACACACACACTGTGTCACTCACAGCTCTCGATCTCCAGGGTGCAGTTCTGCTCATCCAGTGGGTATCTACGCAAGTCCATCATGCAAGCTGCAGTAGTAGTGATCCTGAGAGAGAGAGGGGGAGAGAGATAAAAAGAGAGAGAGATAAAGAGAGAGGGAGGGGGAGAGAGATAAAGAGTGAGGGGGGTAGGAATGTCGAGAGAGAGAGAGAGAGAGAGAGAGAGAGAGAGAGAGAGAGAGAGAGAGAGAGAGAGAGAGAGAGAGAGAGAGAGAGAGAGAGAGAGAGAGAGAGAGAGAGAGAGAGAGAGAGAGAGAGAGAGAGAGAGAGAGAGAGAGAGAGAGAGAGAGAGAGAGAGAGAGAGAGAGAGAGAGAGAGAGAGAGAGAGAGAGAGAGAGAGAGAGGGGTGGGGGAAGGTAGAGATTATATCATTAGCATATACTGTATCTAGCACAGAAATTAGAAATATACCCCCACATCCCATAGGACTACTATCTCACTAACCCTTACCATTATATACAGATGTAGGATCTTAATTTGATCAACCAGTTGCAGCAGAACTTTCCTGCAGTACACTTGTAGTGTATTTGAGGTTTAAAAAGGCTTCTGAAGTTTGCAATTTCCACTTGATTTTCCCTTACGAAAAATGTATAAATCCCTACAAAAATGTTCATTAATTATAATCCACATAATAACTCACATTTCCTGTTGCTGCAGGATTATTTTCCTGCTGTAGCAAACTGGCTCAAATTAAGATGCTACATCTGTATGTCTTTATAAGTGTAGAGCATATAGTATACAATATGTGTGAACACATTATATCATAAACCAGGAGTAGTACGGTATGGTCAGGAACACTTGAGAAACAAGAGTCAAATATGAGACCTACAGTACCAGTCAAAAGTTGGGACTCACCTACTCATTCAAGGGTTTTTCTTTATTTTTAATATTTTCTACATTGTAGAATAATAGTGAAGACATAACTATGAAATAACACATATGGAATCATGTAGTAACCAAAAAAGTGTTAAACAAATCAAAATATATTTGAGATTTGAGATTCTTGAAATAGCCACCCTTTTCCTTGATGACAGCTTTGCGCACTCTTGGCATTCTCTCAACCAGCTTCACCTGGAATTCTTTTCCAACAGCCTTGAAGGAGTTCCCACATATGCTTAGTACTTGTTGGCTGCTTTTCCTTCACACTGCCGTCCGACTCATCCCAAACCATCTCAATTGGGTTGAGGTCGGGGGATTGTGGAGGCCAGGTCATCTGATGCAGCACTCCATCACTCTCCTTCTTAGTAAAATAGCCCTTACACAGCCTGGAGGTGTGAGTGGCGCAGTGGTCTCAGGCACTGCATCGCAGTGCTAGCTGTGCCACTAGAGATCCTGGTTCGAATCCAGGCTCTGTCGTAGCCGGCCGCGACCGGGAGAAACATGGGGCAGCGCACAATTGCCCAGCGTCGTCCAGGGTAGGGGAGGGAATGGCCGGCAGGGATGTAGCAATGCCAGGGTTGTGGGTTCGATTCCCACGGGGGGCCAGTATGAAAAATTAAAAAAGAATGTATGCACTCACTAACTGTAAGTCGCTCTGGATATGAGCGTCTGCTAAATGACTAAAATGTAATTGTCCTGTTGAAAAACAAATGATAGTCCCACTAAGCCCAAACCAGATGGGATGGCGTATTGCTGCAGAATGCTGTGTTAGCCATGCTGGTTAAGTGTGCCTTGAATTCTAAATAAATCAGCAAAGCACCATAACACCTCTTCCTCCATGCTTTACGGTGGGAACTACACATGTGGAGATCATCTGTTCACACACACCGCGTCTCACAAAGACACAGCGGTTCGAACCAAAAATCTCCAATTTGGACTCCAGACCAAAGGACACATTTCCACTGGTCTAATGTCCATTGCTCATGTTTCTTGGCCCAAGCAGGTCTATTATTATTATTGGTGTCCTTTAGTAGTGGTTTCTTTGCAGCAATTCGACCATGAAGGCCTGATTCACACAGTCCCCTCTGAACAGTTGATGTTGAGATGTGTCTGTGACTTGTGGTCCTCTGTAGCTCAGCTGGTAGAGCACGGCGCTTGTAACGCCAAGGTAGTGGGTTCGATCCCCGGGACCACCCATACACAAAAAATGTATGCACGCATGACTGTAAGTCGCTTTGGATAAAAGCGTCTGCTAAATGGCATATTATATTATTACTTGAACTCTGTGAAGCATTTTTTTGGGCTGCAATTTCTGAGGCTGGTAACTCTAATTAACTTATCCTCTGCAGCAGAGGTAACTCTGGGTCTACCAAATAGGGCTATTTCTTTCCCATATTTGCCTTAATACTGCTTAAATAATTACTGTGCACTCCCTCTTTAAAATGCTCTATGTTCTATCTTAATTACCACTATGATTAATTAAGAATTAACACCAAAATAATCCAGGCCATCGGCAGACTTCTTTGCTTTGAGGTGTCATTTGAAAGAGCACACTTCAATTTGACGATTGCAGATTGAATTTGTGAGTGCTTTCATTCTTGTAGTATTGATTAAAACCCAAAATTTTCCCAAACAGTGAGATGGCTGTGCTTATGTATTCACACCGTTTACTTGGTCTCTGACAGAAATGGGTCAATCAAGGTTGTGGCCACATTTTATTACAGGCTGCTTGCCGAGGGGTTGGCTGGCCATTGGGGGGGGGGGGGGGGGTCAGAGTCGCCATCTCTTCTGGAGTTCTCACTGCTCACAAACCACATACGATAAGAATAAGTCAATTTAATATTGGTTTTAATGTAAACCGCTGATGTTGAGTAAAATATTACTTTAGATAGTGTGGTGGTGTCACTGTTCATAAATAACATTAGATGTTCAGAGAAGTCCATTTGTTTATACAACATATGTACTGTACAGTGGAGGACCATGTGTTTGATGTATTTGATACAATTCCACTGATTCCGCTCCAGTCATTACCACAAGTCCGTTCTCCCCAATTAAGGTACCACCAACCTCCTGTGGTACATTTACATTTACGTCATTTAGCAGACGCTCTTATCCAGAGCGACTTACAAATTACTGTACAACTAACATGTTTGCTCAGTGGTTTATCATTGTGAACAAGGAACCATTACTGTAAAGTGTCTGTGTCCATTTTCCACTGCATAACTTCTGTTTAAAATGAGAGGAGACCTGAGACAAAAAAAGAGCGTGCAGACACACACACACACACACACACACACACACACACACACACACACACACACACAGTGAGACTGCCAGTATGTGAGTAATAGCCAGCAATGAATTCACCTAACCCAACCTCAGCCCTCTAGCTGTTTGAGACATTTCTAGGGATCCTCTGCTGTTTCCCCATTACCCTCTAGTTTCTCCTGCCGCAAAATGTCAAGCATCGCTGAGCGCCTAAAACTCACTCAAGCTGCCACTTGTTTATTTTGGGTGAAGAACTTATTGCCAAAACCTGGAAAGCATAGCAGTACATGCTACATTTTGAATCCACCCCTAGCCCCTGTTGGATAGTTATCTCCACTATTGCCTATCAGAGGGCAAGGCTGAGCTATAACCATACTGTTTAGTATACCAATCCAATCCTTTCCGATCCAGATGTAGTGCCAAGGGGCTAGAGGCTAGGGATCGATTTGGAATGTATTATTAGAATCATGCAGGTAAAGGGCATCCCAAAGTCCAGTGGCAGTCTGCAGTGCATTTGTCCTGGTCTTCGTCCAATCCAAGAGCCCTGCCCTGTAAAAGCTAATCTCACTGGCCCATAGCCACTTTCTTCACCAAGTAATAGCGAGTGTCCAGTGAGACCAATATCTGTCAATTTCAGCCGCAACGATGTTGTGAACTAAAAAGCCCTGGCCATAATTTTTCATACACTGCAGCTGAATATTCTGTGACTGTGGACCATGTCTCGGACACACCAAATGCATTAGGGAAGTCTGGATGAATTATAAAGCAAGTGCAGAGATGGGGTAAAAATAGAGCAACGTAGGGTGTACCCTACCCTTCCAGCAGAGAGCTCGGAGAGCTATAAGCACTAAACCCACTCCCAATTACCCTGGTGTTTAACATCCCCTCCCCATCAGATCAATACAGATCAAACACACATCAGGAACAGAGGTGGGCTTTGCATCCGTGATGGTAATGAGTGTCATGATTGATAGGTGATAGATGTTGCGGGTGTGACTGACTGCAGCATTAGTATTGGTTTGTGTTTTCTGAGATGGCTCACTGCTAGGCAAATCCCCTCCTTATCTTAGCTCATTGGTCACCATAGCAACACCCACCCGTAGTATGCGCTCCAGCAGGTATATCTCACTGGTCATCCCCAAAGCCAACACCTCCTTTGGCCGCCATTCCTTCCAGTTCTCTGCTGCCAATGACTGGAACGAACTGCAAAAATCTCTGAAGCTGGAGACTCTTATCTCCCTCACTAACTTTAAGCATCAGTTGTCAGAGCACCTTACCGATCACTGCACCTGTACACAGCCCATCTGAAATTAGCCCACCCAACTACCTCATCCCGATATTGTTATTTATTTTGCTCATTTGCACCCCAGTATCTCTATTTGCACATCATCTCTTGCACATCTATCATTCCAGTGTTAATACTAATTGTAATTATTTTGCACTATGGCCTATTTATTGCCTTACCTCCATAACTTGCTACATTTGCACACACTGTATATATATTTTCTGTTGTATTTTTGACTTTATGTTTTGTTTTACCCCATATGTAACTCTGTGTTGTTGTTTTTATCACACTGCTTTGCTTTATCTTGGCCAGGTCGCAGTTGTAAATGAGAACTTGTTCTCAACTGGCTTACCTGGTGAAATAAAGATGAAATAAAATAAAAATGTCTAATGCAGTTGGCGAGAGTAATGTGAGAGGAATCCTAACTCATATTGGAGAAGTGATGCTATTGAAATGTGTTGCAGTTACACTAGTTTAGTGGTTATAAGATTTTCATTTAATTTGATTTAACCAGGATAGTCCACTCAGTAACAATTGATACTGTTTTCTAGGGGAAGATTAAGGTAAAACATGCTCAAACCTATTGTCTTATTGTGTTTTTTTTTACTGAAAAAGGGTGCTAGCTAGAGAGCTGATCTGTTAAATAACGTGTCAAATTTGACTGAGCATAAAGCTTTTTGTTACATGACTGCTATACTTCATGAAATGTTAATCACACATACACTCTCTTTTCCTTCACATGCTGAAGCACCGGGAATAGAGGTGGCAGTGCTGCCTAAAAATGAGTAATTACCAGATATGAACGTGATGCTAGATTTGATTAAAGATTTAATAAAAAATACGTTGCAATATTCAATCAATCTTCATTGAGCATAACTAATAGGCCTACTGTTCGATAGCGTGTGCAGTGACCATTCAGACTGGCCACATGCATATGGGTGGTTACTATAAACACATGAAGGTAACAGCAGACATGTGTACACTACAGTAACTGGTGAGGTCATTCCAGGCAGCCTAAATATAGCTGGCTCACTGTAGACAGCAGGCAGCAGCACACTGGCTGAAGAAGTTTGTTAGTCTGCGGGGAATAATAATTCTGCAGCGTTCGAGTGTGAAACTGTGAGAATTGTGTGTGAGGAGCGAAAGGAGAAAAGTTGTCACAATAACATGCAAGTTATTTCTGGATGCTCTTGTGAGGGAGGCAGGGAGAGAAGAAGGGAGGAAGACGGAGGGGCAGAGTGGTATTCACATTATACAGAGAGATACATCAGAGCAGGGGAAACACTGACACTGACACATAGCCACATGAATTACATGCTTATGGTGCAGAGTAACGATCTGTTAGTGCAATCTAGTATGACATAGCCGTGGTTCAGGACATTAGTAAATTAGCAATGTTGTTTGGGTAATTTTGTTTATTTTTTAGGTCTTATTGTACTCAGTACTACCCAATTTATTTATCTATTTTGTATTTTCCATTTGTTTTGTTATGTGGCTAATTCCTAAAGAGGATGCTCCTCTCGTGGTCATGCCATATGCTTATAGGGGTTTTGGCTGGGCACTTGAGGGGTGGCAGCATTGAAACAGGTTCATGGGACAGTCCCGATTTCTTACCTGGACCACACCAATCGGCGGTTGAAGGTGTGTTTTAGGATGCTAAAGGAGCGTTACAGTTACAGGGGTGGTATGCTAGTATCAGGGACAACACCCCCTTCTGGGATGGGGGGAGGCTTTCGTGGGAGCGATATTGGAAGACAATTGGAGGTTTACTTAGAGTTTGTTGCAGCTGCAGTATGTTTAGCAGTGCATATAGTACCAGTCAAAAGTTTGGACACACCTACTCATTCAAGGGTTTTTCTTTATTTTTACAATTTTTTACATTGTATAATAATAGTGAAGACATCAAAACTATGAAATGACACATATGGAATCATGTAGTAACCAAAAAAGTGTTAAACAAATCAAAATATATTTTATATTTGAGAATCTTCAAATAGCCACCCTTTGCCTTGATGACAGCTTTGCACACTCTTTGCATTCTCTCAACCAGCTTCACCTGGAATGCTTTTCCAACTGTCTTGAAGGAGTTCCCACATATGCTGAGCACTTGTTGGCTGCTTTTCCTTCACTCTGCGGTCCGACTCATCCCAAACCATCTCAGTTGGGTTGAGGTCAGGGGATTGTGGAGGCCAGGTCATCTGATGCAGCACTCCATCACTCTCCTTCTTGGTAAAATAGCCCTTACACAGCCTGGAGGTGTGTTTGGTCATTGTCCTGTTGAAAAACAAATAATAGTCCCACTAAGCCCAAACCAGATGGGATGGCGTATATCGCTGTAGAATGCTGTGGCAGCCATGCTGGTTAATCACAGACAGTGTCACCAGCAAAGCACCCCCACACCATAACACCTCCTCCTCAATGCTTTATGGTGGGAAATACACATGCGGAGATCATCCGTTCACCCACACCGCGTCTCACAAAGACACAGCGGTTGGAACCAAAAATCTCAAATTTGGACTCCAGACCAAAGGACAAATTTCAATTTCTCGTGTTTTTTGGCCCACGCAGGTCTCTTCTTATTATTGGTGTCCTTTAGTAGTGATTTCTTTGCAGCAACTCGACCATGAAGGCCTGATTCACACGGTCTCCTCTGAACAGTTGATGTTGAGATGTGTCTGTTACTTGAACTCTGTGAAGCATTTACAGTGGGGAAAAAAAGTATTTAGTCAGCCACCAATTGTGCAAGTTCTCCCACTTAAAAAGATGAGAGAGGCTTGTAATTTTCATCATAGGTACACGTCAACTATGACAGACAAATTGAGGAAAAAAAATCCAGAAAATCACATTGTAGGGTGTCTAGCAGCTTGATCATCATGGTCATTTCTGGTAGTAAGTTTACAGGCATAACTTATGGTAAGTATTACTGAAACTTGTATCTCATTATTGTAAGTGGTGAAATAAGTATAACTAGTTATAATTGTAATGGCTTAGCAGATAATAAGAAAAGGACGATCAGTTTTTATCTTGATAAAAGAGTATATAATATCTATTGTTAACAGGAAACTCACTCTACAATTACAGATGAGGTTGTATGGAAAAAGGACTGGGAGGGAGACATATATTTCTGTCATGGGCAAAGAAACTCAAAAGGGGTGATGATATTAATTAATAACAATTTCGAATCCGAATGTGCAAACAGATCCGAAAGGAAGGTGGATCATTTTAAATATGCTATAGGACGATAAACACATTTGGCTAATGAATCTATATGGACCAAATAATGATGATCCACACTTCTTCTAAATTATATATACTGTACTAATCTATTGAGCTCACAAGCAACCAATTACTCTATTATTATAGCAGGTGATTATAATATAGTTTTAAGTACCCCAACGGATCGTAAAGGAAATCACACTACAAACTACCACCCTCATGCACTTAGGGAAATTACGAATATTATGGACACATTAGAACTAGTGGATATATCGAGGCTTAAAAATCCAGATTTAGTGAGATATACATGGAGGAGGCTTAATCAAACAATTTAGGTCAAAAGAGTTCATATTAACAAAGGAAATAGAAGAAATAACAGTACAGATGGATAGCAATAAAAGCTGTACCAGAGGCACAGAATAAGTTAGAGGAAAAACAAAAAGAAATTGAGGAACTTATTCGGGAACGATCAAGTATAATGTATTATAAAAATAAAGCGAATTGGATGGAAAATTGTGAAAAATGCACCAAATTATTTTTGAATTTTCAACACAGAAATGCTACCAAAAATAATTTACAGAAACTTGTTACAGATGACGGAGTCATCCATGATTCACCAAATTATATTATGAAAGAGGAAGCAAAGTACTTTAAGCATATGTTCTATTTTCAGTCTCCTCCATTTCCACTAGCTGAAGTTAACTGTAAGGAATTTGTTCATAATAATAGTGTAAAATGAACACCTGTACAGAAAGACTTGTGTGAGGGCCAAATTGTAGAGGAGCAACTTCTTGATGCAATTAAAGCCTTTAGGTCTGGGAAAACTCCAGGGCTGGATGGCATAGCAGTTGAGGTATATGAAACCTTTTTTTATCTACTCAAGGATCCACTATTAGCATGTTTTAACCATTCCTATAAAAACTGTAAACTGTCAGGTACTCAGCAAGAAGGTTTGATTTCAATATTACTGAACCAGGACCCAGTTGGTAAGTATAAAGATCCAGCCTATCTATCTAAAAAAATGTAGGCCCCTTACACTTCAGTGTTGTGATGCAAAAATCCTAGCAAAATGCACAGAATTAAGCACATAGAATTAAAAAGGTGTTATCGGATATTATTCATCCTGATCAGACAGGTTTTTTTTACATAGAAGATACATTGGAGATAATATAAGACAAGTACTTGAAACAATAGAACACTATGAAAAATCTAGGAAACCAGGTCTGGTATTCATAGCAGATTTTGAAAAGGCTTTTGACAAAGTATGACTAGAATTTATATATAAATGCCTGGACTATTTTAATTTTGGAGAACCTCTTATAAAATGGGTTAAAGTTATGTATAGTAACCCCAGGTGTAAAATAATAAATAATGGCTACTTCTCAGAAAGTATTAAACTGTCAAGAGGAGTAAAACAAGGTTGTTCACTGTCATCATATCTATTTATTATGGTCATCGAAATGTTAGCTATTAAAATCAGATCCAACAATAATATAGAAGAGCTAGAAATCCAGAGCTTAAAAACAAAGGTATCATTGTATTCTGATGACTCAAATTTCCTCTTAAATCCACAATCTGGATCCCTGCACAGCCTCATAGAGGATCTAGATAATCTTTCTAACCTCTCTGGATTACAACCAAACTATGTGTACCATATTATGTATTGGATCACAAAAAAATACAACTTTTACATTACCATGTAGTTTACCAATAAAATGGTCTGACGGTGAAGTGGACATACTCGGTATTCATATCCCTAAAGAAATAAATGAACTTACTACAACAAATTTTAACAGAACGTTAGCAAAAATAGATAAGATCTTGCTACCATGGAAAGGTAAATACCTGTCTATTTGTGGAGAAATCACCCTGATTAATGATTTAGTCATATCCCAGTTGACCTATTTACTTATGGCCCTGCCTACGCCGATTTGAGTAAAAAATATTTCACTTCATTTGGAATGAGTGTCAGACGAAATAAAAAAGTGCTTGTTTATATAATGAATAGTTCGGGGGGCTAAAATTATTAAATATTAAAGCATTAAACCTCTCACTAAAAGCATCTGTCACACAAAAGTTATACTTAAACCCGAACTGGTTCTCCAATAGATTAGTAAGAATGGCTCATCCCTTTTTCCCTTTATCCAGATTACAACCTCTCACTTTCAGTTAATTGAAAATGGAACCTTTTTCTAAATATTGCCATACAAAGCTGGTTGCAATTCCAGTTTCATCCTCCAGAAAAGACAGAACAAATATTATAACAAATAATATGGTTAAATTAAAATACTAATTGATTACAAAAACATTATTTATGGAGGAAAAAACTAAAAAAGGAATTATCTTCGTTAATGATATTATGAATAAGAAAGGTGGAGTTATGTCACACGTGCATATAACAAACATATATGGAAATGTTTGCTCTATCCAAAATTACAACCAACTGATTGCAGCATTACCACAACAAATGGATGAGGCAAGTGGAAGGGGGAGAAGGTAGGGAACTTGTTTGTTTGCCCATTATTAAAAACCAAAATTGTTTTATTTGAGGACCAAAATGTTGACCGCGGCGCCATACAGGTTGCAAAATAGTTGGGAAGAGATGTGCCGATTCCGTGGCACATGGTTTATGAACTCATATGCAAAACAACGCTTGACTCAAAACATAGTTTTTAAATTAAAATTACTATACAAAATTCTTGCCACAAACAGAATGTTATGTACCTGTATATGGGGCATACAGTGGGGAAAAAAAGTATTTAGTCAGCCACCAATTGTGCAAGTTCTCCCACTTAAAAAGATGAGAGAGGCCTGTAATTTTCATCATAGGTACACGTCAACTATGACAGACAAATTGAGAAAAAAATATCCAGAAAATCACATTGTAGGATTTTTAATGAATTTATTTGCAAATTATGGTGGAAAATAAGTATCTGGTCACCTACAAACAAGCAAGATTTCTGGCTCTCACAGACCTGTAACTTCTTCTTTAAGAGGCTCTTCTGTCCTCCACTCGTTACCTGTATTAATGGCACCTGTTTGAACTTGTTATCAGTATAAAAGACACCTGTCCACAACCTCAAACAGTCACACTCCAAACTCCACTATGGCCAAGACCAAAGAGCTGTCAAAGGACACCAGAAACAAAATTGTATACCTGCACCAGGTAAGCAGCTTGGTTTGAAGAAATCAACTGTGGGAGCAATTATTAGGAAATGGAAGACATACAAGACCACTGATAATCTCCCTCGATCTGGGGCTCCACGCAAGATCTCACCCCGTGGGCTCAAAATGATCACAAGAACGGTGAGCAAAAATCCCAGAACCACACGGGGGGACCTAGTGAATGACCTGCAGAGAGCTGGGACCAAAGTAACAAAGCCTACCATCAGTAACACACTACGCCGCCAGGGACTCAAATCCTGCAGTGCTAGACGTGTCCCCCTGCTTAAGCCAGTACATGTCCAGGCCCGTCTGAAGTTTGCTAGAGTGCATTTGGATGATCCAGAAGAGGATTGGGAGAATGTCATATGGTCAGATGAAACCAAAATATTACTTTTTGGTAAAAACTCAACTCGTCGTGTTTGGAGGACAAAGAATACTGAGTTGCATCCAAAGAACACCATACCTACTGTGAAGCATGGGGGTGGAAACATCAAGCTTTGGGGCTGTTTTTCTGCAAAGGGACCAGGACGACTGATCCGTGTACAGGAAAGAATGAATGGGGCCATGTATCGTGAGATTTTGAGTGAAAACCTCCTTCCATCAGCAAGGGCATTGAAGATGAAACGTGGCTGGGTCTTTCAGCATGACAATGATCCCAAACACACCGCCCGGGCAACGAAGGAGTGGCTTCGTAAGAAGCATTTCAAGTTCCTGGAGTGGCCTAGTCAGTCTCCAGATCTCAACCCAATGGAAAATCTTTGGAGGGAGTTGAAAGTCCAGGTTGCCCAGCGACAGCCCCAAAACATCACTGCTCTAGAGGAGATCTGCATGGAGGAATGGGCCAAAATACCAGCAACAGTGTGTGAAAACCTTGTGAAGACTTACAGAAAACGTTTGACCTGTGTCATTGCCAACAAAGGGTATATAACAAAGTATTGAGAAACTTTTGTTATTGACCAAATACTTATTTTCCACCATAATTTGCAAATAAATTCATTAAAAATCCTACAATGTGATTTTCTGGAAAAAAATCTCATTTTGTCTGTCATAGTTGACGTGTACCTATGGTGAAAATTACAGGCCTCTCTCATCTTTTTAAGTGGGAGAACTTGCACAATTGGTGGCTGACTAAATACTTTTTTTCCCCACTGTACAACCATCTCAGCACTGCAGATTTTGCTACGAAGAAGAATCAATAGATCACTTATTTAGGTTTTTTCCCTTGAAGTCGGAAGTTTACATACACTTAGGTTGGAGTCATTAAAACCAGTTTTTCAACCACTCCACAAATGTCTTGTTAACAAACTATAGTTTTGGCAAGTCAGATAGGACATGTACTTTGTGCATGACACAAGTAATTTTTCCAGCAATTGTTTACAGACAGATTATTTAATTTATAATTCACTGTATCACAATTCCAGTGGGTCAGAAGTTTACATACACTAAGTTGACTGTGCCTTTAAACAGCTTGGAAAATTCCAGAAAATGATGTCATGGCTTTAGAAGCTTCTGATAGACTAATTTACATTATTTGAGTCAATTGGAGGTGTACCTGTGGATGTATTTCAAGGCCTACCTTCAAACTCAGTGCCTCTTTGCTTGACATCATGGGAAAATCAAAAGAAATCAGCCAAGACCTCAGAAAAAAAATTGTAGACCTCAACAAGTCTGGTTCATCCTTGGGAGCAATTTCCAAACGCCTGAAGGTACCACGTTCATCTGTACAAACAATAGTACGCAACTATAAACACCATGGGACCACACAGCCATCATACCACTCAGGAAGGAGACGCGTTCTGTCTCCTAGAGATGAACGTACTTTGGTGCGAAAAGTACAAATCAATCCCAGAACAACAGCAAAGGACATTGTGAAGATGCTGGAGGAAACAGGTACAAAAGTATCTATATCCACAGTAAAACGAGTCCAATATCAACATAACCTGAAAGGTCGCTCAGCAAGGAAGAAGCCACTGCTCCAAAACCGGCATAAAAAAGCCAGACTACGGTTTGCAGCTGCACATGGGGACAAAGATCGTACTTTTTGGAGAAATGTCCTCTGGTCTGATGAAACAAAAATAGAACTGTTTGGCCATAATGACCATCGTTATGTTTGGAGGAAAAAGGGGGTAGGCTTGCAAGCCGAAGAACACCATCCCAACGGTGAAGCACGGGGGTGGCAGCATCATGCTGTGGGTGTGCTTTGCTGCAGGAGGGACTGGTGCACTTCACAAAATAGATGGCATCATGAGGAAGGAAGATTATGTGGATATATTGAAGCAACATCTCAAGACATCAGTCAGGAAGTTAAAGCTTGGTCGCAAATGGGTCTTCCAAATGGACAATGACCCCAAGCATACTTCCAAAGTTGTGGCAAAATGGCTTAAGAACAACAAAGTCAAGGTATTGGAGTGGCCATCACAAAGCCCTGACCTCAAGCCTATAGAAAATGTGTGGGCAGAACTGAAAAAGCGTGTGCGAGCAAGGAGGCCTACAAACCTGACTCAGTTACACCAGCTCTGTCAAGAGTAATGGGCCTAAATTCACCCAACTTATTGTGGGAAGCTTGTGGAAGGCTACCCGAAACGTTTGACCTAAGTTAAACAATTTAAAGGCAATGCTACCAAATACTAATTTAGTGTATGTAAACTTCTGACCCACTGGGAATGTGATGAAATAATAAAAGCTGAAATAAATCATTCTCTCTACAATTATTCTGACATTTCACATTCTTAAAATAAAGTGGTGATCCTAACTGACCTAAGACAGGGAATTTGTACTAGGATTAAATGTCAGGAATTGTGAAAAACTGAGTTACAAATGTATTTGGCTAAGGTGTATGTAAACTTCCGACTTCAACTGTAGCTTCTTTCTGGTCACAGGTTCAGGAATTACTGAAAATTCACAACATTTATTTAAAATGTACCCTAAATAGCACTGTTGGGAGATTTGGAAAACCATATACAGCACAGTTGAAAAAAATACGGTACATGAAAATCACAAGAGGGCGGTTTACCGAGATAGGTGGGATGGACTGAGCGTAGCTGAGGGGTGGGTTTAAAATGTTCTATAATAGTTGTGACTGAAAACACGATTTATAATGTATAAGTACTATCTATCTAGATGTAATGTATATCAAAACATGAAATTACTTTACTCTTCCTATGTAACTACTCTAAAAAATATATATAAATAAAAAGTGCTATGTATGTAAAATGTGTGTAGAATATACATTTAACAACAAAAGAAAATGCTGTAAAAACAAAGTAAAAAATAAAAAATATGTGTAATGCTCGACAATGTGTCATAGAAATTATGTAGTCATGGTCCATAATATCCTAGCATTACATGACTACACGTCAAAGAAAATGACAGTCATGGCTTAGGATATTTACGTATAAAGTGTCTTAGGAAATGACAGAGCCATACCAAAGATATATTGTTTATTGTTTACAAACAAAAGTATTATGGCAGTGG
This sequence comes from Coregonus lavaretus, assembly GCF_964263955.1. Taxonomy (NCBI): domain Eukaryota; kingdom Metazoa; phylum Chordata; class Actinopteri; order Salmoniformes; family Salmonidae; genus Coregonus; species Coregonus lavaretus. The sequence goes on along the minus strand of NC_140014.1, from coordinate 26,495,995 downwards.
TCAGGGTCATGGGGAGAACTCTGATGCTGAAACATTATTAGTTACTGTAACTCTAAACTGGTACCAACACGGGATCTACACTTCAGTCCAGTACCACTGGATAACTGGATGCACTGGGCACCATTTACCTTTAGAGAGACAAAATAGATGTGGACTGGAGATAATATGAGAGGCGAGCGGAGCAGGTTTTCCTGGTAGTGCTCCTGGGGAGAGCAGCGTATGGATGGGGCAGACTGGAGCTGCCGGCGCCAGCAGGGTGAATCACCTGATCCTCCTGAGAGGCATGGCTATCGCTAATGAATCTCTCCACAGGCCCGTGCCAGCCAGCACCCAGGCCACTGCTGCTCACCCAACAGGCAGACAACTCAACTCAAACCAAGCTAATGTGGTTTTCTACAGTAGGCTAGCTTGAAATGTCAATTAAAAGGATTTGTTAAAGGTACACTCAGCAATAAGACGTCATCATACACAGCGGGGCTACTTCCTGCTTACAGACGTCAACAACAACAGAATATAAATCTGCCAAGACTACCAGTATGAGTGCATGCCCAAACTGGGAAGAGCCAATAGTGGCAATCTGTCCTGCTGTGTAGGATGATGTCATGTTGCTGAGTCTACCTTTAAATGTGCCCTTCAAAGGACTAAGGAAGGCTGAAGGTGAGTTGAGTGTTTGCCTATAGACAGAGATGGTGTGTATTGAATTTGAATTCAGTCCATTCATGGGGTGAATTGGAATTCAATGTGAAAACAAAGCGGTTGCATAAACATTGCTATGGCAGCTTTGAATCCGGTCCTAAATGTTACCTTGTTTTTATTGGCATACATGTTCATGCCAGTAAACAATCAGGAGCATGCTGTTCAGCCACCTGATACACAAAACCAAATCCTTTGGTGTCAACTGAAACAACAACAAATGGTCTTAAATTTGCCTTGCCACCAAATGATACTACAGACACTACACCTATACACCAAAAATAACCCCTCAGATTTATAATGGGCACAGCCAATATGTATGTAGCCTAAACCAATACTTAATCAAATTATACATCTAAGACCATCTTTTCCACCACCACACCAGGTTAACCACACGCACGACTCCCCCTCAGCCCTAATTAACCTAACAAGTCACATGGATGTGAAGAAAACACTGCAGTGCCCTCAGAAAGATATGAACCACACAAACTGCCCTAATCTAGACATCGAGTGCAGTCACAACAACTCATGCTAACGTAGCTAATGGGCTTGATTGCCTGGTTGTCATTAGCTTCCGCCGTGATTATTGTGGTGATCTGAGTCAGATTATTGTGGTGATGTCATCTTGCCTGGATCTTCGACACAGATGTTATCTCCCAGAACTACCAGCTAGCCTTTAACTCAGCCAGTTAATTAACTATGGCAGAGGGTGACTAACTCCTGTCCTCGAGGGCCTCAGTGTCCGCTGGTTTTCCTTTCTCCCTCGCACTTAATTGATCAATTAATGTCAGTGATTGGCTAGAGCAGGATTACTTTAATCCAACCCTGATGGTCCGGGGTACTGCTGGATAACGAAAACAAAACAACACCAATAATGCCTTCCCAAACAAACTACACCTTTTGGCTAGAACAAACCCCCTAAAAAGAGCAGGTTTGACACATCCACATCCATCTTCAGCACAGGCATGATTACAAGATATGCCACCCAACTGAAGTAATAAACATGTTTTGGATCTTCCCTACCAACCCTACAGTTCTGCCTCGTAGCTCAAAAAAAGGATATCTAACTAGAAAAACTGTCAAGTCATCATTCCCCTCCACCAAAGCGCTGAATCCCTCTGATCTCCACTGCATTATTGACAGTGGCTGCCCTTCAGTTCCCTTCGTTAGCCCGGCGCGGCTGGCTTCAGCACGACTCAGCACTGCAGAGGCGAGGAGGGAAGCATGTAGGGGAGCATGTAGTGTACGAGGCTACGCTGCTGCTGTGCTCCGGACTGCAGGGGAGCACGGCTCCATAAATAATTCACCACCTGGGTCTTCCTCTCAGAGGCAGAGGAGAAAGCGCAATGGCTGTTTGAGAGGGCTTTGAGGAATGGAGGGTTTCCTTGCCTATGTTTTTGCAGTAGAGTTGCAGCACCCACACACTAAGAGATGATGTGTAAGAGCTACGGTTGCATGTTTTTCAACCAGCCACCCGTCACATACAGACACTAAGACAAAGACACACACACCTGAAACAAAAACGCTGACACAGGAGCCCAAGAACACATAATGCTGATACACTCACCTGAGGCCGTAGAGCACAGTTCCGTCAGGATGGAGTCGGATCATTCTGTTCTTCACTGTGACCCCGTGCACAAAGGACTTCTTATCGTTGATGAAGTAGGTGTCAGGGACCCAGAGCGAGTCGGCCACCCTGTTGTCCAGTGTCAGGTTGAGGGGAATCCCTGTGTAGGACAAGCGCTTGTCCCTCCAGGACTGCTGGAAGTACATGGTGATGGTGTAATCCTAGGGGGGTGGAAGAAGAGGAAGGGGTGGGATGATTAGGCACACAATAGGAAAGTACTTGGTGTATAGTGTTTGTGGGAGGGATTGGCTCTCTGTTGTTGGAGTGTTCACAATGTGCCTATTGGCTGTGGCACTCTGTGGGTGTGTACAGTGCATACAGAAAGTATTCAGACCCCTTGACTTTTTCCACATTTTGTTACGTTACAACCTTATTCTAAAATTGATTAAATTGTTTTTTCCCCTCATCAATCTACACACAATAACCCCATAATGACAAAGCAAAAACTGGTTTTTAGAAACAGGCTATGTGTACACTGCCCACAAAATAAGGTGGAAACTGAGCTGCACTTCCTAACCTCCTGCCAAATGTATGACCATATTAGAGACACATGTTTCCCTCAGATTACACAGACCCACAAAGAATTAAAAAACAAATCCAATTTTGATAAACTCCCATATCTATTGTATGAAATACCACAGTGTGCAATCACAGCAGCAATATTTGTGACCTGTTGCCAAAAGAAAAGGGCAACCAGTGAAAAACAAACACCATTGTAAATACAACCCATATTTATGTTTATTTATTTTCCCTTTTGTACTTTAACTATTTGCACATCGTTACAACACTGTATACAGTGCATTCGGAAAGTATTAAGACCCCTTCACTTTTTTTTTGTTACGTTACAGCCTTATTCTAAAAATGATTAAATTGTTTTTTTCCCTCATCAATCCACACACAATACCCCATAATGACAAAGTAAAAACAGGTTTTTTGAAATTTTGGCAAATGTATTAAAAATAAAAAACGAAAATATTCATTTACATAAGTATTCAGACCCTTTACTCAGTACTTTGTTGAAGCACCTTTGGCAGCGATTAAATAGAGTCTTCTTGGGTATGACTCTACAAGCTTGGCACACCAGTATTTGGGGAGTTTCTCCCATTCTTCTCTTTAGATTCTCTCAAGCTCTGTCAGGTTGGATGAGGAACGTCGCTTCACAGCTATTTTCAGGTCTCTCCTGAGATGTTCGATCGGGTTCAAGTTCGGGCTCTGGATGGGCCACTCAAGGACATTCAGAGACTTGTCCCGAAGCCACTCCTGCTTTGTCTTGGCTGTGTGCTTAGGGTTTTTGTGCTGTTCGCCCCAGTCTGAGGTCCTGAGCGCTCTGGAGCAGGTTTTCATCAAGGATCTCTCTGTACTTTGCTCCGTTCATCTTTCCCTCAATCCTGACTAGTCTCCCAGTCCCTGCTGCTGAAAAACATCCCCACAACATGATGCTGCCACCACCATGCTTCACCGTAGGGATGGTGCCAGGTTTCTTCCAGACGTGACGCTTGGCATTTAGGCCAAAGAGTTCAATCTTGGTTTCATCAGACCAGACAATCTTGTTTCTCATGGTCTGAGAGTCCTTTAGGTGCCTTTTGGCACTCCAAGCAGACTGTCATGTGCCTTTTACTTAAGAGTTGTTTCCGTCTGGCCACTCTACCATAAAGGCATGATTGGTGGAGTGCTGCAGAGATGGTTGTCCTTCTGGAAGGTTCTCCCATCTCCACAGAGGAACTCTGGAGCTCTGTCAGAGTGACCATCGGGTTCTTGGTAACCTCCCTGACCAAGGCCCTTCTCCCCCGATTGCTAAGTTTGGCCGGGCAGCCAGCTCTAGGAAGAGTCTTGGTGGTTCCAAACGTCTTCCATTTAAGAATGATGGAGGCCACTGTATTCTTGGGGTCCTTCAATGTTGCAGACATTTTTTGGTACCCTTCCCCAGATCTGTGCCTCGACACAATCCTGCTCTACGGACAATTCCTTTGACCTCTTGCCTTGGTTTTTGCTCTGACATGCACTGTCAACTGTTGGACCTTATATAGACAGGTGTGTGCCTTTCCAAATCATGTCCAATCAATTGAATTTACCACAGGTGGACTCCAATCAAGTTGTAGAAACATCTCAAGGATGATCAATGGAAACAGGATGCACCTGAGCTCAATTTCGAGTCTCATAGCAAAGGGTCTGAATACTTATGTAAATAAGGTATTTCTGTTTTTTAATTTTAATACATTTGCAAAAATTTCTACAAACCTGTTTTCGCTTTGTTATTATGGGATATTGTGTGTAGATTTAAAAGAAAACCCCAATTTTAAAATAAGGCTGTAACGTAACAAAATGTGTAAAAAGTCAAGGGGTCTGAATACTTTCTGAATGCACTGTATGTCCTTTGTCTGTGTGTTGTCTGATTGGGTTGTCTGTGTGTGTATGTGTGTGACTACCTGCATGAGTGTTTGGCTTAAGAGTATGACTAAATGTGTATGTGTGAGTGTGTTACCAATGCTCCAGACTGAGTCTCTGCTGTCAGTCGGGGTTGCACTGCAGTCTCTCACACAGTGTGCACCTTCTTTTTAAAAATGGCAACCACAGACTCTGCAATAAGGCCACATACTGCTGAGGTGGATTATGTTGTGTAACGTCAGTTCTTATTAAGCGCAGCAAACAGTCGACTCTCGCTCGCTGCACTTGGCTCCTCTGCTCCTTGGAGAGGCTGAGCAGCTACAGTCCTTTACCTCCATCACCTGCTCCACGGTCACTCCTGTCACGCCATCCATCCAGTCCTGCCCTCAAACTCTCCCCTTTCTCTCTACCCTTGTGTCAGCACCCCAAACGTCAATCCGACTTCACTTTGAACCTTTGCCTCTTTCACCTGTTTACTCTGTTCTGTTGTTCTCTCGGTTTACATTTATACTTGAGGGATGCATGAAGGCTTTATAACAGCTACATGCACGGGCATCATGCTTAATGCCGTCATGAGCTATTGTTGTGACTATCAATGGCTAAGTTTGAACGTTCAGTCAGGTTTCGAGCTAGTTTGGATAAGTCAGTGGAAAGTTACCGATGAGAGAGAAGAAGGATGATGTGTCAATAAACCTGAGGTGCAACGTGAAGGGCTAACATTTTGGCTCTGCCATAAACACACTGTCCGATATCAAAGGGTAACCTTCCTTGCATATCGAGTGGTGTGTATCACAGTGTGAGAGAGGGAGAGGAGGGTGTGGAATAACAATAACAGAACTGATCATTAGGCGACAGAGACGGTTGCCAAGGTGCACAAGGTCCTCAAGATCACTCAAGGTCGTTGAGAAAATGACGTGCCAGCAACAGCAAAACAGCTTAATGAGAAAGACCTTAACTGTGTTTGTTGTAATTTGGTACTGCGTTGATATAAAAAATGGTGTGCCAGATTTACCCAGCATTTGCACCAGTGTGAAATTCCAGAGGGAGTAACATATAGAGAGGAACAAAAAGTAAAAGATACTGTGGGAAAGAGAAGAGAAAACTAACATGACGGTACATTTTAATCCCCATGTCTCATTTCAAAGTTCTTTGTTATATACAGTATACATTAAATGCCATTGCCTTTGAAGAAAATAATAGTAACACTTTAATCTGGCAGGCTTGAATACTTTATCTATGTTCATTTAGCTCTCTCTTTAGATCTTTTATCGAAGGTCAAGTGAGGTGTTCCCCAGGGCTCTGTTCTGGGCCCGTCTTTAAATTTGGCTCTTTTTGAGCTGCTGCTGCGGTTTGATCTTAGTGACAGCACTGCGGCATCTTTTCCCAATCTGAAGACTTGCGGTTGACGGGACAGCAGGAACAAGGCCAACCAAAAACAAAGGATAAACAATGAATGGAGTTCATTTATATCAGCCATCCAAAAAGTCTTGCAGGCATTTTGATGAAAAGCACTTCAAAATGCTTCACTTAACTGCTGGTAACATTCTCTGAGGGCTGGCAGGGGAGAGTTGCATCACTCGGGTTTCTATCAATCTAATCTGGGTTGCAAAGCTGCAGTTAAGATTCCACTCACAGCGTTCAAGCTTTCCAGCATTCGTTGCAGTTTGCAAAGATGCTTATATAGGCATTTCAGAACATGCTTCAGGGAAATAAACTTTCTGGGAAAAAAGCTTATTGGAGTTACATATTCACATTTTATTTTCTTATTCACAGATGAAGGAACAATTTGTTGGTTATTCATGGACAAACTAAATGTTTTACAATGCGAACACACTAAATAATGTGTCTGCTTTAAAGCATGCCTACTGCTTGGCCTTAGACTGCACTGGTCATTAAAAATAGTTTCTTCAGACAGTTGAAAGAGACAATATGATGAATGCAATATGAGATTGATGTGTATGATCAGGGCCAAGAGATCTGTACCTGTCAACCCTCCACCAGGTGTCAGAGAACTGCTTCTAGAATGCAGATGTTACAGTAATTACTTTCACTATTACCCAGGAGATGGAACCATCCTTCAATTGAGGTGGTCCTCTCAGTCCATATAACCATATAATAAATTAAATACAGGCTATCTTACTCAAATGTGCACGATTAAAGGCCCAATGCAGCCGTTTTTATATCAGTATCAAATCATTTATGGGTATCAATTAAGTACTTTACTGTAACAGTTTTCCATTAAAATTGTCAAAAAGTAACAGAAATAGCTTTTAAGCAAAAAACTACTTATCAAGACCGTCTGGGAGTGGTTGAGTGAGGAGGGGAAAACTGAAAACTAGCTGTTATTGAAAATAAGTTTGGAACTCTCTTTGCTATTGGTCTATTTACTAACTTAACGCCTGGTGATGTCACCAGGGAAGCCGAAACTCCACCCATGCAAAAACTGCTGATGAGAAGGTCCTGTGTAGATTGTATTTTCATCCAGCAACTATCAGGAAATAACACTGATCACATTTTTCACACATTTATAGTGTTAGTTTCATCAGCTGTTGTACAATAGGATACAAAACTGCACTGGGCTTTAAGATATGAGCAAGAAATAAAACATTAACATAACATACAGTTGATTTGCAAATGAATGACCGTATAGAACCTGCAACCTGAATAAAAAACATGATAGATTTATAAGGCTCGCTGTGGGCTCTATCACCATCATAATACAGGTAATCTTACATAAAGTACAGCTACAAGCCTCTTACTGTAGCCTACGTGCAAACCAATAAATAACAGATAGGGGAATTAGAAATCCACAGGAACTGTTAGTGAGCAACATAAACCTGGGATGACATAGCTTTAAGTGAAACTGCTGCCTCATAAGGCTGGGAACAGAGAAACGGAGGAGAGAGGAGGAGAGGAAGGGGGGCGTTGCAGCTCTGTCGCTCATTGGGGATGAACACGTTCCTTGGAGTCTATTATTAGAAACAGCTGTTCCCCTAGACGCCCGCTTTCCCATCATCACTCTGTCACCTCAGCGTTTCCACAGCAGAAAGTCTTAAACGTGAGTGGAATACCGTTATGCATATGAGTGCGCTAAAGCAGAGCGTCCGCTGCTGCACTGCACACAGACTTCCTCTCACACACACTCACACAGGAAGAGAAACAGGGGCAGGCGATGCCCTTGGCATGTTTCCTCTCACTCCCATTTCCTTTGTTGATGTATGATTGGCAGTCCTTAAGTGAGTGCGCCTCTACTCCTCTCCATATTTCACCGAACCACGGACGACACCATGGGCTCTCTCCTACGCACGTCGGCACCGCGCTATCCCCTCTGCAGTGTGCTTCTTCGTGACCTAATTCCTCCCAATCCATGCCCATCTACGGGTGCAGACTGTAATACATCACAGGATAGAGGGAGAGGGAGAGAGGGTGGGAGGAGAGGGGTAGAGATGGTGGCGCAGTCCTCCCTCCCAGCCTAGTTACTGTCAAAACTTCTGCAGCTTTTGGGAATCATGATGAAAGAAAGTTGGATCTGCAGATATTCATTGGATGAATGGTGTTCATTGCATGAGAGCAGACTTGCTTCAGCTTTTGCTGGGCATCATTGCAGTGTTCTCATCCGTGCATTGCTTGGACGCACACACACACGCAAGTAAGCAAACACACACAAACACCAAATTCCACTATGGTGTGTAGCTCCCTCAAAAGACTACACACATCTGCATCTATTCATCTATTCTTCTCTATCAATAGTATACTCTTCTGATCGTTCCCTGTGTCTTGTGTGGAAATGTTGCATAGGACTATTCCTGCTATAATTTGGTAACGATTTGCTGTCTAACTGTCCCATTGTTGAGCTCTTGCATGTGATATATTTAGATGACATAAGAGGATTCCGATGTAGGAATTCCTCCATCTTGGCTGACACTCTATCCAAACGGGGTTGGATCCCTGACAAAAACAGACATGATATGCAATTCAGTCCCACTGAGGAAAGTTTTTGACAAAGGTCTCTGCAGCTCCTTCTGCTGTCGGACGTGCCAATGAAGAAAAGTCAAGTACACAACCCAAGACTCATCTTTCAATCAAATTTGAAGATCACACCAAATGGTTCTCACAAGTCAGAGGAATCTCCAACCTGCTTAGTGTAACAGAAAAATGTTAGCTCTGCTTGCAGTTAAAAACCTGTATAATGTTCTGTGTTATTATGTTTCAAGGTCCAAGACGAAGGGCTCTATTCAATCAGATCCGCTTTAGCCGACATCGGCATAGCAGTCGTTTTGGCGGTGTCAGAGGTGGAACTGCATTTGAGCTTTCAAATCCACAAGCTCCTGGCGTTTACCTAAAGTGCACATTGCCATTGGCTGCATGGAGTCGCATTAAGATAAATTCCATGCAGCCTTGTTTACAAGTTCGAACACTGGAATGTGAGATGTAATCTACACCTCCATTAGGATGATAGAAATCCTCATTTTTTTGTTTAATGATTTTCAATTTGAGCATCATTATTTCTATATAGCCTACACCGCCAAAACATCAGCTATGCGGGTGTCGGCTATCGCCAGGTAAATACTTGATCTGATTGAATCTAGGCCTTATTTTCATACATTTACTGCCAATTAGTTATTGATCAAGATTTTAGTAATGTCTATGTCCTATCGAGACATGAGTGCAACTTGGGTGCACAATATAACTAAGAACTTATCAGATTTTGTCACCATGTGTTACTGCAGGCGACTGACTACATTGCAGTTTGAGTGGACTGAAGCCTGTGTTATAAGTCCTTGGATAAGACTGTGTCCGTAATAGAATGTACAAACAGACAGGCATTGCAGGGAATTTATATGTATGCATACCAGAGATGGTGTCAAATTCATTGACATTTCAATCAATTGACTAAATAAATTGGACATGGAGTCTACTGGAACTCAAATGAATTTAACCCGAACTCAGGGATGTACACAGCTTTTGAACACCCCCCCCCCCCCCCCCCACCCACCTCTTCCTGTCCCCTAATCCAATAACCTCCTCTAGTCTCATCTCTCCCCTTGTTTCCATGCCAACACCTCCACATGAAGTCATACACAGGTAAAACAGTGACAATTCAATAAAACTATCATCGAGATTCTCTTGGTGGTGAAGAGAGCAGAAAAAGAAAAAGCCTTTCTCAGACTTTCTTCCTCTCGTGACTTTCTATCTTCCAGATATCCTGAGAGGCTTGGGCCAGGGGAGAATGATTCCATTAAACATTAACCCTGAGTGCCCTCTGTCGTGCCGCACTGTCGGCAGCCTCATATTTTATCCCACGCTCCCACTGACTGGGCAGTGCCTGTGATGTTCCTTATAGGAAATGCCTCTTGACATCTAATCAGATGGGGAACCATTAACCTCCAGTCTAATGGGTCTTACTTGGGTATGGAATTACACTAGAACGGTGGTCAAGTCTAGCTGTTAACAGGCTCAGTGTGTCCTCTATGTGTGATGAAATGCTAGATCTCTCATTTTCTCACTTGCTACCAAACACAAGTGCTTTCTAACATGCATTGGTTGACTAAAAAGGCTTACAAATAAGCAGCAAGACGCCCCCAAAGTTCCTTCACACTAATATTCTGTGAATTCATAGGCCACTTCTGCAGAACAAGATGGTAAAAAGGATGCACTCGTACTGCTTTATAAAAAGGCCCAGTGTACTGTACTACAGATAGACAGCACGGTATGGTACTGTATCAGTACAGTACTGTATCAGTACAGTACAAGACAGGACAGTACAGTACAGTAGAGTACAGTGCAAGACAGGACAGTACAGTACAGTACAGTGCAAGACAGGACAGTACAGTACAGTACAGTGCAAGACAGGACAGTACAGTACAGTACAGTACAGTAGAGTAGAGTACAGTGCAAGACAGGATAGTACAGTACAGTACAGTACAGTACAGTGCAAGACAGGACAGTACAGTACAGTACAGTAGAGTACAGTGCAAGACAGGACAGTACAGTACAGTACAGTAGAGTACAGTGCAAGACAGGACAGTACAGTACAGTACAGTACAGTAGAGTACAGTGCAAGACAGGACAGTACAGTACAGTACAGTGCAAGACAGGACAGTACAGTACAGTACAGTACAGTAGAGTAGAGTACAGTGCAAGACAGGATAGTACAGTACAGTACAGTACAGTACAGTGCAAGACAGGACAGTACAGTACAGTACAGTAGAGTACAGTGCAAGACAGGACAGTACAGTACAGTACAGTAGAGTACAGTGCAAGACAGGACAGTACAGTACAGTACAGTACAGTAGAGTACAGTGCAAGACAGGACAGTACAGTACAGTAGAGTACAGTGCAAGACAGGACAGGACAGTACAGACAGAACCGAAGTGACAGATTAGATTAAATGCAGCATTCACCCATCTGCTCTGCTTCAGGCTCACCAAGGGGTTAAATAAAATGAAGTTACTTGCTTTAAATTAATCTCACAGAGCTCTTAGCACAAGAACGTCTCGTCTCATCTCTCGTCTTCTGCATTATTTCCAGGCATGAATGGTGAGAAAGCACAAAAAAAGAGAGCAGTTCCACTGCAGCAGTCTGTCTTGCATTGGGGAAATGTCACATATTACTCTGTAGCCCCGTGTAGCTCAGCTGGTAGAGCATGGCATTCGCAACGCCAGGGTTGTGGGTTCGATTCCCACGGGGGGCCAGTATGAAAATGTATGCACTCACTAACTGTAAGTTGCTCTGGATAAGAGTGTCTGCTAAATGACTAAAATGTAAATACCTATCAATGAGCCCCCCAACTTTAATATGACAAACAGACAATGTCTGTGTCATCATCTCAGTCTATAGTGCCGGTGACTCCCTACTTTCTTGCTGTTTTCATCTGAGAGATCAAATCTATAGAGTACAAGGACCCAACCAGACACCCCATGACTCTCTCATACTGTGGTTACTGCAGTAATATACAGTAAATGGTGTACCAGAGACTATAGGAAAATCGCCATAGGATCTATTGAAGTAAATTTGGGGGGGGCAGTGGGACTCAAACCTCTGCACCCACACTGTGCAGTGCCTTGGTTGCTCTTTTCCAGGGGGAAAATAAAATACAACTTTCAATCAAATCCAGGTGGGCTCCTGCGTCCTCAGTGCTTGGACCCCTGATCATGGCGCAGCATGGGCAACGGATTTTGAGTTAAGATGAAGTTGTTTCAACTGAGAACCCACCCGTGACACCTTGATCTTTCTCACTGGTGAGATGAAGTGCTATCGGCAGAGCATCACATAAATCCTCATCCTAAGGAGGCGGCGGACACATCAATCTCCCAAACAGATCAATAACTCCTGACCACAAGCCGCTATGAGGGCTTCATAAGGTGCTCAATACAGGAGCTGCTGTGGAGATACATAAGGTGCCATGACAGGAGGAGTAGTGAGGGTTCGTAAGCTTCCTCATACTAACAACTAGGCCTATGAGGAGTTCTCACACAGTATAATCACATTGTTAGCTAACCAATGCAACATAGGACACATGTTGACAAGAGCTAGGGTACCTGCATTTTCGTTAACAACCCAATAAAGCGATTATTGCCTGCCTACCTGTGCTGTTGATTGAGTTTGGCACAAGTGGGCTTCCATGGGCCTGGGTCTCTTCTACAGTATGTTGAGTGTGGCCGTCACTTTATGAGAGTCATGTCTGTACTAACCGTGCGAATGCGGCAGCACTCCTACCGCTCTAAACTTGAGAAACGGAGATGCCGCTTTCAAAATATCTGAAATGATATGGACTGTGAGACAAAGTCAAAGCAATTCCACTGTGGTTGCCATGATAACAAAACAGCTTTCGCACATTGCTAACAAACACCACTTTTACTTGTCATCACTCAAGCTTGTAAAAGCGAGGCCTTCACATGTCCAACAAACAAACCACTCAAATCTAGGTATAGTACGCAATATGAAAAATCTGAGCATGTACAGTTTAAGGAAGAAAACCCCAAGAGAAAAAGGAAAGGGAGTTGGTGTGAGAGACAAGGAGAGAGAGTAGAGAGAGAGCAGGGAAGAGGAAGGGAGAGAGACAGAAAGATAAAGAGACCAGGACTAATACATTACAGTATCTCACACCAGCCACAAGGAGAGAATGACCTGCTATTTCAGCCCAATACTAAGTCTTAAAGTCTTAAGTAGAGCAAAGAGTGCTCAAATCTCTCTGCTGCTACAATACTGCAGAAATCAGACTATCAAATCGTCTGAAAACAAGACCGCTCACCTCTCCCTTGATCACATCCTTCACAGGCCGTTATTTCAAGTCTCCAACACATGCTAACTTAATCAAATACTCCTTTAAATCTCTTGAAATACTAATTCTTGACTGAACAGAAATCCTGCAGCCTCGACTATTACTACTACTGTAGTACACTGCCCCATGGGGAAGCACCACTGTCATGTAGGCAGTGTGACATCCTGACGACATTCAACAATGTAGGCAATCCAAGACCTGAACACATGCAGCAGCCCTTTTTCAATGAATGTCCAAGGTCGCTCAGGCAGAAATATTGCCACAGCCAACCACTCAACTCAGGGAGAGGAAGAATATGAGTCTGACCCTTGTGACCTCACAGCAAACCTCCTACAGCTCATGTCACATCAGTGTCGTCCAGTTGCCTTTGACAGCACAGCATGTCTGATTACTAAGGTCGGTAAGAGTGAGAGCAGTAAGACACTGACCTGAAATATCCTTGTATAATCCTTTTGGTATTACCATGTTCGGGCGCTAACTCAGCATACAGCCCAGCCTGCCTTTCGGACGAATTTCAATGTCATAGCAAGGTTGTATGATTTGTTGAAGAAGTAAGGGTATCAGAAACTCCCCTCTGTGATATTTGGTAAGAATACAATAAAAAATATGTTTTTGCCTGGAATTGTCATGCTTAGGCTAGCATTAACTCTCAGAAGAATCTCACTGTAGCAAACAAACAATACTATCATTATAAGAAAATAATACAGTACCACTGTTGGCATCAACAGAGTATCTGAACTCAACGCTAACATAACAAGTCGTTTGCACTTAGCTAGTCTATGTAGGCAAGGCTGGGTGCTTTTAAGATGGATGTGTAGATATCTATTTTCTGTTTTAGTTCGTATTCGGCACTTGTGATGCATTCTGGCCCATTTTCTTACATACAGTACACATGCTGAGCATTCAACTTTCTAGGGTTAGATAGTAAGCAGCCAATCGACCTTATAATAATAATAAATAAAATCAACACATTTACTCTCGTAATGATGTCCCAACATATTTTATTGCATGTACAGTGAGGGAAAAAAGTATTTGATCCCCTGCTGATTTTGTACGTTTGCCTACTGACAAAGACATGATCAGTCTATAATTTTAATGGTATGTTTATTTGAACAGTGAGAGACAGAATAATATCAAAACAATCCAGAAAAACGTATGTCAAAAATGTTATAAATTGATTTGCATTTTAATGAGGGAAATAAGTATTTGACACCCTCTCAATCAGAAAGATTTCTGGCTCCCAGGTGTCTTTTATACAGGTAACGAGCTGAGATTAGGAGCATACTCTTAAAGGGAGTGCTCCTAATCTCAGCTTGTTACCTGTATAAAATACACCTGTCCACAGAAGCAATCAATCATTTAGATTCCAAACTCTCCACCATGGCAAAGACCAAAGAGCTCTCCAAGGACGTCAGGGACAAGATTGTAGACCTACACAAGGCTGGAATGGGCTACAAGACCATCACCAAGCAGCTTGGTGAGAAGGTGACAACAGTTGGTGCGATTATTTGCAAATGAAAGAAACACAAAAGAACTGTCAATCTCCCTCGGCCTGGGGCTCCATGCAAGATCTCACCTCGTGGAGTTGCAATGATCATCAGAACGGTGAGGAATCAGCCCAGAACTACACGGGAGGATCTTGTCAATGATCTCAAGGCAGCTGGGACCATAGTCACCAAGAAAACAATTGGTAACACACTACGCCGTGAAGGACTAAAATCCTGCAGCGCCCGCAAGGTCCCCCTGCTCAAGAAAGCACATATACAGGCCCGTCTGAAGTTTGCCAATGAACATCTGAATGATTCAGAGGAGAACTGGTTGAAAGTGTTGTGGTCAGATGAGACCAAAATGGAGCTCTTTGGCATCAACTCAACTCGCCGTGTTTGGAGGAGGAGGAATGCTGCCTATAACCCCAAGAACACCATCCCCACCGTCAAACATGGAGGTGGAAACATTATGCTTTGGGGGTGTTTCTCTGCTAAGGGGACAGGACAACTTCACCGCATCAAAGGGACGATGGACGGGGCCATGTACCGTCAAATCTTGGGTGAGAACCTCCTTCCCTCAGCCAGGGCATTGAAAACAGGTCGTGGATGGGTATTCCAGCATGACAATGACCCAAAACACAAGGCCAAGGCAACAAAGGAGTGGCTCAAGAAGAAGCACATTAAGGTCCTGGAGTGGCCTAGCCAGTCTCCAGACCTTAATCCCATAGAAAATCTGTGGAGGGAGCTGAAGGTTCGAGTTGCCAAACGTCAGCCTCGAAACCTTAATGTCTGCAAAGAGGAGTGGGACAAAATCCCTCCTGAGATGTGTGCAAACCTGGTGGCCAACTACAAGAAACGTCTGACCTCTGTGATTGCCAACAAGGGTTTTGCCACCAAGTACTAAGTCATGTTTTGCAGAGGGGTCAAATACTTATTTCCCTCATTAAAATGCAAATCAATTTATAACATTTTTGACATGTGTTTTTTCTGGATTTTTTTTTTGTTATTCTGTCTCTCACTGTTCAAATAAACCTACCATTAAAATTATAGACTGATCATTTCTTTGTCAGTGGGCAAACATACAAAATCAGCAGGGGATCAAATACTTTTTTCCCTCACTGTATAAACTGCTCTTCCAAACCATGATTAGCTCACATACTATATACTTTTATCAGTAACATTACTTGGCTGTTAATTGGCTCACTTGCATTTGCGGATCTCATTTTCTAAGGAATATAATTTCTAGTTCAAAATGGAGTCTTTCCAAAGAGCTATTTGAATAAAATCATCATCTTAGTCAGCTGTGTCTTGCTCCTCTAAATGTTTCCTTTGCTAATCTATCACAAATGTATTTAACTTGAGGTTATACCATTGAAGCACGTTGGCGTCCGTCAGGGATAGTCAAGCGGCTTTAGCTGAGGAGCTTTAACAAAAAGCTAATGGGGTGTGAAGTCTGCAGAGAATTTGACAAAAGTGGGAGAAAAGGAGAGTTTCATTAAGAGGGACATCCTCTATGACTGAGCGACGTCAATTTTCATAACTACAAAAAAAAAACTGTTTCTATCCTTCAAGCATCAAACGCTGAAAAGGTTACACCCAAACATTACAGTACATTATAAAGAAACTGGGACCTGGTCAAATAGGGGAGAGGCCTTGTGCCATGAGGTGTTGCTTTATCTGTTTTTTGAAACCAGGTTTTCTGTTCATTTGAGAAATATGAGATGGAAGGGAGTTCCATGCAATAATGTCTCTATATTATACTGTACACTTTCTTGAATTTGCTCTGGATTTGGGGACTGTGAAAAGACCCCTGGTGGCATCTCTGGTGGGGTAAGTGTGTGTTCAAATATGCTACAGTGTGGTAGTCGAGTGGAAGTCAGGTATTTATTCACAACCTTTATTTACCAGGAAAGATTGTAATGACCTGGCCAAGACTACAGTGCTTACCCCCAAAAGTCTACTGGGTGACAGTGATGTTGCTGAAGCAGGGTGTGAAGTACATGCATTGAAATAGCAATAGGCATACTATAGTATATAATCAATTTATGGATGGATATTTATATCGTGACCAGTATGACCAACGTTTCAGTGTGGCCTTTCTCAAGGAGAGCCAGTGCCAAATGTCTCTATCAGACAGAGCATAAAACCCCTTCCAGCCTCCCAGTCTCATACACATTAAAATGCTAAACCGGGAAGAGGCCACAGAGGCACAATCAATGACCCGTCCAGGCTGTTAGGCTTTCCAATCAGAATTCCTCTGGGACCGGCTCAGAGAAAGCAGCACCTTCCATTTTCCCAGAGGAGATATTGTCAGTAGGAATCCAACCTAATAAACAATTCATAGCACATCATTGACTCCACAAACTGTCTACATTTACTTGACAAATTCAGTATATCATGTGGAAATGACTTATGTATGAATGCTATGAATGTAAATCATGTAAAAGGCTTTGTTCAGGTGCAAGCTTGTGACTTACAATTTATAATTTAATGAAGCCTTTTACAACCCAAGAATAAAAGGCAATTTCAGAAGGGCAACTCACCTGTGGAAAGCTACTGCAGGCCCTCTACTATCGGATGTCACAAATAACTCAGTAGTAGGCTGCTCAGTAACGGGACCCATTTCTTTGGATGAATGGCTTTTAGACAACCAAAAATGTTAGAAATGAGAAAAAATATACAAATGTGGAATGTATGAAGGCAATGTCATTGATACTCAATAGCCAGTTGAATGACCGGAAAAACAGATACTAAGTTATAATCATTTCGTATGTCAAAGTGCAAATAGTCTGTTGTTCATCAATGGTGTTGAAACCAGATATAATGATCCATGACAGATATATTACTATGTTATTACATCTATTACTTTGGAATTATCATTATTCTACTAAAAAGGTTCACCAATCAAAAACCTGCTTCATTATGGGTGTTTGAGAGAACATTTTTAATGTTTTTTAATGTTTTAATTTAACCTTTATTTAACTAGTCAAGTCAGTTAAGATCAAATTCTTATTTACAATGACGGCCTACCAAAAGGCAAAAGGCCTCCTGCGGGGACGGGGGCTGGGATTACAAATATATAAATAAGTATAGGACCAAACACACATCACAACCAGAGAGACAACACAACACTACATAAAGAGAGACAACACAACACTACATAAAGAGAGACCTAAGACAACAACATAGCATGGCAGCAACACACAACAACACAGCAAGGTAGCAACCCAACATGAAAACAACATGGTAGCAACACAACATGGCAGCAGCACAACATGGTAGCAGCACAAGACATGGTACAAACATTATTGGGCACAGACAACAGCACAGAGGGCAAGAAGGTAGAGACAACAATACATCACGCGAAGCAGCCACAATTGTCAGTAAGAGTGTCCATGATTGAGTCTTTGAGTGAAGAGATGGAGAGAGGACCGACCCAGGGATGTGTGTGCTTTGGGGACCTTTAACAGAATGTGACTGGCAGAACGGGTATTGTATGTGGAGGATGAGGGCTGCAGTAGGTATCTCAGATAGGGGGGAGTGAGGCCTAAGAGTGTTTTGTAAATAAGCATCAACCAGTGGGTCTTGCGACGGGTATACAGAGATGACCAGTTTACAGAGGAGTATAGAGTGCAGTGATGTGTCTTATACGGAGCATTGGTGGCAAATCTGATGGCCGAATGGTAAAGAACATCTAGCCGCTCGAGAGCACCCTTACCTGCCAATCTATAAATTACGTCTCCGTAATCTAGCATGGGTAGATGGTCATCTGAATCAGGGTTAGTTTGGCAGCTGGGGTGAAAGAGGAGTGATTACGATAGAGGAAACCAAGTCTAGATTTAACCTTAGCCTGCAGCTTTGATATGTGCTGAGAGAAAGACAGTGTACTGTCTAGCCATACTCCCAAGTACTTGTATGAGGTGACTACCTCAAGCTCTAAACCCTCAGAGGTAGTAATCACACCGGTGGGGAGATGGGCATTCTTCTTACCAAACAACATTACCTTTGTTTTGGAGGTGTTCAGAACAAGGTTAAGGGCAGAGAAAGCTTGTTGTAGAGCGTTTAACACAAAATCCGGGGAGGGGCCAGCTGAGTATAAGACTGTATCATCTGCATATAAATGGATGAGAGAGCTTCCTACTGCCTGAGCTATATTGTTGATGTAAATTGAGAAGAGCGTGGGGCCTAGGATCGAGCCCTGGGGTATTCCCTTGGTGACAGGCAGTGACTGAGATAGCAGATGCTTTGACTTTATACACTGCACTCTTTGAGAGAGGTAGTTAGCAAACCAGGCCAAAGACCCCTCAGAGACACCAATACTCCTTAGCCGGCCGACAAGGATGGAATGGTCTACCGTATCAAAAGCTTTGGCCAAGTCAATAAAAATAGCAGCACAACATTGCTTAGAATCAAGGGCAATGGTGACATAATTTAGGACCTTTGACATTTTTTATGACATTTTAATGTGTATCAGATGGCAACAAGATCATATTGTACAGCAATTTCATCAGGTAACATGAATACAAAGCCGGCGAGAGGTGGTTAGAATAGGATGGGAGTCCAAGAGACCGTGTAACCAATAGTGAGTCAGAGTGTGGGAACAAACAGTCTGTCCCACGGGCGGGTAAACAAGCAAGGTCATGGTCAACAATGCACGCAGGAGTCATGAGACAAATAGCATAAAGAATACCATTTGTGTGTTTGAAAGAACTATAGAGATGAGACTATTCGGGACCCTACCAATGACGAACATTGGACAAATGTTTAACCTTTTCACATGAGTTATTGTAGTGTTTTTGGCTAACCAGAGTTTCCTACAGTTATGATTTGCAGACTGATGGTTATGACTCCCTTGTCTAGAAATGTTACATGTATTTTCACACATAGCTTTGTTTAGCGGCACCTTGACTGGACCTTTAAAGGTAGTAACTCTATAAACTTAATGGGCTAGATCCACGAAATAATGTATTCAGATATTTGTTTCCTTACCTTGTAAGCAGTCTATGGACTGCTCTTAATCTCTCGTGTAAACCGATTAATCTGTTGCGACTGGATGGAATGCGTAGGATAACGAGCAGCAGTAGTTCCGGTGTTTGGGTTTGCGTACCTGATTATTTCGACGTACCAGGATCGCAAACCGGAACACCCAATTTCTATCACGTATGGACCCAGAATTTAATCATGCAGCTGACCAAATTATGCAAGATTTTAGTTCTGGGTTAACCGAGATTAGAATGCTCTAAGGAGTGACTGCAATCCACACTTTGGTTTTGGTAGAAAAGTCACTGCCAAGAAACATTTATGTTAGCATTTTTGGGCTAAACATTTTATTTTACTCAGTATAGTGTGTCTGAAGTTACACATCACACTATTACAACAGTGTGACTGTTTTGGGATAAATGTCCTGTGTTGTGTGCTTATTCTTTTACCATTGATATGTTCTAGGGGCCATTTTGAGACCTTAAGGAGCATCAGGTACTTCTGGAACGTCTACCAATGGCATGTCCATCTTTTTGTGAGAAATTACACTGGTCACTCAAAACATTTATAAAGTATTTATAAAGTATGAATAGCCCACACTTTAGATGAGTCCATACATAAACATATTTAATTTATGATTAGTAAATGGTTCACAAGGACCTATATTAAACGTCTTATGAATGATCTTATGAATCATTATTCAATTATTTAAAGGTTGTTTATAAATGTGTGAATAACTAGGTTACTAACATTTACAAATTTGGGAGTAATGATTAACAAATGATAAATAAACTATTTACTAATCTATTATAAATACTTTATTATGTGGAGTTATTATAAAGTGCTACCAACACATGATTTCCAGTGTGTATAGCGTCACTCTAATATACAGTGCATTTGGAAAGTATTCAGACCCCTTCACTTTTTCAACATTTTGTTTTGTTACTGCCTACACACAATACACCATTGTGACAAAGCATAAACAGGTGTAAAATTTGTTTTAGACATTTTTTATTTTTTTAACAGCAGAAATATCACATTTAGATAAGTATTCAGACCCTTTACTCAGTACTTTGTTGAAGCACCTTTGGCAGCGATTACAGCCTCAAGTCTTCTTGGGTACGACGCTACAAGCTTGGCACACGTGTATTTGGGGAGTTTCGCCTATTCTTTAGGTGCCTTTTGGCAAACTCCAAGTGGGCTGTCATGTGCCTTTTACTGAGGAGTGGCTTCCGTCTGGCCACTCCGTGTGTGTGTGTGTTTGTTTGTGTTAGTGTATATGTGTGTTATGTGGAGGGGACTTGTAAATGTGTTGCTATAGCAGTTGCAATACACCTTATTGTTGTAACATTATTTCTAGTTGTAAATAGATGTTTCGTATCTGCTATCCTTTAGCTATAGCTGCCTTACACACTGAAACATGGTTTGGTTTTATGAACATGCCTGCTCATTTTTACATTTATACAAAACACTCAGCCACACACCATCCAACATTTCCAAAACATTTTCTTAGAACATCACTCTATCCAATTTTCCAGCAGTTTTAAGACACACAGAGCAACTTTAAAACAGTCCCATGACATTCCCAGAACATTGTTGCAGACATGCCAAAGCTCCCAGAGCAATATGACTGTAAAGACTGCAGTTTTCTGTAGCATTGTGAAAACATTGAACTACCCAACATTCCATAAACACTCAGTGTTTGCTTGGAAGCTGAGCAGAACAAAATATTTTCTCCCTTGCCACACATGCACATACAGTACATACACGCCACACACACACACACACACACTTTATAGTCATGCCTGCTGTTATTATTTTTTAAGACAAGTTGAACCAATCATACATTAATTTGTATATATCACTGGCACCATGACAATGCTCATATGCACACACTAAGTGCCCACATTCAGAATCACAATTTGGCTTTTCTGGGCCTCCTTGTTGAGTCACTGACAACGTTATGTAATTACTGCATTGAGGCCAAACCAGCAAATATGCACACAAGCACTATGTTTTAGTCTCCTCTTCATCAATTCATCCTGTATCAGAGCTCGTAATGTATATATGTAAGACCTCACAATTATGTAGGTACACGCATGTGGTTTTGACACTACAGGGAAGTTTATGCATACGATGGATTTCACACATTGCAGTAGCTCTCCTTGGTGCTGAAATGCAACGAACCATTTTGGTCAACGGAAAAACGTTATACTAGTAGCCAAACAAGGGCAAAGACAAAAATACAAGGATTTATCACTACATCTAGAGGACAGTGGCATGAAACACGCAAATACGCAGAAAATTACCCAAGCGGTAATCACGTGGTCTGTGTTCTCACACTAACATGTGTTGCACGAGGCACATCTCCCTTGCAAAAAAAAAAACATTGGGTAGGCTACTTACCATGTTGACTTCCGAAACCATGTCGATACTGGCGATATCTATGCTCATGCCAACGTCCACAGGGGCACCTTTAAATCGCATGTAAAACAGGTATCAGGGGCTTTTTAATCAGACATCTCGCTGACGCGACAAATGAATCTGCATGCGACGTGTTATTAGTTATTAGCCAACATTGGGTATACTTCACCACAAAAAAAGGTATTTACCTCCAAAATCAGGCCTCAGACGAATGTCATACCCCTTTAGCAGTTTGTCGACGGTAGCTTTCACAAATGACATGTTGCTAGGCTCGTTGGCGCTAAAGGGAAAATATATGGTATTGATTCAGAAGCTTAGTTTTTTTTAAACTGCAAAGGGACAGGCAAGACAGGCAGAAACAAGACATCACACCCGTTGGATCTCACCTTTGAGCGCCGCAGACCATGGCGACCATGAGGAAAATACAAAAAATCCCCCAGCGTCCGCGGTCCAAAGCCGTGCACATCACTAACTTTGATCAGAGAGATGACTTAGAGCGAAGATTTCAGGAATGCTACCTACTTAAGTCACAGGCTGCCCAATTATTCCAAGACCAACGCATGCGCGTCTTTTTACCAACATCAAAACTATATTTGCACAAAAAACACGCTATTTCGTAGAAAATTCGGTGACTTTGAAATAAAATGGGTAGGCTATTCGCGTTTCACCCGAGGTGTCGATGATTGCGCAAGAAGACGTTGCCGGGATGCATGCAGTAGCTGAACCGTATCAATATGCTAGGCAGATCCAATCTCCTTTGGCTAATTCGAGCATTTCAGAAGACACAGCGGTGTCCGGACCAGATTTGCGTCAAGCAGGTCTCCCTGTGTTGTGCGGCTGAAGATCTTAAAAGAATAAGCATTGAACGCGGCTCTCCGTTCACCTTTAGTCAGCGCTATATGGGGCATTGTGCAACACAAACACGTCTGAGGAGCTGCGCATTTTCTGAGGTGTACCTGGACGCTGAGCTCCCTCGCAGCGGATTCCATTCGCCACGCGTTACGGGCTAGAGCACAAGTTAATAATTAGTTAAAAACCCAGAAGACGCATTAAAAATCGCAACGCACCAATAATTAATGAGAGAAGGACATAAAATACGCTATAGGGTCTGCAATGGCCCTTGCAGCAGCATGACGTGCTATATGCCACAGAATGAATAAGAATACATGTTCTGCTATTTCTAGAGATGATATTGACAGACTTCTGGCTAATTTGCCAAATCAAATGCAGTTTATCTGGTCACCATGTGCTAGACCACATGATTATTTCAATCATAATTAGTGGTGTATTGAAAATGGGTGATTTGTGGATAATTGGACACCATCAAATGACAAAACTGTCATATTTATCATGGCAAAATATTGGATTAGTGAAGGGGGTGTCCGTGTGTGTGCGTGCGTGGTTGTGTGTGTGTGTGTGTGTGTGTGTGTGTATATGTGGGTGTGTGAACTGAGGTAATTGATGTAGATATGTACATACAGTGGGGGAAAAAAGTATTTAGTCAGCCACCAATTGTGCAAGTTCTCCCACTTAAAAAGATGAGAGAGGCCTGTAATGTTCATCATAGGTACACGTCAACTATGACAGACAAATTGAGATTTTTTTTCTCCAGAAAATCACATTGTAGGATTTTTAATGAATTTATTTGCAAATGATGGTGAAAAATAAGTATTTGGTCACCTACAAACAAGCAAGATTTCTGGCTCTCACAGACATGTAACTTCTTCTTTAAGAGGCTCCTCTGTCCTCCACTCGTTACCTGTATTAATGGCACCTGTTTGAACTTGTTATCAGTATAAAAGACACCTCTCCACAACCTCAAACAGTCACACTCCAAACTCCACTATGGCCAAGACCAAAGAGCTGTCAAAGGACACCAGAAACAAAATTGTAGACCTGCACCAGGCTGGGAAGACTGAATCTGCAATAGGTAAGCAGCTTGGTTTGAAGAAATCAACTGTGGGAGCAATTATTAGGAAATGGAAGACATACAAGACCACTGATAATCTCCCTCGATCTGGGGCTCCACGCAAGATCTCACCCCGTGGGGTCAAAATGATCACAAGAACGGTGAGCAAAAATCCCAGAACCACACGGGGGGACCTAGTGAATGACCTGCAGAGAGCTGGGACCAAAGTAACAAAGCCTACCATCAGTAACACACTACGCCGCCAGGGACTCAAATCCTGCAGTGCCAGACGTGTCCCCCAGCTTAAGCCAGTACATGTCCAGGCCCGTCTGAAGTTTGCTAGAGTGCATTTGGATGATCCAGAAGAGGATTGGGAGAATGTCATATGGTCAGATGAAACCAAAATATAACTTTTTGGTCAAAACTCAACTCGTCGTGTTTGGAGGACAAAGAATGCTGAGTTGTATCCAAAGAACACCATACCTACTGTGAAGCATGGGGGTGGAAACATCATGCTTTGGGGCTGTTTTTCTGCAAAGGGACCAGGACAACTGATCCGTGTAAAGGAAAGAATGAATGGGGCCATGTATCGTGAGATTTTGAGTGAAAACCTCCTTCCATCAGCAAGGGCATTGAAGATGAAACGTGGCTGGGTCTTTCAGCATGACAATGATCCCAAACACACTGCCCGGGCAACAAAGGAGTGGCTTCGTAGGAAGCATTTCAAGGTCCTGGAGTGGCCTAGCCAGTCTCCAGATCTCAACCCCATAGAAAATCTTTGGAGGGAGTTGAAAGTCCGTGTTGCCCAGCGACAGCCCCAAAACATCACTGCTCTAGAGGAGATCTGCATGGAGGAATGGGCCAAAATACCAGCAACAGTGTGTGAAAACCTTGTGAAGACTTACAGAAAACGTTTGACCTGTGTCATTGCCAACAAAGGGTATATAACAAAGTATTGAGAAACTTTTGTTATTGACCAAATACTTATTTTCCACCATAATTTGCAAATACATTCATTAAAAATCCTACAATGTGATTTTCTGGATTTTTTTTTCTCATTTTGTCTGTCATAGTTGACGTGTACCTATGATGAAAATTACAGGCCTCTCTCATCTTTTTAAGTGGGAGAACTTGCACAATTGGTGGCTGACTAAATACTTTTTTCCCCCACTGTATAGGTAGGGATAAAGTGACAATGAACCAGGATAGATAATAAACAGTAGCAACAGCGTGTGATGAGTCAAAAGAGTTAGTGCAAAAAGGGTCAATGCAGATAGTCTGGGTAGCTATTGGTTAACTATTTAACTAACTGTTTAGCAGTTTTATGGCTTGGGGGGTAGAAGCTGTTCAGGGTTCTGTTGGTTCCAGACTTGCATTGGTACCGCTTGCTCTGCGGTAGCAGAGAGAACAGTCTATGACTTGGGTGGCTGGAGTCTTTGACAACTTTTAGGGCCTTCCTCTGACACCGCCTGGCATAGAGGTCCTGGATAACATGGAGCTCAGCCCCAGTGATGTACTGGGCTGTACGCACTACCCTCTATAGTGCCTTGCGGTTGGATGCCAAGAAGTTGACATACCAAGTGGTGATGCAGCCAGTCAAGATGCTCTCAATGGTGCAGCTGTGTATAACTTTTTGAGGATCTGAGGGCCCATGCCAAATCTTTTCAGCCTCCGGAGGGGGAAGAGGCATTGTCGTCCCTTCTTCACGACTGTGTTGGTGTGTGTGGACCATGATAATTCCTTAGTGATGTGGACACAGAGGAACTTGAAACTCTCGACCCGCTCCACTACAGCCCTGTCAATGTGGATGGGGGCGTGCTCGGCCCTCCGTTTCCTGTAGTCCACAGTCAGCGCCTTTGTCTTGCCTCATAACGTAGACTGCATCAGAAGGGTAAAAACCTTGGCCAGACCTGGTGTGTGTGTGTTGTAGACTGTATGTCTACAACATCCGTAGAGTATGACCCTTCCTCACACAGGAAGCGGCGCAGGTTCCAAACCAGGCTCTTGTCATCTCCCGTCTAGACTACTGCAACTCTCTGTTTGCTGGCTCCCTGCTTATGCCATCAAACCCCTGCAACTTATCCAGAACGTAGCAGCCCGCCTGGTGTTCAACCTTCCCAAGTTCTCCCATGTCACCCCGCTCCTCCGCACACTCAACTGGCCTCCAGTCGAAGTTCTCATCCACTACAAGACCATGGTGCTTGCCTATGGATCAGCAAGAGGAACTGCCTCTCCCTACCTTCAGGCTATGCTGAAACCCTACACCCCAACCCAAGCACTCCATTCTGCCACCTCTTGGCCGTTCCACCCCTAAGATGTGCCCTTGAGCAAGACACTTAACCCTAATTGCTCCTGTAAGTCGCTCTGGATAAGAGTGTATGCTAAATGACAAACATTTCCCTAGTGGTTCTGAATGGACAGCTACCATGGTCCACATTCCTCCCCCTACAGCTAGTGCTCCCGATTTATTGATGTTCATATGCACTGAATGAAGCCTGGTTAGGAGCTGTAGGAGCTGTCTGTGGTGCTGACAAGCTTATTGTATGGTCCCTAGTAGTGCTGAAAGAACAGCTACCACATTGTGAGTATGTAATGGGTCACACACACCTTCAGCCACACCTAGTGCTACTGGCTAATTGCTGTTCATCTTCACTGAATGAAGCCAGTTTAGGAGCTGTCCATAAAGCTGAAAAATGTATGGCCCCTTGTGAGGCTGAAAGGCCCTGTGTTTTGGTTGATCATGTCACATGACAGGGATTTTTACCTTTGTTTAAAGCTTTTTCATTGAACTTTATTTTTATTTCAGAAGGTCCAGCACCATCCTCAGACAATTAATTTAATTCTTGCTGTAATTCTCATTTGTGGAAAAGGCTTAAAATAAAGGTTCAAATCCAGGTCATGTGACGTGAACACAGAACCCCAGTATGGGCCACACACCTTCAATAACACTCAGTGCTCCTGACTCTCCAGCTAATTTCAGTGGAATCATTTGTTACATTTTCAGTTCATGTTTGTTTTCTAAGCTTGAGATTTTGTTGGTAGGTCAACTAAGTGCTCCTAGACATTTTCCAATAGTCATGTTCCATTTGCTTCATTATGTCTGATTGTGATAAAAGTAAACATTACACCATGCAGGGTTATACAGTGAGGGAAAAAAGTATTTGATCCCCTGCTGATTTTGTACGTTTGCCCACTGACAAAGACATGATCAGTCTATAATTTTAATGATAGGTTTATTTGAACAGTGAGAGACAGAATAACAACAAAAAAATCCAGAAAAACGCATGTAAAAAATGTTATAAATTGATTTGCATTTTAATGAGGGAAATAAGTATTTGACACCCTCTCAATCAGAAAGATTTCTGGCTCCCAGGTGTCTTTTATACAGGTAACGAGCTGAGATTAGGAGCACACTCTTAAAGGGAGTGCTCCTAATCTCAGTTTGTTACCTGTATAAAAGACACCTGTCCACAATGGAGAAGCAATCAATCAATCAGATTCCAAACTCTCCACCATGGCCAAGACAAAGAGCTCTCCAAGGATGTCAGGGACAAGATTGTAGACCTACACAAGGCTGGAATGGGCTACAAGACCATCGCCAAGCAGCTTGGTGAGAAGGTGACTGTTCATGTCACACTGAAAATTGACCAATAAAAATTTATAATGGGACATTCTGTTCATATCACTAATAAAGAAAGATGAAGCTAAGAGGGTCTACAAGCCAAAGTTACATATTTATGTCCTTAGGTTATGCCTCTTTGTGTCCTTTCACCATGTCAAATTATGATGAAAACTGATTGAAAAGACAATTGTTTTTTCATTGTTATTTCCCATTGCAGCTCTTACGGGAAGCATCACGTCTCCAGTTGTAACATGAGATGGAGAAACTTATTTAAGCAATTTGCATCTCCAGACTAACTCCCTTTTCTAGAATGGATGTGTACAAGATTGATAGCCTTCAGTGAATAATTGGATAAAGCAGTGCACTGTTTGCTAGCTTTCTGTAATTTATGCTATATTTTCTCTGGGATGCGCCGATGATGTACATTATTTGCTCAGCTAGGTTTCATCTCTGTGGTAAGTGTCATCACAACAGCTGCAGAGAAGACCAATGTGCACATTGTTGACAGGGCTAATTCATAATGGCTGCTTTCAGTGCCACAGTAGCTCACTTCTATCCTTTCAATAACTATAATCTGCAGAGAGAGACACCATACAAATGAATTGTCTTGTTTCTATGTTTGTCAGATAACTCTCAAACTTCAAAACAGACATAAGTTAATGGTGATATGCAGCGATATATACTGAATATACAATACATGCAGGGATTTTCTCTGTCATGGTGATAAATATATAACTGCTGTTTCCAATGACTAAACACCTTTGGGCTATTGTGACTGTATGAGTTTCTCACTGAGTTATCATTGGGAAAAAAACACAACACTGAATATTAATTATTCTGTAAATCAGAATCAGAATCTACTCTGATGTGCTTCCAGTTTGTATACTGTATGGTAACTAACCAATGCAAAGACTTATTATACTCTAAACATATTGTGTTAAACACTTATAATGCATTCCATTCATACATGACAAAAGTGCTGCATGTAGTATAATGAATGAATGCATCATTAGTCATACACTTGGCTACAAATGTCACATGATCACAATGTCTAATTGCTGTAGTTAATAAGCAACATATGTTATCAATTAGTGAACTAGGTCATAGAGACATATTTGGAATGGCTGTAGGTGATGAGTAAGTTTACATTTGAAAAAAACATGTAAGCTAAAGATACAGTGAAGCTAGTGAGTAAGAATGTAAGATTAGGCCTACATGTACAGTAGTAGTAGTATTAAAATAACATAAAAGATATAAAGCATAACAATCAGTAAATAAGTATTGTTATCAATAATCAATCAATATCAATATCAAAAAGAGTAAATATAATGTATTCAATTATATTTACTTATTGATTTATTTGTATATACATTCACATTATAACATACTGTTGATTTACACAGAATGATATAAAAATACACCAAACAATATCAAAAAGGTAATCCCCACATAGGTAGAGCATCTATAGGTGCATTGAGGTGCACTGTCACTGTGAAAGTAAAAGTGAACTATAAAACACTATGCCCTCTATTGGTATGAAATATGTGAAACCCTTTAGCTCACACTGTTAATGTAAAGCCACTATCTGCAATATTTCAATCAACTTCAAGTACCGAAATAATAATAAACCGAAATAATAATGAATGCACAAAAATACTATATAGTTTGAGTGGCGTATTACTCTGGTCCCACTGCAAGTCGCCTAATGCAAGTAAACAGATTTGAACTGTAGTATCAAAATGATAATCTAAAAGTGCCTATGCTACTGAATGTCATTAAAGTCATCATGAATTGATCTAAATTTAGATCACATTTCGAATTGCCATTTGAAATGTGTTTTTCCCCCCTTCAAAACGCACTCGATTCGCACTCGATTCGCGGAAATTCAGCGCTGTAGCGCGATTGAAATGTGAAGGTAATTTCCGATTAAGCCCACATATGCAGTGTTTACAGTGAACGCATTCTCCGTGAACGAGGGAACATTGCCTTTAAATTTCAATCACGCTATAGAGCTGAATTTATGGATATTGATTGAATCGAGTCCTTACTCCTATTACTCTACTTGCGCTGGAACAAGCACGAATGCTCAAAAACACACTAACATTAGTTACAGAGAAATATTGTCTGACCTCTATCGCCATCTAGTTGTGGAATGTGCTTCCTACAACCATAAGCACAGTGTACATTGCCTGCCATACACTTACAACCAATCACTCCAGACCAGTGTTTCCCAAGATCAGGGGTATGCAATGCAGGATGACAAAGTATGGCATCTTTCCCTGACTTCTGGATGACATCATGAAAAAAAGTTATCTGATGTCTCTACAAAAAGCCTTTTCTGCACAGGCCTGGTTACGCATCCATCATTGCTGGAACCACGTTGTGAAGGACAGTGTGAAAAGAACAGTGGTGTAAAGTACTTAAGTAAAAATACTTTAAGGTACTACTTAAGTAGTTTTTTTGGGTATCTGTACTTTACTTTACTGTTTATATTTTTGGCAACTTTTACTTTTACTTCACTACATTCCTAAAGAAAAGAATGTACTTTCTGCTCCATACATTTTCCTTGACACCCAAAAGTACTCGTTACATTTTGACAGGAAAATGGTCCAATTCACAAATGTTTACATTTTAGTCATTTAGCAGACGCTCTTATCCAGAGCGACTTACAGTTAGTGAGTGCATACATTTTCATACTGGCCCCCCGTGGGAATCGAACCCACAACCCTGGAATTGCAAACGCCATGCTCTACCAACTGAGCTACACGGGCGCTTATCAAGAGAACATCTCTGGTCATCCCTACTGCCTCTGATCTGGTGGACTCACTAAACACAAATGCTTTGTTTGTAAATGATGTCTGAGTGTTGGAGTGTGCCCCTGGCTATCCATAAATAAATAAACAAACAAGAAAAGTTTGACGTCTGGTTTGCTTAGTATAAGGAAGTTGAAATTATTTATACTTTTACTTTTGATACTTAAGTACATTTTTGCAATTCCATTTACTTTTGATACTTAAGTATATTTCAAACAAAATACTTTTAGACTTTTACTCAAGTAGTATTTTACTGGGTGACTTTCACTTTTACTTGAGTCATTTTCTAATAAGGTATCTTTACTTTTACTCAAGTATGACAATTTAGTACTTTTTCCACAACTGGAAAATAACATATCTGGGCCAGCACATTACAGTTAGAGTTGGCACTGCATTTTAAAGGGTATGATAAAACTATATTTCTGTTTCATCCTCAGTGTCCTTGGAGTCCTCATGAAACATAGAAAGATTGTATGAGTGGACTGTGTAAGTCCGCTCTTAAAATAAAATCTGTTCTTCATTGTGTTTGTATGTGCAGGGGCGTCATGCAACCATTATCTTTAAGAACTTTTATGCCTTAGGAGTTTAGTACAACTGCCACACTGGTATAGAATCATAACCCAAGAATTAAAGCAATTTTTTGTATTTTCTAAAGTCTAGCAACCTTGCCAGCAGTCATGCCAGCTAAGATAGTTAGACAGTGTCACGATCGTCGGGAACAGAGGACCAATGCGCAGCGTGGAAGGTGAACATATCTTTATTATTTGAGTAATACCACGAACAAAACAATAAACGATACGTGACGTCCTTAGTGCAAAACACAAACCTACACAGGAACAAGATCCCACAAACACTGGGAAAACTGGCTGCCTAAGTATGGTTCCCAATCAGAGACAACAAGCAACAGCTGATACACGTTGCCTCTGATTGAGAACCACACTGGCCAACCTAGAAATACTAACCTAGAACGAAAAACAAATGAAAACTCACACCCTGGCTCAACATACTAGAGTCCCCAGAGCCAGGGCGTGACAGTACCCCCCCCCCCCCCCCCCCCCCCCCCCCCCCAAAGGCGCGGACTCCGACCGCGCCAACCAAACACCACAGGGGAGGGACCGGGTGGGCACTCCGCCTTGGCGGCGGATCCGGCTCCGGGCATGATCCCCACTCCCTCTCTAACCCCCCAAAGTACCCCTGGTCCGGTCTGGCCCTGCTGACCGGAGCTGGACTGCACACTGGTGGAGCGGATTGCTCCAGCTCCGGCGCGAAGCAGCTGACCCGTGCCGAACCAGGCACCGGTGGAACAGGCACGGGCTGTGCCGGACTGACGACGCACACCACTGGCCTGGTGTGGGGAGCAGGAACGGGCCGAGCTGGGCTGACGAAGCGCACCACTGACTTGGTGCGGGGAGCAGGAAAGGGCCGAACTGGGCTGACGAAACGCACCACTGATTTGGTGCGGGGAACAGGAGCGGGCCGGACCGGGCTGACGAAGCGCACCACTGACTTGGTGCGGGGAGCAGGAGCGGACCGGACCGGGCTGGCGAAGCGCACCACAGGCTTGGTGCGGGGAGCAGGAACAGGCCGGGCCGAGCTGGCGACGCGCACCATAGGTTTGGTGTGAGTGGCAGGAACAGGCCGGACCGTACTGGGAACACACACCACTGGCCCTACGCGGGGATCAGGAACAGGCCGGACCGGACTGGCAACACACCCCAGTACCTCTCGCCGTGCCTCTACATCCTCTTTCCCCCTGGTGACCAGTGAATCCCGTAACCTGGCGGCCTCCTGCTGCCCCGTCGTCCACGGCGTGAGCCCCCCCCCTAAACATTTTCTGGGCGTCTCTCCTACCCGTGGACCAGGTCTCCATGTCTCTCGCCAGACTTTCGCCCTTCTGCTTCCAAGTCCAGCCTCTCACTTCCTCACACGGCTTGACCCAGTCGAGGAGGCGAAGGAGATCCGCTAGAGATCTCCCTGGCGATGGCTCCTGGACACGCTGCTTGGTCCAGTCTTGGTGGGATCTTCTGTCAATGTCGTCGGGAACAGAGGACCAAGGCACAGCGTGGAAGGTGAACATATCTTTATTATTTGAGTAATACCACGAACAAAACAATAAACGATACGTGACGTCCTTAGTGCAAACCACAAACCTACACAGGAACAAGATCCCACAAACACTGTGGGAAAACTGGCTGCCTAAGTATGGCTCCCAATCAGAGACAACAAGCAACAGCTGATACACGTTGCCTCTGATTGAGAACCACACTGGCCAACCTAGAAATACTAACCTAGAACGAAAAACAAATGAAAACTCACACCCTGGCTCAACATACTAGAGTCCCCAGAGCCAGGGCGTGACAGACAGTCTACTCTAATTTAATTGATAGTC
Organism: Coregonus lavaretus; assembly: GCF_964263955.1. Lineage (NCBI taxonomy): Eukaryota > Metazoa > Chordata > Actinopteri > Salmoniformes > Salmonidae > Coregonus > Coregonus lavaretus. Next base: position 26,463,382 of record NC_140014.1, on the reverse strand, counting down.
TGAAATGGGTTGGTTTGCCTGGTCCAGTCAGTGTGCCGCCTCCACAAAATACTGCTGACAGATCTTTTTAAAAATAAATAATGATGATAAAACGTGGGCTTCAAAATTAGTTTTAGTAATTGATTTACAGTTTTTCTCAATTGCTAAAACACTAAAACCCATTGGCTGAACAAAGTTCTCAGTTGCCTGGACTCATTTAGCTAATTATGCAGTCTGATTGTCATAAACCGTCGTGGATGTGGTGGAGGAGTCAAGCGCAGGAAGCAGAGGTTTAGTCCAACAAGACTTTTAATAGTCTCAAATGCAATAGTATAAACCCCGACCTCGATAACACGAAGAGGCGAGGGAAAATTACGCACACGCGTAAAACACTAAACATAGAAAAATGATACGGAAAACAAACACGTATCATATACAAGAGGCAACGGAAAAATAACAACACACAATTACCATAGAGCAAAACAAGGAACTTATAAGACACATAATCAACACTCAAACAGACACAGGTGTGACAGACAGACAAAAGCAATCAAACACAGAAACATAGAGCGGTGGCAGCTAATACTCCGGGGACGGCGAACGCCGAAGCCTGCCCGAACAAGGAGGAGGAGCAGCCTCGGCCGAAACTGTGACAGTACCCCCCCCCCTTGACGCGCGGCACCAGCCGCGCGCCGACCCCGGCCTCGGGGACGGCCAGGAGGACGCGGACCCGGGCGCGTGGGATGCCCATGGTGAAACTCAGTCAGGAGGGATGGATCGAGTATGTCCCCCCTGGGCACCCAGCACCGTTCCTCCGGACCGTACCCCTCCCACTCCACGAGATACTGGAGACCACTCCTCCGGCGCCTCGAGTCCAGGATTGTCCGGACCCTGTACGCCGGGGCCCCCTCGATGTCCAAAGGGGGCGGAGGGGTCTCTCCTATCTCATCTTCTTGGAGTGGGCCAGCTACCACCGGCCTGAGAAGAGACACATGGAACGAGGGGTTAATATTTTTATACTCAATTGGCAGTTGTAACCTGTAACACACCTCGTTCAATCTTCTCAGGACTTTGAAGGGCCCCACAAACCGCCGACCCAGCTTCCGGCAGGGCAGGCGGAGGGGCAGGTTTCGAGTCGAGAGCCAGACTCGATCTCCCGGTGTGTACACCGGCCCCTCACTGCGGTGGCGATCGGCGCTCGCCTTTTGTTGACGTATGGCACGCTGCAGATGGACATGGGCAGCGTCCCACGTCTCCTCCGAGCGCCGAATCCACTCGTCCACCGCAGGGGCCTCGATCTGGCTCTCGTGCCATGGTGCCAGGACCGGCTGATAACCTAAAACACACTGGAAAGGTGTTAAGTTGGTGGAGGAGTGGCGGAGAGAGTTCTGGGCCATCTCTGCCCAGGGGATGACCTCGACCACTCCTCCGGCCGGTCCCGGCAATAGGACCTCAAAAACCTACCCACATCCTGGTTGACACGTTCCACCTGCCCATTACTCTCTGGGTGGTACCCCGAGGTAAGGCTTACCGAGACCCCCAACCGTTCCATGAACGCTCCCCAAACTCTGGAAGTGAACTGGGGACCTCGGTCAGACACAATATCCTCGGGGACCCCATAGTGCCGGAAAACATGGGTGAATAGGGCCTCAGCGGTTTGTAGGGCAGTAGGGAGACCCGGCATGGGAAGGAGACGACAGGCCTTGGAAAACCGATCCACAACGACCAAAATGGTGGTATTCCCCTGGGAGGGGGGAAGGTCGGTTACGAAATCCACCGATAGGTGGGACCATGGTCGTTGTGGAACGGGCAGGGGATGTAGCTTACCCCTGGGCAAATGTCTAGGCGCCTTACACTGGGCACACACCGAGCAGGAGGAGACATAAACCCTCACATCCCTGGCTAACGTTGGCCACCAGTATTTCATGCTAAGACAGTGCAATGTCCGGCCAATACCAGGATGTCCAGAGGAGGGTGATGTATGAGCCCAATAAATAAGTCGATCACGAATCTCGAGCGGAACGTACGTCCGCCCCACAGGACACTCGGGGGGAGTAGGGTCGGTACGCAGTGCCCGCTCGATTTCTGAATCGACCTCCCACACCACCGGAGCCACCAAACAAGACTCCGGCAGTATGGAAGTAGGCTCGTTGGACCTCTCCTCTGTGTCATATCGCCGGGACAGGGCGTCTGCCTTACCATTCTGGGACCCAGGGATGTATGTGATCTTAAAAACGAACCGGGTTAGGAACATGTTCCACCTAGCCTGACGAGGGTTCAATCTCCTAGCTGCCCGGATGTACTCCAGGTTACGGTGATCCGTCAGAATGAGGAAAGGGTGTTGAGCCCCCTCAAGCCAATGCCTCCACACCTTTAGGGCCTGGACTACGGCTAACAGCTCCCTGTCCCCGACATCATAGTTACTCTCCGCCGCGCTGAGCTTCTTGGAGTAGAACGCACAGGGGCGGAGTTTAGGTGGCGTGCCGGACCGTTGTGATAGAACTGCCCCAATACCAGTCTCGGACACGTCTACCTCAACCTGGAATGGTAAAGAGGGATCCGGATGCGCCAGCACAGGAGCCGAGGTGAACAGGTTCTTAAGTTTGACAAATGCCCTGTCCGCCTCAGCCGACCACTGCAAGCGAACCGGACCCCCCTTTAGCAGGGACGTAATGGGAGCTGCAACCTGTCCAAAACCCCGAATAAACCTCCGGTAGTAATTAGCAAAACCCAAGAACTGCTGCACCTCTTTTACAGTGGTTGGAGTTTGCCAATTACGCACGGCCGATACCCGGTCTACCTCTATCTCCACACCAGACGCGGACAACCGATAACCCAAAAAGGAGACGGACTCCTGGAAGAACAGGCATTTCTCTGCCTTGACATACAAGTCATGCTCCAACAGTCATCTCAACACTCGGCGTACCTGGGCTACATGCTCGGCTCGAGTAGCAGAGTACACTAGGATGTCGTCTATGTACACTACTACTCCCTGCCCATGCATGTCCCGGAAAATCTCGTCAACAAAGGATTGGAAGACTGAAGGAGCATTCATTAAACCGTATGGCATGACGAGATACTCGTAATGACCCGAGGTGGTGCTAAATGCTGTCTTCCATTCATCCCCCTCCCTAATGCGCACCAGATTGTACGCGCTCCTGAGATCCAACTTTGTGAAGAACCGCGCTCCGCGTAATGACTCCGTCATCGTCGCAATCAGTGGAAGTGGGTAGCTGTATTTAACTGTGATCTGATTGAGACTACGATAATCAATACACGGGCGCAATCCCCCGTCCTTCTTCTTCACAAAGAAGAAACTCGAGGAGACTGGGGAAGTAGAGAACCGTATGTATCCCTGTGCCAAGGACTCGGCTATGTATGTCTCCATAGCCGCAGTTTCCTCTTGAGACAGGGGATACACATGACTCCGGGGAAGAGCCGCTCCGGTCTGGAGATTTATCGCACAGTCCCCCTGTCTATGAGGAGGTAGCCGTGCTGCCCTCGATTTGCTAAACACGAGTGCTAAATCCTCATACTCGGGGGGAATGCGCAGTGCGGGCCCTTGGTTCGGACTCTCTACCGAGGTCGCCCCTATGGAAACACCTAGACATCTCCCTACACACTGGGCAGACCACTCCATAAGAGCCCTCTGTTGCCACGCTATGGTAGGATCATGGGTGCTTAACCAGGGAAGGCCCAACACCACTGGGTACGCAGGAGAGTCAATCAGATAGAACTGAATGATTTCCTCATGACCCCCCTGCGTCGTCATCGTCAGTGGTGCTGTGACATCCCTGATCAGACCCGACCCCAACGGCCGGCTGTCTAATGCGTGGACAGGGAATGGAACTTCTACCGGCCGAAGGGGAATTCCTAACCTAGCACAAAATGCTCGATCAATAAAGTTCCCAGCTGCGCCTGAATCTACTAGCGCCTTATGCTGGGAATGAGGTGCCACCTGTGGAAACCTCACAGGAATACTCATGTGACCAACAGAGAGCTCTGGGTGAGTGGGGCGCCTACTCACCTGAAATGACTCCCCAGTGCGTGGCCTGTTGTCACCTCTCCCAGGAGACCCTCCCCAGCACCTGGCCGCAGTGTGTCCTCCACGACCGCAGGTGGTGCAGGGGATGGCCCCCCTCGGGTTCCCTCTCCTCCTCTCTCTAGCGCCAGCACCCCCTAGCTCCATGGGAATCGGCTCGGGGGTGCTAGAGGGTGGACTGGACGACCCCCACTCGGGACGTCCGCGGGTAGCCAGCAGGGTATCCAGACGGATGGAAATGTCCACCAACTGGTCAAACGACAGGTTGGTGTCCCTGCAGGCCAGCTCCCTACGAACGTCCTCTCGTAGACTACATCGGTACTGGTCGATGAGGGCCCTCTCATTCCACCCCGCATCCGCCGCTAGTGTCCGGAACTCCAGTGCGAACTCCTGTGCGCTCCTCTTCCCCTGTCGGAGGTGGAATAGACGCTCTCCCGCCGCTTTCCCCTCAGGGGGATGATCGAAGACAGCCCTGAAGCGGCGGGAGAACTCCGCGTAGGTGATGGTAGCGGCGTCTATTCCCCTCCATTCGGCGTTGGCCCATTCCAACGCCTTGCCGGAGAGACAGGAGATGAGGGCGGAGACGCTCTCGTATCCCGAGGGCGCCGGGTGTATAGTGGCAAGGTACAGTTCTACCTGCAGGAGGAATCCCTGACACCCGGCTGCAGAACCGTCATATGCCCTCGGGAGTGAGAGCCGAATGCCACTGGGTTCCGGTACTGAGAGAGGAGGACTGGCCGTTGGTGATGCGATGTTGTAAGGGTCCTTGGCCACCTCAGAGTTCACCAATCGGCGCAGGGCGTTGGACACCTCGTCCATGACGGTCCCGAGTTGCTGGATCATGGCGTCCTGGAAATTGATCCGGTCCAGCAGGGATTCGGGTGCCGTCGCTGATCCTGCTGACTCCATAATGGTGTGTTGTTCTGTCATAAACCGTCGTGGATGTGGTGGAGGAGTCAAGCGCAGGAAGCAGAGGTTTAGTCCAACAAGACTTTTAATAGTCTCAAATGCAATAGTATAAACCCCGACCTCGATAACACGAAGAGGCGAGGGAAAATTACGCACACGCGTAAAACACTAAACATAGAAAAATGATACGGAAAACAAACACGTATCATATACAAGAGGCAACGGAAAAATAACAACACACAATTACCATAGAGCAAAACAAGGAACTTATAAGACACATAATCAACACTCAAACAGACACAGGTGTGACAGACAGACAAAAGCAATCAAACACAGAAACATAGAGCGGTGGCAGCTAATACTCCGGGGACGGCGAACGCCGAAGCCTGCCCGAACAAGGAGGAGGAGCAGCCTCGGCCGAAACCGTGACACTGATGTCAATACCTTAAACCATTTCACATGGTAAAACACAATTTGTAGAGCTCACTTAGACTTTTCAGCAAAACTCTAAACACATTCTCATTCTCAAAACACATTCTGCACTCTAATGCACATGTCATCCATACTGGTAAACACAAGTGGCAACAATCAAATACAAATAGAGAACACATGTCATTGATTGAACACAACCACTCAAAATTGATGTAACCTGTTTCAAATGATGCGACACAACCAATATAAGCCAGCTCAGAGAGCAAACTGGTTGTTGAAGGTGGGAAGGAGAAAGTCTGAGAATGGATAGAAGAAACAATGTGAGAGGACGAGGACGAGTGTGCATGCGAGGTGGGCGACGAGGAGGAAGAGGAGGAGGAGGGCAAGAAAGAGGAAAAGGAGGACGAAGAGGAAGAGGAAGACAAAGAGTGAAAATATCTGATGAAATTCGAGCAACAGTCATAGACCATGTTCTTGTCCATGGACTGACAATGAGGGAAGCAGGACTTAGAGTGCAACCCAATTTGAGCCAATTTTCTGTGTCCACCATAGTAAGGACATTCAGAGAAGAGAACAGGTACAGTATACTACTGTATTTTTGTAATTGCAAATTTACTGTACTACACTATATGCAGCTGTTTCAATAGACATTTGTAAAGTTAATCACTGTATGTATTGTACTGCATGAATATGTTTTGTAACTGCACAACTATTTTTTGTAGAATTGCAAGGCTGCCTAATGCAGGTGGAAGGACAGTTATATTCACTTGGGAGCAAGAGGCCGTTATAGTTGGCATGGTCCTTCAAGATAATGCAATACGACTCAGAGAATTCCAGGAACGAGTGATACAAGACTACACACACTTCCAGGGCATCGACAGTGTGAGCATTTCCACAATTGACCGTGTCCTCCATCGTAACAGGATGCGAATGAAACAAGTATACAGAGTACCTTTTGAGTGCAACTCACCAAGGGTGAAAGAACTGCGAGCTCAGTATGTACAAGTAAGTGTACATTCAGAAACATTTACTGTAATCCAGATTGTCTACAGTACTAACACATACTATGTGAATGACATTACTCTTCAGTACATACAATGTATGTGAATCAGAAGTGCATACAGTAGGCCTAATTGTACTCTACAGTATAGCACTGTCTCTGTACGACTTACAAAATCCTACATACAGTATATTGTATTTCTACACAGACAATATTTGACTTGGAATCCTTGGACAGACCCCATGAGTTCATCTTTGTCGATGAAGCAGGCTTCAATCTAACAAAGAGGAGAAGGAGAGGCTGAAACATGATTGGACAGCGGGCCAATGTTGAAGTCCCTGGTCAACAAGGTGGCAATGTCACAATCTGTGCTGCTATCAGCAACCATGGTGTTCTACATCACCATGTTACACTCGGGCCATATAACACCCAGCACCTTCTAAGATTTATTGCCAATCTAAGATATATTTTATTTGAGCAGCAGGTTCAAGAGCAGCAGGGTCAAGAGCTAAATGAGAATCCCATTCCCACCTATGTGATAGTTCGGGACAATGTCAGTTTCCACCGAGCTGCTCAGGTAAGGGAATGGTTTAACATCAATGGGCAGTTTATGAACTTGTACCTCCCTCCATACTCGCCTTTCCTGAATCCGATTGAGGAGTTTTTCTCCTCTTGGAGATGGAAAGTGTATGATAGACAACCCTACACAAGAGTAAATCTGCTGCAAGCCATGGTTTTAGCCTGTGGTGATATAGGTGAGGAATCATGTCAGGGCTGGATACGGCACACAAGAGGCTTCTTCCCACGTTGCCTCAGGAGGGACAATATTGCTTGTGATATGGACGAAGTGCTCTGGCCTGACCCAGCCCAAAGACAAGAAGAAGAACATTGATCACGTTTACTCCTTAGATTTTTGTCCCTTTTAGTATTGTATACTGTAGTACAGTGCATTGTAGGCTGTATACTGTACAATGGACAAATTGTATGGCCCTGAATATTGTGCTTTCCATTTGTTAACAGTACTGACTGCTCAATAGATTTTGACTGGTTGCAGGTTCATATCAACAAAGAACAAGAATTACAGTATCACAGAGACAAAGGACACATTTGTGAGATGCAGGGTACAGTACTGTAGAAATAGGGGTACAAGGAGGAGGAAGAACAAAAAACAAAATTGAAAAGAGCAAAGCAGAGTAGTAATTTCTGATCAATTTTGAGCTACTATGATAGAACATGTTTTCGTTCATCAAAAGACGATGACGGAAAAATATGAAATTTGTTTTGAGATTAAAGATTTACTTCTCCCTGAGAACTGTATGTTTTGAACAATGTGTTTTCTATTTTTCGGTGTATTGTTTACTGACTGCTTGAGAGTGTATATCATTTTGATCACTTTGTTTATGATTTGAGAGCAGTGTTTGATTTTGAATACAGGTAAAACTGTTTTGAGGCGAATGTTTCATTTTGCGAGAGGAGTCAGAGGTTTTGTAAATAGTGCTTGAAGATGAGGTTTTGTGTTTAATGTTTTCAGGAAATGGAGCAAGGTTTCAGAAATTGTGTTTTAGCAATTGAGAAAAACTGTAACATCTGAAATATTACAAAACAGGACAAATCTATGGGCATGAAGCATATGTGTGTGTGTGTTTGTGTGGCTGAGAGAGAGAGAGAGAGAGTGTGCATTCGTACAGGGCAACCCCAAACAGTTTCAGCTGGACTTTCACAGAATCAAAGAGGGCGTGCAGCAGGAGACGCTCTCTCTTGAGAAAGACTCCCCACCCCGAGCGAGTCAGACCAGATCTCTTCATTAAACAACCCCACAGACGAGCAACCCCAAGCGGAAAGTCAACCTCCCAGCACAGAGCACTACTCCCTCACTGAAATGAAGGATAAATTCACCCAGTTGGAGGTAAGGCAGGTGGAACTGGAACAGCAGGTGAACACACTCCAATCAGCACAGACCCAGACAACAGTCCAGCACAACAACACTCCTTCAACCAGACCCGGAGAGCTGGAGGGGGAGAGAGACATGTCTGCACTCTGGACTGTGGTGAGACAACTTCAACAGGAGAAAGAGCAGGAGCGGAAGAAGAAGGCCCAGTGGCAGGAGAAGAACAGCGCACTAGAGGAGAAGGTGAGGGTGCTGGAGGAGAAGGTGAGAAAGATGACGTGTGACAGAGAACAACCAATTAGAGAGCTGGCCACCCCCGCAGAGAAGCCAGCAGAACAGCCCACCTCAGATCTTGACTAAAGTCTCGACACCACAGCAGAACAGTCCCCCCCCAGACCCTGACCAGCCTCGACGTCTCAGCAGGACAGATAAATGAAGAACCCCAAACCCAGGGGATCCCACCCCCTCCAGCACCCGCCCCAGTCAGCCCCCCTGATAGCCCTCCTGACAACCCCCCCACATCCACTGAGGACATACACAAGCCACAGATTGTACTCCTTATAAATTCATAAACACACAGTCTCTAAACTCACATAATAATACACACAGGCATAAACAACCTGAGAGCACAGCCGCAAAGGGTGGCCACAGCACTCAAGGGAGTGATTGAAAAAGCTTCTTCTACTTTCCCCAAAGCACAAGTGGTTATCTCCAACCTGCTACCACGAAAATACTTTCACCCTGCTACCATACAGCGGGTAAACGCAAGTATTTCCCATGACTGTGCCTCAAAACCAAATGTTTACCTGGCTCTCCACTCCACCCTGGACTTGAACAGCCTTTACGACCAGGTCCACCTATACAAGGCAGCAGTGCCCACCTTCGGCAGAACCCTAAAGGACACCGCCCTCAACCGCAGCCCCAACACCTCACACAGGAGCAACAGATCAACAGACACCCTGCCCAGACCAGCGAGACACTCTCCAAGACCTGCGGGACCCCCCCGCCCCCGGACCTACACATAGAGGCCCCACGCCGAGAGGACCTACATCCAGACCACAGCACCACCAGCCACATCCACACCCCCACCCCAACCAATCAATACCCCCCCAAATCAACCATGCCCACACCCCATATAGGCCCCCTCAGATCAGACCTATGTCCCTCCTGCCCACCCAATGCCACCCAATCCCGCAAAGAGGGCCTCAACATGAAAGTCACACATCACAGCCCAGGCCGTGAGCAGGCAAACAGGCCCAACCCCCACTCTTACATTAGCCCAAGCCAATGGCATGTACCAGATGTTCCGCTGGCTCTTCTAACACTTACTGGTCTGAGGCCAAACCACACAACTAACAACATTGGACAATTTATGGAACACAAAGCCTTCACTATCTCATCCTGGAATATCCTGAGGTAATCTGCATTTGGCCTAAAGAGCAGGAACATGGACTTCACCAAGGAAATCAGAAATACAGACATTGTAATCCTACAAGAAACATGGCATAGAGGAGATGGACCCACTGGTTGCCCTCTAGTTTACAGAGAGCTGGTAGTCCCATCCACCAAACTACCAGGAGTAAAACAGGGAAGGGACTCAGGGGTATGCTAATTTGGTATAGAGCAGACCTAACTCACTCTATTAAATTAATCAAAGCAGGAACATTTGGCTAGAAATTCAAAAGGAAATGATCTCAACAGAGAAAGATGTCCTCCTGTGTGCTACCTATGTCCCCCCACTAGAATCCCCATACTTTAATGAAGACAGCTTCTCCATCCTAGAGGGGGAAATCAATCATTTCCAGGCCCAGGGACATGTACTAGTCTGTGGCGACCTAAATGCCAGAACTGGACAAGAACCTGACACCCTCAGCACACGAGGACGAACACCTACCTGGAGGTGACAGCATTCCCTCCCCCATACGCCCCCCTAGGCACAACTACGACAACATAACCAACAAAAACGGGTCACAACTCCTGCAGCTCTGTCGCACGCTGGGTATGAACATAGTCAATGGTAGGCTTCAAGGGGACTCCTACGGTACGTATACCTACAGTGGCTTGCGAAAGTATTCACCCCCCTTGGCATTTTTCCTATTTTGTTGCCTTACAACCTGGAATTCTAATTTTTGGGGGGTTTGTATCATTTGATTTACACAACATGCCTACCACTTTGAAGATGCAAAATATTTTTTTTGTGTGAAACAAACAAGAAATAATACAAAAAAACAGAAAACTTGAGCATGCATAACTATTCACCCCTCCCCCCCCCCCCCAAAGTTAATACTTTGTAGAGCCACCTTTTGCAGCAATTACAACTGCATGTCTCTTGGGGTATGTCTCTATAAGCTTGGCACATCTAGCCACTGGGATTTTTGCCCATTCTTCAAGGCAAAACTGCTCCAGCTCCTTCAAGTTGGATGGGTTCCGCTGGTGGACAGCAATCTTTAAGTCATACCACAGATTCTCAATTGGATTGAGGTCTGGGCTTTGACTAGGCCATTCCAAGACATTTAAATGTTTCTCCTTAAACCACTCAAGTGTTGCTTTAGCAGTATGCTTATAGTCATTGTCCTGCTGGAAGGTGAACCTCCGTCCCAGTCTCAAATCTCTGGAAGACTGAAACAGGTTTCCCTCAAGAATTTCCCTGTATTTAGCGCCATCCATCATTCCTTCAATTCTGACCAGTTCCCATTCCCTGCCGATGAAAAACATCCCACAGCATGATGCTGCCACCACCATGCTTCACTGTGGGGATGGTGTTCTCGGGGTGATAAGAGGTGTTGGGTTTGTGCCAGACATAGCGTTTTCCTTGATGGCCAAAAAGCTCAATTTTAGTCTCATCTGACCAGAGTACCTTCTTCCATATGTTTGGAGAGTCTCCCACATGCCTTTTGGCAAACACCAAACATTTTTTCTTATTTTTTTCTTTAAGCAATGGCTTTTTTCTGGTCACTCTTCCGTAAAGCCCAGCTCTGTGGAGTGTGCGGCTTAAAGTGGTCCTATGGACAGATACTCCAATCTCCGCTGTGGAGCTTTGCAGCTCCTTCAGGGTTATCTTTGGTCTCTTTGTTGCCTCTCTGATTAATGCCCTCCTTGCCATGTCCGTGAGTTTTGTTGGGCGGCCCTCTCTTGGCAGGTTTGTTGTGGTGCCATATTCTTTCATTTTTTTAAATATTGGATTTAGTGGTGCTCCGTGGGATGTTCAAAGTTGTGGATATTTTTTTATAACCCAACCCTGATCCGTACTTCTCCACAACTTTGTCCCTGACCTGTTTGGAGAGCTCTCTGGTCTTCATGATGCCGCTTCCTTGGTGGTGTTGCAGACTCTGGGGCCTTTCAGAACAGGTGTATATATACTGAGATCATGTGACAGATCATGTGACACTTAGATTGCACACAGGTGGACTTTATTTAACTAATTATGTGACTTCTGAAGGTAATTGGTCGCACCAGATCTTATTTAGGGGCTTCATAGCAAAGGGGGTGAATACATATGCATGCACCACTTTTCCGTTATTTATTTTTTAGAATTTTTTGAAATAAGTTATTTTTCTAATTTCACTTCACCAATTTGGACTATTTTGTGTATGTCCATTAAATGAAATCCAAATAAAAATCCATTTAAATTACAGGTTGTAATGCGACAAAATAGGAAAAACGGCAAGGGGGATGAATACTTTTGCAAGGCACTGTATAGCTCATCTCTTGGCAGTAGTACTGTAGACTACTTTATCACAGACCTCAACCCAGAGTCTCTCAGAGCGTTCACAGTCAGCCCACTGACACCACTATCAGATCACAGCAAAATCACAGTCTACTTGTACAGAGCAATACTCAATCGTTGTGATGAGGTGGTGATGAATGAGTCAGGCGCAGGAGGGTAAATCACAGAATAACAGGCTTTAATCTGCAAAATACAGGTTTACGCAGAAATGCGTCAAACACATTCCAGGGCACAAAACAGGCGCACTGGAAAATACAAGGCACACGGGAAAAATACTCCCGTCGATACACAATAAACGAGCTCTACCGAGCTTCACTAACCTCCACAAACAAACAAACACCCACATAGACAAGGAAGCAGAGGGAACACGTATACCATGACTAATGAGGGAATAAGGACCAGGTGTGTGTGATTGAAGACAAGATAAATGGAGTGATGATAAATGGATCGGCAGTAGCTAGTAAGCCGGTGACGCAGAATGCCGAAACCTGCCCGAACAAGGAGGGGAGGCAGCCTCGGCGGAAGTCGTGACAATCATGAGGCATCAAAGCCAAAGGAACTAAATAATATTAAGAAATGCTATAGATGGAAGGAAAGTAGTGTGGAAACCTATCAAAAAACAATTAGGCAACAACAAATTCAATTCCTTTTAGACAACTTCCTGGACAAAATGTTCAACTGTAATTGTGAAGGTGTAAACTTGGCAATAGAAAACCTAAACAGTATATTTCACCTCTCAGCATCCCTATCAAATATTTTTTTTTAAAGCAGACAACCTAAGAAAATTAACAACAATGTCAGTGATGCTGTAGGTGGGTGTGGTGGTGGAATCAGGCGCAGGACGCAGAAGTACAGTCCAAAGACTTTAGTGAAATATCCACAAGAGAAACGCACAAACTAGCCCGAAGGCGAAACTCCGCACGCAGGCGAAAACAAAACGGGCGCACTACACAGGTGCGACAAAACACTCCAACACAATGGAGAACAGCTCAACCGAGCAAACAGTAATACGTCCAGCAAAACGCACGACAGTGAAAACAATCACACACAGCACTAGACAAACACAACGAGAACTTATAGGACACTAATTACACTAAACGATAACAGGTGTAACAACAATCAGACAAAAGCAAACGAACATAGAAACATGCAACGGTGGCAGCTAGTGTTCCGGAGACGACGAACGCCGAAGCCTGCCCGAGCAAGGAAGAGAGGCAGCCTCGGCCGAAACCGTGACAGTACCCCCCCCCTTGACGCGCGGCTCCAGACGTGCGCCGACTCCAGCCTCGGGGACGACCAGGAGGACGCAGAGCAGGGTGCGTCGGGTGCCCACGATGGAATTCCGTCAGGAGAGACGGGTCCAAAATGTCTCTCCTCGGCACCCAGCACCATTCCTCCGGGCCGTACCCCTCCCACTCCACTAGATATTGGAGACCCACCATCCGACGTCTCGAATCCAAGATGGACCGCACGGAGTACGCCGGTGCCCCCTCGATGTCCAATGGGGGCGGAGGAGTCTCCCTGATCTCACTTTCTTGGAGTGGGCCAGCTACCACCGGCCTGAGAAGAGACACATGGAACGAGGGGTTAATACTTTTATACTCAACAGGTAGTTGTAATTTGTAACACACCTCGTTCAATCTTCTCAGGACTTTAAATGGCCCTACAAACCGCCGACCCAGTTTCCGACAGGGCAGGCGGAGGGGCAGGTTTCTGGTAGAGAGCCAGACTCGATCACCAGGTGCGTACACCGGTCCCTCACTGCGGTGGAGATCGGCGCTCACCTTATGACGACGGAGGGCCCGCTGCAGGTGGACGTGTGCAGCGTTCCATGTCTCCTCCGAGCGCCGCACCCACTCATCCACCGCAGGAGCCTCGATCTGGCTCTGCTGCCAAGGTGCCAGAACCGGCTGGTAACCTATCACACATTGGAAAGGGGTTAGGTTAGTGGAGGAATGGCGTAGGGAATTCTGGGCCATTTCGGCCCAGGGAACGTACCTTGCCCACTCCTCCGGCCGGTCCTGGCAGTATGTTCTAAGAAACCTACCCACATCCTGGTTCACACGTTCCACCTGCCCATTACTCTCCGGGTGGTAACCCGAGGTGAGGCTCACCGAGACCCCCAACAGCTCCATAAAAGCTCTCCAGACTCTGGAGGTAAATTGGGGACCTCGATCAGACACAATATCCTCGGGTACCCCGTAGTGCCGGAACACATGGGTGAATAGTGCTTCGGCAGTTTGCAGGGCAGTAGGAAGGCCCGGCATAGGGAGCAAACGACAGGCCTTAGAAAACCGGTCCACAACGACCAGTATAGTGGTATTCCCCTGTGAAGGAGGAAGGTCAGTGAGGAAATCCACCGAGAGGTGAGACCATGGTCGTTGTGGAACGGGCAGGGGTAGTAACTTACCCCTAGGCAGATGTCTAGGCGGCTTACACTGGGCGCACACCGAGCAGGAGGAAACATAAACCCTCACATCCCTCGCCAACGTGGGCCACCAGTACTTGGCACTAAGACAGTGCACTGTCCGGCCGATACCAGGGTGTCCAGAGGAGGGTGACGTGTGAGCCCAATAGATCAATCGATCCCGAACCTCGAGCGGAACGTACTTCCGACCCTCCGGGCATTGAGGTGGACTAGGGTCGGTGCGTAACGCCCGCTCGAGTTCAGCATCGACCTCCCACACTACCGGTGCCACCAGACAAGACTCCGGCAGTATGGGAGTGGGCTCCACGGACCTCTCCTCCGTGTCATACCGCCGAGACAGTGCGTCTGCCTTACCGTTCTGTGACCCAGGGATGTACGTGATCTTAAATGTGAACCGGGTCAAAAACATATTCCACCTCGCCTGGCGAGGGTTCAGCCTCCTCGCTGCCCGGATGTACTCCAGGTTACGGTGGTCCGTCAAAATGAGGAAAGGGTGTTGAGCCCCCTCAAGCCAGTGCCTCCACACCTTTAGGGCCTGTACCACGGCTAACAGCTCCCTGTCCCCTACGTCATAGTTTCGCTCCGCCGGACTGAGCTTCTTGGAATAAAAAGCACAGGGGCGGAGTTTAGGTGGCGCGCCGGACCGTTGCGAAAGCACGGCTCCTATACCGGCCTCTGACGCGTCCACCTCTACCTGAAATGGTAAAGAGGGATCCGGATGCGCCAGCACCGGGGCCGAGGTAAACAGGTCCTTCAGCCTCCCAAACGCCCTGTCCGCCTCGGCTGACCACTGCAGACGCACCGGACCCCCCTTCAAAAGAGACGTTATGGGAGGTGCCACCTGTCCAAAACCCCGGATAAACCTCCGGTAGTAATTCGCAAACCCCAAAAACTGCTGCACCTCCTTCACAGTGGTTGGCGTTTGCCAATTACGCACGGCTGACACCCGGTCTACCTCCATCTTCACCCCTGACGCAGACAACTGATAACCCAAAAAGGAGACCGACTCCTGGAAAAACAGACACTTCTCTGCCTTGACATACAGGTCGTGCTCCAACAGCCTCCGCAACACTCGGCGCACCAGGGCCACATGCTCGACTCGGGTAGGCGAGTACACGAGAATGTCATCTATGTATGGGCGGCAGGTAGCTTAGTGGTTAAGAGCGTTGTGCCAGTAACCGAAAGGTCGCTGGTTCTAATCCCCGAGCCCACTAGGTGAAAAATCTGTCGATGTGCCCTTGAGCAAGGCACTTAACCCTAATTGCTCCTGTAAGTCGCTCTGGATAAGAGCGTCTGCTAAATGACCAATTATTATTATTATTATTATTACACGACCACCCCCTGCCCCTGCATGTCCCTGAAGATCTCATCCACGAATGATTGGAAAACTGAAGGAGCGTTCATCAACCCGTATGGCATGACAAGATACTCGTAATGGCCCGAGGTGGTACTAAAGGCTGTCTTCCATTCATCGCCCCCCCCTAATGCGCACCAAGTTGTACGCGCTCCTGAGATCTAATTTAGTGAAGAAACGCGCTCCGTGCAATGACTCCGTCATGGTCGCAATCAGCGGGAGTGGATAACTGTACTTCACCGTGATCTGATTGAGACCACGGTAATCAATGCACGGGCGTAACCCACCATCCTTTTTCTTCACAAAAAAGAAACTCGAGGACGCAGGGGAAGTGGAGGGCCGTATGTATCCATGTCTCAGAGATTCGTCTATGTAAGTCTCCATAGCTCTCTTCTCCTCCTGAGACAGAGGATACACATGGCTCCGTGGGAGCGCAGCTCCTGCCTGGAGGTCTATCGCACAATCTCCCTGCCTATGGGGAGGCAACTGCGTCGCCCTCGACTTACTGAACACAATAGCCAAAAAATTCCCATACTCAGGGGGAACGTGCAATGCGGGCACCTGGTTTGGACTCTCCACCGAGGTAGCCCCTACGGAAACGCCTAAACATCGACCCACACACTGGGCAGACCACTCCATCAGAGCCCTCTCCTGCCACGAAATAGATGGGTTATGGGTACTCAACCAGGGCATGCCCAGCACCACCGGATACGCAGGCGAGTCGATCAGAAATAGCTGGATCATCTCCTGATGACCCCCCTGCGCACACATCCTAAGTGGCGCCGTGACCTCCCTGATCAAGCCCGCACCCAACGGACGGCTATCTAGGGCATGAACTGGGAAGGGGACGTCAACAGGGAGAAGGGGAATCCCTAAGGCTAAACAAAATTTCTTATTAACAAAATTCCCAGCCGCGCCTGAATCTACCAGCGCCTTATGCTGGGAATGAGGTGCTACCTGTGGAAAACGCACAGGTATACAGAAGTGTGCAACAGAGAGCTCTGGGTGAGTGGGGCGCCTACTCACCTGGAAGGACTCCCCAGTGCGGGACCTGTCGTCTTCTCCCCTAGGAGGCCATCCCCAGCACCTAGCCGCGGTGTGTCCTCCCCGACCACAGTTGGTGCAGGAGATGGACCCCCTCGTAATCCGACCCCTCCTCTCTCTAGCGCCAGCGCCCCCGAGCTCCATGGGGCACGGCTCGGAGGCGCTGGAGGGTGAAATGGACGGACCCCCCTCGGGACGTCCGCGGGTAGCTAGCAGGGTATCCAGCCTGATGGACATGTCGACCAACTGGTCGAACGAGAGGCTGGTGTCCCTACAGGCCAGCTCCCTACGGACGTCCTCACGTAGACTACATCGGTAGTGATCGATGAGGGCCCGCTCATTCCACCCTGCATCTGCCGCTAGAGTACGGAATTCCAAGGTGAACTCCTGGGCACTCCTCTTCCCCTGCCGGTGGCAGAACAGACGCTCCCCCGCCGCTTTCCCCTCTGGGGGATGGTCAAACACCGCCCTGAAGCGGCGGGAGAACTCGTCGTACGTGATGGTGGTAGCGTCTATTCTCCTCCACTCTGCGTTGGCCCATTCCAACGCCTTGCCGGAAAGGCAGGAGATCAGGGCGGACACGCTCT
Source organism: Coregonus lavaretus (assembly GCF_964263955.1). Lineage (NCBI taxonomy): Eukaryota > Metazoa > Chordata > Actinopteri > Salmoniformes > Salmonidae > Coregonus > Coregonus lavaretus. Next base: position 26,445,992 of record NC_140014.1, on the reverse strand, counting down.
CGTGTCCCGAGGGCGCCGGGTGCACGGTGGCCAGGTAAAGCTCCACCTGGAGAAGGAATCCCTGACACCCGGCAGCGGTCCCATCGTAGGCCCTCGGGAGCGAGAGTCGAACTCCTCTGGGTTCCGGAGCGGGAATGGGCTGACTTGCCGATGGTGAGGGCAGGGAAGATGGCGGTGGAGGTGTCCCTCGGGTCTCCCAGCCTCGGATGGTGGTGATCACCTCCTGCAGGGCGGACCCCATCCGCAGGATCTGGTCATTCTGCTCGCGGACCCTGTCCTCCAGCGTCGCCTGTGCTGCTGCGGCTCCTGCTGATTCCATTTGAGTGGTGTGTGATTCTGTCAGTGATGCTGTAGGTGGGTGTGGTGGTGGAATCAGGCGCAGGACGCAGAAGTACAGTCGAAAGACTTTAGTGAAATATCCACAAGAGAAACGCACAAACTAGCCCGAAGGCGAAACTCCGCATGCAGGCGAAAACAAAACGGGCGCACTACACAGGTGCGACAAAACACTCCAACACAATGGAGAACAGCTCAACCGAGCAAACAGTAATACGTCCAGCAAAACGCACGACAGTGAAAACAATCACACACAACACTAGACAAACACAACAAGAACTTATAGGACACTAATTACACTAAACGATAACAGGTGTAACAACAATCAGACAAAAGCAAACGAACATAGAAACATGCAACGGTGGCAGCTAGTATTCCGGAGACGACGAACGCCGAAGCCTGCCCGAGCAAGGAAGAGAGGCAGCCTCGGCCGAAACCGTGACAAACAATGACAAATGGCTTGATGAAGAATGCAAAAATCTAAGAAAGAAATTGAGAAACCTATCCAACCAAAAACATAGAGACCCAGAAAACCTGAGCCTACGCCTTCGCTGTGGTGAAACACAAAAACAATACAGAAATACACTACGGAAAAAGAAGGAACAGCACGTCACAAGTCAGCTCAATGTAACCGAAGAATCCATAGAATCTAACCACTTCTGGAAAAATTGGAACACACTAAACAAACAACAACACGACGAGTTATCTATCCAAAACGGAGATGTATGGATAAACCACTTCTCCAATCTTTTTGGCCCTATAACAAAGAACAAACAGCAAAAACATATACATGATCAAATACAAATCTTAGAATCAACTATTAAAGACTACCAGAACCCACTGGATTCTCCAATTACATTAAATGAACTACAGGACAAAACACAAACCCTCCAACCCAAAAAGGCCTGTGGTGTTGATATGTATTCTAAATGAAATGATAAAATATACAGACCAAAAATTCCAATATTATTATTATTATTTTTATTTTTATTTCTCCTTTATTTAACCAGGTAAGCCATTTGAGAACAAGTTCTCATTTACAACTGCGACCTGGCCAAGATAAAGCAAAGCAGTGCGATAAAAACAACAACACAGTTACATATGGGGTAAACAAAACATAAAGTCAAAAATACAACAGAAAATATATATACAGTGTGTGCGAATGTAGTAAGTTATGGAGGTAAGGCAATAAATATGCCATAGTGCAAAATAGTTACAATTTCGTATTAACACTTGAATGATAGATGTGCAAAAGATGATGTGCAAATAGAGATACTGGGGTGCAAATTAGCAAAATAAATAACAATATGGGGATGAGGTAGTTTGGTGGGCTAATTTCAGAATGGCTGTGTACAGGTGCAATGATCGGTAAGCTGCTCTGACAACTGACGCTTAAAGTTAGTGAGGGAGATAAGAGTCTTCAGCTTCAGAGATTTTTGCAGTTCGTTCCAGTCATTGGCAGCAGAGAACTGGAAGGAATGGCGGCCAAAGGAGGTGTTGGCTTTGGGGATGACCAGTGAGATATACTTGCTGGAGCGCAGACTACGGGTGGGTGTTGCTATGGTGACCAGTGAGCTAAGATAAGACGGGGATTTGCCTAGTAGTGATTTATAGATGTCCTGGAGCCAGTGGGTTTGGCGGCGAATATGTAGTGAGGGCCAGCCAACAAGAGTGTACAGGTCACAATGGTGGGTAGTATATGGGGCTTTGGTGACAAAACGGATGGCACTGTAATAGACTACATCCAATTTGCTGAGTAGAGTGTTGGAGGCTATTTTGTAAATGACATCGCCGAAGTCAAGGATCGGTAGGATAGTCAGTTTTACGAGGGCATGTTTGGCAGCATGAGTGAAGGAGGCTTTGTTGCGAAATAGGAAGACGATTCTAGATCTAACTTTTGATTGGAGATGCTTAATGTGAGTCTGGAAGGAGAGTTTACAGTCTAACCAGACACCTAGATATTTGTAGTTGTCCACATACTCTAGGTCAGACCCGCCGAGAGTAGTGATTCTAGTCGGGTGGGCGGGTGCAAGCAGCGTTCGGTTGAAGAGCATGCATTTAGTTTTACTAGTGTTTAAGAGCAGTTGGAGGCTACAGAAGGAGTGTTGTATGGCGTTGAAGCTCGTTTGGAGGTTTGTTAACACAGTGTCCAATGAAGGGCCAGATGTATGCAAAATGGTGTCGTCCGCATAGAGGTGGATCCGAGCGTCACCAGCAGCAAGAGCGACATCATTGATATACACAGAGAATAGAGTCGGCCCGAGAATTGAACCCTGTGGCACCCCCATAGAGACGGCCAGAGGTCCAGACAATAGGCCCTCCGATTTGACACATTGAACTCTATCTGAGAAGTAGTTGGTGAACCAGGCGAGGCAGTCATTAGAGAAACCAAGGCTATTTAGTCTGCCAATAAGAATGCAGTGGTTGACAGAGTCGAAAGCCTTGGCCAGGTCGATGAAGACGGCTGCGCAGTACTGTCTTTTATCGATCGCGGTTATAATATCGTTTAGGACCTTGAGCGTGGCTGAGGTGCACCCATGACCAGCTCGGAAACCAGATTGCATAGCAGAGAAGGTACGGTGTGATTCGAATTGGCTATACTTAAACTCTTTAAAAATGTGACCGCAATAACTACCGTGGGATATGCGTCAACAGCAACCTTGGGAAAATCCTTGGCATTATCATTAACAGCAGACTCATAGTTTTCCTCAGTGAAAACAATGTACTGAGCAAATGTCAAATTGGCTTTTTACTAAATTACCGTAGATCATTTGTTTTGGTACTGTCCATTTGTAGCTTGTTTTTGGACACAGGTCCAGGAATGGCTGAAGGATTGCAATATTTACCTGGAGCTAACCCTGCAGATAGCACTACTGGGTGATCTGAAAAGTCATAGTCAATCGATCAATAATATAATAATACTTTTAGCAAAAAGTTTATTTTCAATTTACAATCTGTAGAAACAATGAGAATAGAAGGGTTCAGAACTTTTGTGAAACATCACAGTACAGTTGAAAAATACATGGCAAATAGAAATCCAATGTGGATGGTGTTAAGAGATAGATGGGAGGTGTTGAATGGAGCTGAAGGATGGGACTAATAACAACTAACAACAACTAATAACAACAAGATAACTAATGTAAAGCATACTGTGTCCATAATAAGTATATAGGTTATAGGTTGAGAGCTTTGTGAAAGAGCACAGTTAGAAAGATATGGCATATTGTCACGCCCTGGCTCTGGGGACTCTTATATGTTGAGCCAGGGTGTTAGATTCTATGTTTAGTGTTCTATGTTCATGTTCTAGTTCATGTGTTTCTATGTTGGCCGGGGTGGTTCCCAATCAGAGGCAGCTGTGGCTTGTTGTCTCTGATTGGGAACCATACTTAGGCAGCCTGTTTTGCACTTGTCATTTGTGGGATCTTGTTCCGGAGAGGTTTGTGTTTTGTTAACCTTAGGACTTCACGTATCGTTTTGTCATTGTTATAAAGTACTCATTAAAAGATGTACGCATATCGCGCTGCGCCTTGGTCTGCTTTATACGACGATCGTGACACATATAGAAGCAAACCGGATGGACATCATGAAAATGATCGGAGAGGTTGAGAGTAGAGGAAGTTCAGGAGTAAAAACAAACAAAATTGAATTATTGTAAAATTGACTGTGTCCATAAAATGTATATAGTATGTATAAGCTGGAAGTTGTTCACTAGTTTACTCAATTAGGGAAGAGGTGGTAGGGTTGGAAAGTAATAAAGGGAAATATATATATATTTTTTAATGATATGTATATATATGTATGTATATGTATTTATATGTATGTGTATATGTATGTGTATGTATGTATATGTGTGTATATATATATATATATATATATATATATATATTTGCGAGAGAAAAAAAACATATTGGGGATTGGAAGTGATGCAGACAATTACATTGATGGAAGTTACAATCTATCTGCAATATTAAAGCTGCTCTACCCCCCCCAAAAAAAAAAAAATAATAATAATAATAATATAATAATAATAATAATTACTGTACGACAGACCACGTATTCACCCTGCACACCCTATTTGACAAACAAAACAAAACAAAGACAAAGTCTTCTTATGCTTTGTTGATAAAAAGAAAAGCTTTTGACTCAATTTGGCATGAGGGTCTGCTCTACAAATAGATTTATTGTAAATTTTTTATTGTTTATTTCAGTTCTGTTTATTAATTATTTCACTTGCTTTGGCAATGTAAACATATGTTTCCCATGCCAATGAAGCCCCTTAAATTGAAATTGAATTGAGAGAGAGCGAGAGAGAGAGAGAGAGAGAGAGAGAGAGAGAGAGAGAGAGAGAGAGAGAGAGAGAGAGACAGAGAGAGAGAGAGGGAGAGAGGGAGAGAGGGAGAGAGAGAGAGAGACAGAGAGACAGAGAGCAGACATAAACAAAGTAACAGACATATTCCGCGGTCTTCCTGTTCTCTTCCTCCACACAAATTGCCAACTGTGATTAGTGTTAGTGTCTGAGGAGAGTCTGAATCCCACAGGCAGGCATGTTCCACTGTGTATTTATAGAACAAAGACACACTCATATGTACAGCCTAGGGCCAACCCACACGCATGCTGTGTGAGCAACCACACACGCACACACACACACACAAAACACACGCAGTTTGCGCCAGATGCTGAAAAACAGTAACTACTGGAGCATGTAGCTAAATTACATATTAAAATTGAAGTTCAAATGAAGTGCAACAGCCACAAGTTTGTTAGTCATAAAACACGTGGGGTACATTGCCACGGTACAATTAGTGTGAGAAATAAGGAATTATTTATTTCAGCTGGACCAAAGGGATTTATGGTTAGGATGGTCCTTTCTGATTTGGTCCAACAGAAATAATAGAATTCCTTATTTGCCAGGCCGATTGTACAGATTGTCAACCCTTACACTAACCCCAACCCTACCAATCCTGGCTCAACCCTAACCCTAGACTGATGTCCACATTCTGGCTCAACCCTTACCCTTACCTCAACCCTAATCCTAACCCTAACCCTGTCAAACAATTTGGTCTGCTCATGGTCAGTTTTGTCCCCCCCGCCATGCACACACGTGTTCTATTTCCAAGATGACACCATCTTCAGTGGCAGATTTCCTAGATGCAGTGTGTGGCCGGTCTGACACCACCAGCATGGCGATATGAGTCACTCTCTGGAGTGAGAATGATGGCAATCAGAGATACTGACAATTTCGATTTCATCCTATCAAACTAAAGGGTTCTCCAGTAGCATTACAAGAGCATCATAAAATCATAACTTCATAAAGCTTTCTATTTGAATTAATATAAACAGTAATTGTGAAGAAGTGTCTTTTTTATTGTCATCAAAAGGCAAATTAATGAGCTCAATGTGTTCACACTTGGCCACATTACAGTCATACACCTCAAGGAATGGTTTCACCAGATCAGCTCACAACCTGTCCCAAAGCGTTCACACCTGGCAACTGTGATCGGATCTCATCGGATGTCACAGGTCTGATCACAAGATACATTTCAATAGGTGCAATCAGGGGCTATATGACATCAACACATTTTCCCCCCTCGTCTGCATACTAGAGAAAAAATAAGAAAAAAAGTTATTACAAAAAGTTGGACCCAGACCCGAGGACAATCAGACACGGACCTGAATGGACCCGAGGACAACCAGACTTAAACCGGATCCGTACCCTAACGGGTCCGGGTCTAGACCAGACATGATTCGACCTGAGTGACAAACAAATAATATTTATCAGCCAAGTTGCGAATAGGTCTTTATATATGTTGACTTTCAATATGTCAATAAATTCACCTTAATTGCAAAAAAATGCATATGATATAGGCTATGCAGGTGCCGTAATCCCAGGTCAGGTACACTGCATGCTACTCTGTAAAAACATTTTATGGTTCAAATTTTGCTTAGTTGGGCTTTAATTAAAAGTCTATTTAGTTCTGATTATTTGCAATCATGAATACAGAATTCAAATACCGGCATGCAATGCCAATTTTTTGCAACAAACACCAAAACTACATTTCCCAAGTTTAATACATTGAAATATTTGTCCTTCTAAACCTCTCCATTAGATGGCATACTAAGTTTGCTTAATATTCCTCTATGAAATATGCAACCATAGCTATTCATAACTGATTAGCATGTGCCCATTGTGGTAAAATAGTATTCACAGCACAACTCTTAATTCCTAGTTACATTTTCAGATGCAGCATCAAACATATCACCTTGATGTTGAGACTCTTGCAGAAATGAGTGTATATATTTGCATATGGTTATTGGAAATTACAGTGCAGATGTTTTAATAACAGCACAATGTCATTGATGTTGTTACTCTTCATAGTATCTAATAAGCAGAATCATCATCATCATTTTGAATTACATGTCTTTTCAATGTCTTGAAAAATGTGAAAGCCATCACTAGACAGCCCTTGTATTTTTGGTCTTAATTATTTGATTGATTATTGAGGTGACTACTAAATTGATTATCAGGTCAACAAATGGGTTTGCTCCTTATGACCTCTGTACCTGTAATTGCTGTGATGCTTCAAAGTGTTCCCTGTTGGTCTCCATATTCTGGTCATACCTTCTCAAAAATTCACAGTGAGATGCCTCGAGACATACCCATTGCAGCACTGCTCCTGAGTTACAACAGAAGGTTGACATTTGAATTGTCCAATGCATTAGGAAATTAGATGACAACACGGACAAATAAGGGATGACAAGGCAGACAGACATGATGAATAAACAGACAATAGGGCACATTGTAAGTGAAACACATCCCACTGGGCACCTACGTCAATTCAGCATTGATTCCACTTTGGTTCCATGTAATTTCATTGAAATTACGTGGAAACAACGTTGATTAAACCAGTGTGTACACAGTGGGACAGCCCAAAGTGATTTATTATAATTGTTGGATTCAAGTTTTTTTAATGGCTATAAATCTGACAAAGGAACACATAGGTTTACTTCCACTGTCGTTGCTGAATTACTGAGCATAGCTGCATAAAGAAAGGAGAAATAAGTCACATTTTAAATTTTCTTGGCACACTTTCCCACACTAAGCATGCACCTGTGAAAATCCTCTAAACCCTAATAAACTAGTTAAACCTTGTGGTCTGAAATGCCCTCCCAATCCCAGTGAATGAACCAGTATAATAGGCATCCGTGTCACCCACACCCTATTCATAACACTTACAGCCAAGGGTTAAGGGATGGATTCCTTTGGATAAAGTAATCATTCTACCCCCCCCCCCCCCCCCCCCCCCCCCCCCCCACATTGTAAAGTGGTTGTACTACTGGCTATAAGGTGAATGAACCTATTTGTAAGTCGCTCTGGATAAGAGCGTCTGCTAAATGACGTAAATGTAAATGTAATTCCCTAATGACGTCAATCAACCCCTCCAAGTGTTTTACAAGCGTTGATCTCAATCAGCCTTGCATGAGAGGGGGGTTGTACTTGTACGTCATTTTAACCACATCAGCCCTCAATTTCAGACCCATTAAACCTCTATGCATGCTGGTCCCCTTCCACCCATCCATCAATGGATATCCATACAGCAGCAGGCAGACTGGACTCCCTGAGGAGAGGGAGGGGAGTTAGGGCCTGGATCTAATGTGAAGATCATTGGAGAACTAGTGGAATCTTGCTCACTGTCGTTCACTTGGCAGCTTCACAAATCAGCTTGTTGGAAGCTATTTGCAAGAAAGACACCAAGTGATAATGGACTGTTCACTTGGGTGCAGATCGAAACATCTCACCAGAATTGTATGTGAAGTCCGGTCAGGGCAATCCTACTCTCAACTGGCATAAACCAACCACTCCAAGTGGTTAACAGAAACAATTACTTTCATCTATGTCAATCAATCATTTGCCATTATTTGGCCATTGTCCACCCTCCATGATTACATGCCTACACTCTTAGAAAAAGGGTTCCAAAAGGGTTCTTCGACTGTCCCCATAAGACAACCCTTTTTTGGTTCCAGGTAGAACTTTTTGGGGTTCCATGTAGAACCCTCTGTGGAGCGGGTTCTACCTGGAATCATAAAGGTTCTTGAAAAGGTACTCCTATGGGGACAGCCGAAGATCCCTTTTAGGTTGTAGATAGCACCTTTTTCTAAGAGTGTACAGTAGCAGCTCATGACAACGGCAGGTGACATAACACCTATCATAACACAGGAGACGGACTACAGCAACAATTGCAAGCCTCGAGACTATATTGTGTCAATTGGTATTAACTGTCATGGCGTAGTGCAACTGACATTAATCATTATGTCATGTTGATTGATCCTCTTTAATATACCTGAACGTAGAAGTCAGGCCAGGGTCTTGGTTGTTGTTGTAAAGGATTTTTTTGCGTCCCAGTCACTCAACCTGTCACAATCGTTGTTAGATGAAGCGGACCAAGGCGCAGCGTGATATGCGTACATTCTTTATTCAGTACACAACACTAACAAAAACAACAAAACGATACGTGAAGTCCTGGGTTGAACACAAACCTTAACGGAACAAGATCCCACAATAAACATGTGCCAACAGGCTGCCTAAGTATGGTCCCCAATCAGAGACAACAAGCTACAGCTGCCTCTGATTGGGAACCACCCTGGCCAACATAGATATACACGAACTAGAACACAAACCTAGAAAACTAAACAATGAAACCTACACACACCCTGGCTCAACATATAAGAGTCCCCAGCTGTGGCAAGAAGGTTTGCTGTGTCTGTCAGCGTAGTGTCCAGAGCATGGAGGCGCTACCAGGAGACAGGCCAGTACATCAGGAGACGTGGAGGAGGCCGTAGGAGGGCAACAACCCAGCAGCAGGACTGCTACCTCTGCCTTTGTGCAAGGAGGAGCAGGAGGAGCACTGCCAGAGCCCTGCAAAATGACCTCCAGCAGGCCACAAATGTGCATGTGTCTGCTCAAACGGTCAGAAACAGACTCCATGAGGGTGGTATGAGGGCCCGACGTCCACAGGTGGGGGTTGTGCTTACAGCCCAACACCGTGCAGGACGTTTGGCATTTGCCAGAGAACACCAAGATTGGCAAATTCGCCACTGGCGCCCTGTGCTCTTCACAGATGAAAGCAGGTTCACACTGAGCACGTGACAGACGTGACAGAGTCTGGAGACGCCGTGGAGAACGTTCTGCTGCCTGCAACATCCTCCAGCATGACCGGTTTGGCGGTGGGTCAGTCATGGTGTGGGGCGGCATTTCTTTGGTGGGCCGCACAGCCCTCCATGTGCTCGCCAGAGGTAGCCTGACTGCCATTAGGTACCGAGATGAGATCCTCAGACCCCTTGTGAGACCATATGCTGGTGCGGTTGGCCCTGGGTTCCTCCTAATGCAAGACAATGCTAGACCTCATGTGGCTGGAGTGTGTTAGCAGTTCCTGCAAGAGGAAGGCATTAATGCTATGGACTGGCCCGCCCATTCCCCAGACCTGAATCCAATTGAGCACATCTGGGACATCATGTCTCGCTCCATTCACCAACGCCACGTTGTACCACAGACTGTCCAGGAGTTGGCGGATGCTTTAGTCCAGGTCTGGGAGGAGATCCCTCAGGAGACCATCCGCCACCTCATCAGGAGCATGCCCAGGCATTGTAGGGAGGTCATACAGGCACGTGGAGGCCACACACACTACTGAGCCTCATTTTGACTTGTTTTAAGGACATTACATCAAAGTTGGATCAGCCTGTAGTGTGGTTTTCCACTTTAATTTTGAGGGTGACTCCAAATCCAGACCACCATGGGTTGATAAATTTGATTTCCATTGATAATTGTTGTGTGATTTTGTTGTCAGCACATTCAACTATGTAAAGAAAAAAGTATTTAATAAGATTATTTCATTCATTCAGATCTAGGATGTGTTATTTTAGTGTTCCATTAATTTTTTTTAGCAGTGTATAACTCATGTTTCATGCATCAGAAGTGAAAGCAGATTTTTCTGTGGGCGCAATATGTTGCAAAATAATAAAGACATATATTAATCATAGCCGCACTGTCATAAAGCCATATTCATTTAAAGTGCCTTCAGAAAGTATTCATACCTCTTGACTTATTCCACATTTAGTTGTGTTACAGCCTGAATTCAAAATGGATTAAATATATTTTTTTTCTCACCCATCTACACACAAAACCCCATAATGACAAAGTGAAAACATGTTATTGAAATGTAAATACTGAAATACAGTGAGGGAAAAAAGTATTTGATCCCCTGCTGATTTTGTACGTTTGCCCACTGACAGAGACATGATATGTCTATAATTTTAATGGTAGGTTTATTTGAACAGTGAGAGACAGAATAACAACAAAAAAATCCAGAAAAACGCATGTTAAAAATTTTGTAAATTGATTTGCATTTTAATGAGGGAAATAAGTATTTGACCCCTCTGCAAAACATGACTTAGTACTTGGTGGCAAATCCCTTGTTGGCAATCACAGAGGTCAGACGTTTCTTGTAGTTGGCCACCAGGTTTGCACACATCTCAGGAGGGATTTTGTTCCACTCCTCTTTGCAGATTTTCTCCAAGTCATTAAGGTTTCGAGGCTGATGTTTGGCAACTCGAACCTTCAGCTCCCTCCACAGATTTTCTATGGGATTAAGGTCTGGAGACTGGCTAGGCCACTCCAGGACCTTAATGTGCTTCTTCTTGAGCCACTCCTTTGTTGCCTTGGCCGTGTGTTTTGGGTCATTGTCATGCTGGAATACCCATCCACGACCCATTTTCAATGCCCTGGCTGTGGGAAGGAGGTTCTCACCCAAGATTTGACGGTACATGGCCCCGTCCATCGTCCCTTTGATGCGGTGAAGTTGTCCTGTCCCCTTAGCAGAAAAACACCCCCAAAGCATAATGTTTCCACCTCCATGTTTGACGGTGGGGATGGTGTTCTTGGGGTCATAGGCAGCATTCCTCCTCCTCCAAACACGGCGAGTTGAGTTGATGCCAAAGAGCTCAATTTTGGTCTTATCTGACCACAACACTTCCACCCAGTTCTCCTCTGAATCATTCAGATGTTATTTGGCAAACTTCAGACGGCCCTGTATATGTGATTTCTTGAGCAGGGGGACCTTGCGGGTGCTGCAGGATTTCAGTCCTTCACGGCGTAGTGTGTTACCAATTGTTTTCTTGGTGACTATGGTCCCAGCTGCCTTGAGATCATTGACAAGATCCTCCCGTGTAATTCTGGGCTGATTCCTCACCGTTCTCATGATCATTGCAACTCCACGAGGTGAGATCTTGCATGGAGCCCCAGGCCGAGGGAGATTGACAGTTCTTTTGTGTTTTTTCCATTTGCGAATAATCGCACCAACTGTTGTCACCTTCTCACCAAGCTGCTTGGTGATGGTCTTGTAGCCCATTCCAGCCTTGTGTAGGTCTACAATCTTGTCCCTGACATCCTTGGAGAGCTCTTTGGTCTTGGCCATGGTGGAGAGTTTGGAATCTGATTGATTAATTGCTTCTGTGGACAGGTGTCTTTTATACAGGTAACAAGCTGAGATTAGGAGCACTCCCTTTAAGAGTGTGCTCCTAATCTCAGCTCGTTACCTGTACAAAAGACACCTGGGAGCCAGAAATCTTTCTGATTGAGAGGGGGTCAAATACTTATTTCCTTCATTAAAATGCAAATCAATTTATAACATTTTTTACATGTGTTTTTCTGGATTATTTTGTTGTTATTCTGTCTCTCACTGTTCAAATAAACCTACCATTAAAATTATAGACTGATCATTTCTTTGTCAGTGGGCAAACAAAATCAGCAGGGGATCAAATACTTTTTTCCCTCACTGTATCTCATTTACGTAATTTTCACACCCCAATACATGTTAGAATCACCTTTGGCAGCGATTACAGCTGTGGATCTTTCTGGGTAAGTCTCTAAGAGTTTTGCACACCTGGATTGTACAATATTTGCACATTATTCTTTAAAAAATTATTCAAGCTCTGTCAAGCTTGTTGTTGATCATTGCTAGACAGCCATTTTCAGGTCTTGCCATAGATTTTCAAGCCGATTTAAGTCCAAACTGTAACAATGCCACTCAGGAACATTCAATGTCATCTTGGTAAGCAACTCCAGTGTATATTTGGCCTTGTGTTTTAGGTTATTGTCCTGCTGTGTTGTGTTGGATTTGCCCCAAACATAACACTTTGTATTCAGGACATTATGTTAATTTCTTTGCCACATTTCTTTTAGTTTTACTTTAGATACTTATTGCAAACACAATGCATGTTTTGGAATATTTTTTATTCTGTACAGGCTTCTTTTCACTTTGTCATTTAGGTTAGTAACTACAATGTTGTTGATCCATCCTTAGTTTTCTCCTATCACAGCCATTAAACTCTAACTGTTTTAAAGTCACCATTGGCCTCATGGTGATATCCCTGAGCAGTTTCCTCCCTCTTCCAGCAACTGAGTTAGGAAGGACGCCTGTATCTTTGTAGTGACTGGATGTATTGATACACCATCCAAAGTGTAATTAATAACTTCACCATGCTCAAAGGGATATTCAATGTCTGCTTTTTTTTCTTTTAACCCATCTACAAATAGGTGCCCTTCTTTGTGAGGTATTGGAAAACCTCCCTGGTCTTTATGGTTGAATCTGTGTTTGAAATTCCATGCAACTTATTATGTGACTTGTTAAGCACATTTTACTCCTGAACTTATTTAGACTTGCCATAACAAAGGGGTTGAATACTTAAGACATACTCAAGACATTTCAGCTTTTCACTTTTTATTAATTTTTAAAAATTAATTCCACTTTGACATTATGGGTTATTGTGTGTAGGCCAGTGACGCAACATCTCAATTAAATTCATTTTAAATTCAGGCTGTAACACAACAAAATGTATAAAAAGTTAAGGGATGTGTCACGAATGTTGAGAGATGGGTCAGACCAAGGTGCAGCGTGAAAAGCGTACATGTTTATTAACTCAATAAACATACAACAAAACAAGAAACAACGTAACGTGAAGTCCTCCGGCTATACACATACAAGCCTAAACGGAACAAGATCCCACAACCAAGGTAGGCAACCAGGCTACCTAAGTATGATCCCCAATCAGAGACAACGAGCGACAGCTGTCTCTGATTGGGAATCACACCCAGCTAAACATAGAAACACAACCTAGATCTACCACCTAGAAATACACTAACATAGATCTCAACAGAAAACTCACACCCTGGCCCAACCAACGAGAGTTCTCTCGATCAGGGCGTGACAGGATGTGAATACTTTCAGAAGGCACTATATATGGATATCGAGGCAATGTTTCTCAATATCCAGTGTGCTCCACAGACAGATAAGCATGCTAGGATTTGTAGATAGATGCAACGGATATGATTGGAAAGAAATCTGATCTTATTAAATGTTAGAAATAGATTAGGTAATGTACAATCATAAGGTCCTGAAGCCCTCATTATAGTATCACTAACCTCACACATATTTTCAGAAATTCAAGATAAAAAAAACGAGATACTGAATCCTGTCATATTTAGATACATGTCAGATGCTATTAGATGTATACAGTGATGTTATTATTTCATAGACCCTAGACATTGTATACGTTCCCATCACCAGACCCAACATATCCCAAGCTGCCTTTCCTGCAGCTCAACTCAGCAGTTAAATCAGTTGTGACATGCTCAGTGCAGTATACACATTTCTCCTGAGGGTTAGGAGCCTTTCGCTTATAGGGTCAGACTGGGAATCTTATCTTGCTGCGTTAATGGGATCAGGAACAGACAAGGATTGAGGGAATTTCCCTTTCAAATAATTCCTCAGGGTGAAACACAGTAAAGGTGTAATCCATAACAACGTTTTGAGTGCCTATTGAATGTACTTGTATTGAATTGTAATCACACTTCTGCAACAGTGTCACAGCCACAACTGGTTTAGGCTAAAGTAATTTGAGCATTCGCTTACAGTGGTGACAAAAGAGGTGAAACTGTAAATGTCGACACTGCAGAATCTGTTGTGAGCTTACTTCAGCTCTGCCATAGACTGCAATAGCTTTCAGAGACAGTCAGAGTTTGAGCTCTTTCTAGATGGAGGCAGATTCTAGGTTAGTACACTCGCACCGCATGCTCTCGCCTCTAGACAACTTTTTGCACTCATGCCACTTCCTGTCTGTGGTTCACCAGCACAAGCCCCACAAAATGGGTGCGGTGCTGCCACCCACTGCTCACCAAAAGAAAATCAATGTGTATCGCAGCCTCTGCAGAGGTGCGTGACACATCAATCAATCTCTTTTTCTGGTGCTAAGTACTGGTTGGTGCTCCTAACCAGTGCTTCCAATGAAAAAAAGTGATTTTACAGCACTGCTTATAGATGCCCAACCAAAGACCTGACTACACACGTAAGCTGTCACCTAGGCTTTTGCTTAATGGTATTCTCTGATGGGTCACACTGACAATTCTTGTTCAAAAACAGGCCTGTTGAGATAGTGAATGACCAAACGTAATAATACTATTGAATTTTTGTTGTAGTAACCCATTGGACCCATCCTCTTTGCAGTGTCTGTTGTGGAAGGTCATTGTGACCCCACATTCACACGTAATGTAGATTCTCAGCTGGAGGCTGGCAATCCCCTAAATGACCCTCTTCTCAACAAACATGCTTTCTCAGACCTCAGATGGACACACTGTGCTACAGTATGCTCTTTCAGTAAGCTCATCTCGTCTCTTGCAAAACTACTACTTATTCTCCCCAGGCCCCTGTCTCATGCCATAGTCCATGTGCGTTAATTGCCCCTTCTCTCTCTCTTGCTGGGCAGGGCAAAGTCTGCCAAAAAAACATTATGAACAAAGCAGAACAGAATGTCCCCAAACCCATTTGTCTCTGAGAAAAGGAATTGGCCTTTATTCTCAATCGCACTCCCTAATATCATTGTAGGCAGCCTTTTGGGGGCCCTAAGTGATATTTGGTCGGGGCCCTCCCCACCTTGCGGGCAAAATATGTTATTTTTTATTACCCAAACTCTTTATCTTTGAGGCGTGTTATTCCCAGCCTTTCTCACATATGTAGTTGATATTACAGGCACATATTACCTTTGAGTATTACCTTTACCTTACACTCCAAATCCAATTACATTACATTAGAGTTGTGCATTTCATTGGACTGTTAGGCTTTTCATGAGTTGAATTGTGGTCACATGATTTAAGTATGAAAAAAAAACATTGTATGCACTCACTAACTGTAAGTCCCTCTGGATAAGAGGGTCTGCTAAATGACTAAAATGTAAAATGTAAATGTGTTTGATTTGAATCTGAGCATTTGTTCATTCAATAGACTGGACTACAGTGTGTGGTTTGATTAAAATCTTGCTCATTTCATTTGAATTTTTGTGAGTTCCACCCCTCATAGGCGTCAAGGTATTTGCATTTGAATTTTAGAGGAAGTGACTATCATCATAAGTTAGTTATATCATCAATTACTATTACTCAGTCACATGGACATTATGACCTTTACATAGGAGCCTACACTCCTCTTCAGAGTTAGCTGAGCCCCAGCTATTTATTTTTCTCCATAACTGAGTAGCCTAATGTCCCCCTCCTCCATGTTTTTCAGTCATTGTATCAACTGTTCCACTATTTATATTTAAACAGACATTTGTTTAAACAATAATAAATAAATATATCCCACCTGAGAGCACGCATCTAATCGCTATTGCATGGTGGCTATGATGTCGTCTTGAAAATAAACTGCACTCTAACAACGTGTGGCAAATCTAAAAGACAAGGCCAGAATTCGCAGGCGGGGCATAGGTCTACTGCATATAGGACATACAGTATACATTTCTGAGTTAAGTGACGCCGCCTGTGAGCGCATCAAAAGTGCCGCCCATAACATCCTCGCATCTTTCCAGCTCCTTCACTTAAAACCAGTTCTAGTTTCTACACGGTGGGGATGCGCTTTTGATTGCAGAGAAAGAGCTTTTCCAGAACTCTCATCTATGTCATTTGATATCAAATCTCGGATTTATACTGGAGGCCAATGGGTGGAAGCTATATATAGGACCTAGTATATCTGTCTTGCTCTTCTTCCTCAGACTTTCGAGACACTCGGAGTTGGGCGCGCGCGTGCATGGTTACAGGTTATAGGCTGGAGCCAATATCGAATATATCGGGGAACCACGGCACTTGTATACGGGTGGACAGTATCTACAATCGGTGTTTTGGATTTTTCAGGGTTTGAAATATAGTCAAACTCGCCCTTATCATCCTTACACCCACTCCGGATGTATTCCCAAATCGTTGTGGTGTAATTTAGTTGATGCCCAGCGCTCTTGGGTGCAACTTTACATCTGGGTTCTCAGAAGAAAATCATAGGGAGATACCTCGCGCTAGTCAGGTAGCCTAGTTGTCAACCCGCCTTATTGTTTTACTGCGACTAAAGCGACAGTTTCCTTGAAGGTTTGGAGATTTCCAAAACGTTTCCAAAAATCTAGTTGCTCCCCATTCCAGCAAATAATAATGAAGGAGTTTTCAATAACTTCAATAAGTTATTTTAAAATGTATAGGCCTATTGTTTTTTTATGAAGTGGTCGAATTAATTTTTATTTGCATGTTGCCATCAAATTTGAAGTGAGTATGCATTTAGGCTATAAAGCGCACGACTATTTTAGATTTTGGATAGAGCAAACTGTTTATAGAAATAGTTTGCATAAATTTGTTAACAAAAGGCAATAATTCAGAATGAATGGCACGGCTCAGCATTTGAATCGAATGTCTTCGTGAATGGAATTTGGGTCTCTGAATATTGCCTTTAATTCGGCATCCCATTCTGTAGGTTTGGATTTCAGCAATGAGAGAGCGATGGGACTTATCGCATTATCTAGCGGTGTTCTTCTCGATGATGGTACTGTGGCAGTCAAGGTAAGTTTCGTTATATTATCAAAAAACAAAACAAAAATCAGTAGAAAAGACAATAAACAGTGATTGTGCGCACAAAGAACACTGTTACACATTTGTCTGCGCGTTCCAAATCGCCTCGACAGCTTATCGCCGATCTAAATGGTTCTTAGATTTGGAATATAGCTGTTATTGACGGGAAAATAATATTTTGCACACAACAAAGCGTGATAACACGATGGCACAATTTGTGTGGAGAGCTGATACACCAGTTGCGCGGTGACGTGCAACGGAGACTAGGGGTGGAGATTACGCACAGCTCCAGGGAGTTGGAACATTGGTATGAATCTAAATGTGGAAAAAACTCAGTGATAACTTGATTGAAGCACGATTCCTTGGTATCTTCCAGTTTCTCTTCGGAAATGCTTAGAACTTTCTTTGGCGAGGTAGAATGGTCTATTCCATAATGAACTAATGAGAGTGAGGATGGTTGTCTTTCTAAAGAAACCAACTGAGCCACATGAATTAAGTAACACACACAGTGATCTTATCAAGAGGAAGTTGGCAGAGAGGTTGACTGAGTGACATATTTATTATGTCAATGAATTTTCCCCACACATCTCTCTCATACAGTGGGGAAAAAAAGTGTTTAGTCAGCCACCAATTGTGCAAGTTCTCCTACTTAAAAAGATGAGAGAGGCCTGTAATTTTCATCATAGGTACATGTCAACTATGACAGACAAAAGGAGATTTTTTTTCTCCAGAAAATCACATTGTAGGATTTTTAATGAATTTATTTGCAAATTATGGTGGAAAAAAAGTATTTGGTCAATAACAAAAGTTTCTCAATACTTTGTTATATACCCTTTGTTGGCAATGACACAGGTCAAACGTTTTCTGTAAGTCTTCACAAGGTTTTCACACACTGTTGCTGGTATTTTGGCCCATTCCTCCATGCAGATCTCCTCTAGAGCAGTGATGTTTTGGGGCTGTCGCTGGGCAACACAGACTTTCAACTCCCTCCAAAGATTTTCTATGGGGTTGAGATCTGGAGACTGGCTAGGCCACTCCAGGACCTTGAAATGCTTCTTACGAAGCCACTCCTTCGTTGCCCGGGCGGTGTGTTTGGGATCATTGTCATGCTGAAAGACCCAGCCACGTTTCATCTTCAATGCCCTTGCTGATGGAAGGAGGTTTTCACTCAAAATCTCACGATACATGGCCCCATTCATTCTTTCCTTTACACGGATAAGTCATCCTGATCCCTTTGCAGAAAAACAGCCCCAAAGCATGATGTTTCCACCCCCATGCTTCACAGTAGGTATGGTGTTCTTTGGATGCAACTCAGCATTCTTTGTCCTCCAAACACGACGAGTTGAGTTTTGACCAAAAAGTTCTATTTTGGTTTCATCTGACCATATGACATTCTCCCAAGCCTCTTCTGGATCATCCAAATGCACTCTAGCAAACTTCAGACGGGCCTGGACATGTACTGGCTTAAGCAGGGGGACACGTCTGGCACTGCAGGATTTGAGTCCCTGACGGCGTAGTGTGTTACTGATGGTAGGCTTTGTTACTTTGGTCCCAGCTCTCTGCAGGTCATTCACTAGGTCCCCCCGTGTGGTTCTGGGATTTTTGCTCACCGTTCTTGTGATCATTTTGACCCCATGGGGTGAGATCTTGCGTGGAGCCCCAGATCGAGGGAGATTATCAGTGGTCTTGTATGTCTTCCATTTCCTAATAATTGCTCCCACAGTTGATTTCTTCAAACCAAGCTGCTTACCTATTGCAGTTTCAGTCTTCCCAGCCTGGTGCAGGTCTACAATTTTGTTTCTGGTGTCCTTTGACATCTCTTTGGTCTTGGCCATAGTGGAGTTTGGAGTGTGACTGTTTGAGGTTGTGGACAGGTGTCTTTTATACTGATAACAAGTTCAAACAGGTGCCATTAATACAGGTAACGAGTGGAGGACAGAGGAGCCTCTTAAAGAAGAAGTTACAGGTCTGTGAGAGCCAGAAATCTTGCTTGTTTGTAGGTGACCAAATACTTATTTTCCACCATAATTTGCAAATAAATTCATTAAAAATCCTACAATGTGATTTTCTGGATTTTATTTCCTCAATTTGTCTGTCATAGTTGACGTGTACCTATTATGAAAATTACAGGCCTCTCTCATCTTTTTAAGTGGGAGAACTTGCACAATTGGTGGCTGACTAAATACTTTTTCCCCCCACTGTAATCATTGATGTTTCAACTACTTAGATCAATAGTGGAATCGTCTGCATATGCTTCAGAGGCCTTCAAAAACAACATCACTCTGTTCACACGGATTTTGGACCGCCTTCTGGATGGCTATGACAACCGATTACGACCTGGACTTGGAGGTGAGCAGCTAACATGTCATAAAGTGCTTTTAAATCTCAATCAACTTTGCAACAGGGATGGCCAACCCTCTTCCTGGAGAGCTACTGGGTGTGCAGGGTTTTACTCATACCCTGCTCTTACACTCCTGATTCTGCTTATAATCTGCTCAGCGTGACCTTAATTAGAAGAATCAGGTGTATTCGAACAGGGCTGGAACAAAACCCTGCCCACCCAATAGCACTCCAGGATATATTATTCAAAGTTTTACATTACTTTGAGATTAAACATGTTCTTTTGTCAAGCTTGTTTATATATACAGTACCAGTCAAAAGTTTGGACACACCTACTCATTCCAGGGTTTTTCTTTATTTTTACTATTTTCTGCATTGTAGAATAATAGTGAAGACATCACAACTATGAAATAACACATATGGAATCATGTAGTAACCAAAAAAGTGTTAAACAAATCAAAATATATTTTATATTTTCGATTCTTCAAAGTAGTCACCCTTTGCCTTGATGACAGCTTTGCACACTCGTGGCATTCTCTCAACCAGCTTCATGAGGTAGTCACCTGGAATGCATTTCAATTAACAGGTGTGCCTTGTTAAAAGTTAATTTGTGGAATTTATTTCCTTCTTAATGCGTTTGAGCCAATCAGTTGTGTTGTGACAAGGTATGGGTGGTATACAGAAGATAGCCTTATTTGGTAAAAGACCAAGTGCATATTATGGCAAGAACAGATCAAATAAGCAAAGAGAAACGACAGTCCATCATTACTTTAAGACATGAAGGTCAGTGAATCCGGGAAATGTCAAGTACTTTGAAAGTTTCTTAAAGTGCAGTCGCAAAAACCATCAAGCGCTATGATGAAACTGGCTCTCATGAGGACCACCACAGGAAAGGAAGACCCAGAGTTACCTCTGCTGTAGAGGATAAGTTCATTAGAGTTAACGGCACCTCAGATTGCAGCCCAAATAAATGCTTCACAGAGTTCAAGTAACAGACACATCTCAACATCAACTGTTCAGTGGAGACTGCGTGAATCAGGCCTTCATGGTTGAATTGCAAAGAAACCACTACTAAAGGACACCAATAATAAGAAGAGACTTGCTTGGGCCAAGAAACACGAGCAATGGACATTAGACCGGTGGAAATCTGTCCTTTGGTCTGATGAGTCCAAATTTGAGATTTTTGGTTCCAACCGCTGTGTCTTTTTGAGACGCAGAGTAGGTGAGCGGATGATCTCTGCATGTGTGGTTCCCACCGCGAGGCATGGAGGAGGAGGTGTGATGGTGTGGGGGTGCTCTGCTGGTGACACTGTCTGTGATTTATTTAGAATTCAAGGCACACTTAACCAGCATGGCTACCACAGCATTCTGCAGCGATACGCCATCTCATCTGGTTTGCGTTTAGTGGGACTATCATTTGTTTTTCAACAGGACAATGACCCAACTCAACTCCAGGCTGTGTAAGGGCTATTTTACCAAGAAGGAGAGTGATGGAGTGCTGCATCAGATGACCTGGCCTCCACAATCACCTGACCTCAACCCAATTGAGATGGTTTGGGATGAGGTGGACCGCAGAGTGAAGGAAAAGCAGCCAACAAGTGCTCAGCATATTTGGGAACTCCTTCAAGACTGTTGGAAAAGCATTCCAGGAGAAGCTGGTTGAGAGAATGCCAAGAGTGTGCAAAGCTGTCATCAAGGCAAAGGGTGGCTACTTTGAAGAATCAAAAATATAAAATATATTTTGATTTGTTTAACACTTTTTTGGTTACTACATGATTTCATATGTGTTATTTCATAGTTTTGATGTCTTCACTATTATTCTACAATGTAGAAAATAGTAAAAATAAAGAAAAACCCTTGAAGGAGTAGGTGTGTCCAAACTTTTGACAGGTACTGTATATAAAAAAAAATCTGGCATGTCAGAATGAGTTTCTGAGCTTGCATTTGCATCCCCCTTATCACTAGGACAACAACACAGACATACAGTATTATCTGGTATAACAGAAGAGATAAGAGCTATTAGGCTGTTTTATTCAGGCCTGACCCAATCACTTTGAAGTTTTGTATCCATGCATGTATTCAAAACTGTTGACACTCACATTTAAAGACTGCAGCTTTTCTTGTCAATCAAAATGTACATTTTTCACTGTGTGTTTTGGTGTGTCTGGCTCACCAGGATGTTTGAGCTGTGTGTTCATAATATTATGATTGTGGACTCTGACTCATACAGTCCAAGGGTGCTTGACTCACAAGGCAAAAGAGATCGGTACACTGAGTGTACAAAACATTAGGAACACCTTCCTACTATTGAGTTGCACCCCCTTTAGCCCTCAGAACAGCCTAAATTTGTCAGGCCATGGACTCTACAAGGTTTCAAAAGCATTCCACAGGGATGCTGGCCCATGTTGACTCCAATGCTTCCCACAGTTGTGTCAAGTTGGCTGGTAGTGGATCTCTACTCCGAATAGCTCGTTCCATCTCATCCCACAGATGCTCAATTGGATTGAGATCTGTTGACTGGGCAGGCCACTGCAATAAGCTGAATTCACTGTCATGTTCGTGGAACCATTCCTGGACAATCCTAGCCTTGTGGCATGGGCATTATCCTGCTGAAAAAATCAATTTGTAGATGGATACACTGCTGCCATTAAGGGATGCACCTGCTTGACATTGATTTTCAGACATCCTGTGGCATTCAAACGTTGCTCCACTTTTGTCAAGGGGCCCAATGTGTGCCATGAAAACACACCCCACATCATCACACTACCACCACCAGCCTGCAATGTCGACACGTGACATGATGGATGCATGTACTCATGTGGTTTTCTCCATACCCTAGTCCTCGCATCAGCGTGAAACAGCAGGAAACAGGATTCATCAGACAAAGCAATGTTTTTCCAATTCTTTCCAATGTTTTTGTTCCTTATGCCACTGCAACCGCAGTTTCTTGTTTTTTGCTGAAAGAAGTGGAACTCTGTAAGGTCGTTGGCTTCCATACCCCATTTGTGTCAAGGTTCGATGAGTTGTGCATTCTTTTATGGGTCTTTGGGCACCAATGTTGTACTGGACTGTCAGTTGACTAACTGTAGTCTGTCTGTTACTCTGCACAACTCGTATCAGCCTCCTTTGTCGTCTTTCACCAATGACCAGTTTTCGACCACTGGCCTGCAGCTGGATGTCCTTGAGTGGTGGACCATTCTTGATACACATGGGAAACTGTTGAGTGTGAAAAACCCAGCAGCATTGCAGTTCTTGGCACATCCAAACTTGTGCACCTGGCACCTTCTACCATACCTGTTCAAAGGCACTTAAATATTTTGTCTTGCCCATTCACCCTCTGAATGGCACACATACACAATCCATTTCTCAATTGTCTCAAGGCTTAAAAATCGTTATTTAACCTGTCTCCTCCCCTTCATCTACACTGATTGAAGTGGATTTAAGGTGACATCAATAAGGGATCATAGCTTTCACATGGAAAGAACATGTTCCTAATGTTTTGTACACTCAGTGTATACGTCAATGGCTCCCAAGTGAGGTTCACTTTGTTACAGTTCTGATGAGCAGTATAGAAACAGGACAAGGTGTACGCAGATAAGTCTATAATCTTAGTCACAACAAGGGAGTTCTGTTAGAAAAAAACAAATGTGATTGTCATGATGACAACTGTCACTAGGCTTTGCTGAATATTCCCATCCAGAAGGGTACAAATTAACATTTGGGATAGCCTTTAGTCATGTGCAGTTTACAACTGGCCTTGTTTTGATGTAATTTCCCTTAAAATGTTTGTGCTATTTTCACCACCAGAATTATTGGCGCAGTAGCTGGCGGTGGCGCGAAAGAGCTTGGTTTTGATTAATAAACAAGTTTTCTATGCTTGATCCCTCACTGGCCAATCAGAACATGCTCTATGGCTAAATATGTGGTTGCTTCAAGTTATGTATTTACAGTCTTTTATGTATTGTGTTGCCATCAACTCCAATTCAAATGTTAGTCTGTTATAACCTAGTTTGTTAAATAGCCTAAAGAAACAAAATAACAAAATGTATGTAGGCCTCTCCCATATTTGCTAAATATGTTGAAAATTTTTGCAGTCCACATTGTAAGAAGCCTAATTGCATGGCTTCAATATGGAAACATATTGTTAAACATAGTATTGACACTGATATAGGGATAGGCCTACTGTAAATTGCATTATGTCTGCCATGTCTGAGCCATGGACATGCCAAACGTTGTCAATAAGCAAGATTAAATTCACTATTGATAAGTCTTAAAAAGCGAGTGAATAATTCTAATCAAATTCTAATCAAACGAAACCACAACTTGTTTTAAATAGGCTATGTCTAAATTAAGGTTGTATATAAACCCTGGATTGCTGATGTTATGTATTGGCCATTGAGAGGCTTTGAAGCCACCGGTCGGCCATATTAGCGCTCCCCAGTAGGAGCAGTCCTCCATAAAGCCCCACAGTAGAGTTGTCATAATACCCATAAAACCTAGCGGTCAAACAGGGAAATGGTTCCAATCGTTTTTCCAGCATTCATTTTCCCCGTAGGTGATTTTAGAAACACTTAAAATAAGGCTGTGTTTCGTGTAGGCTTACCCTGGCATGACGTTTTGATACCATGTAAATCTCTCTCGGACAAGGGGAGATTTATCAATATATTCAGCTCTATTTACTCTCAGATTCGAAAATGCTAATTAGCATCAAAATAGACATCATGCAAGACTACAAATCCCTGCAAGCTCATGCACGTCATCGCTAGCTGACACCTTTGCTAACAGGTATTGTGTCAATTTAAAACTTGCACAAGACAGTTCACAACATTTTACATTTTAAAGAAATGTAGCCAATTTATTCATGACTAAATTGAGCTAACATTAGAGAGTTAATCCAGAGGTTCTTACCTTTGCCTCGATTCGGCTGTCTTGACCAGATCATGGCATTTGTAGTTCTTTATGATAGTCACATTAGCAGCTAATTAGCATTACATTTTTGGGGGGTAAATACAGGCAAATATATTAATAAAAGTAACCTTGTCCTAGAGAGATTTACACGGTTATGAAAACGTCACACCAGGGTAAGCCTACACGAAACACAGCCCTTGTTTTAAGTGTTTCTAAAATCCCATATGGGAAAAATGAATGGTGTTTGACCGCAAGGTTTTATGGGTATTATGACTGTGGTACTCTATAGGAATTAATGGAATTTAAACGTTTCAAGGACAAAATTACATGTATTTAAGTATTTTTGTTGTTGTGGTGGGGACAGTAACATTAGTCATCTAGTGTATATATATAAATCACTGGTCTAAATATAGTTACAGGCACCATAACTGCGCCCCGTGGGCATATCATATTAAGACAGCGCAGACAATGGAGGCATTTACACACATCCAATATAAAGAGAATGACTACTGTTATACTGCTCCCAAATATAATGTTTTATAAACATAATGGAACCATCTTACAGATTGCATTCATACTTCTTCATAAATAGCAGACTGCTCCTAAAGCATGCGAGCTGGATGTTCACCATAAAACCAGGACAATGAATCATTCAAATAAGTTTGTTTTTTAATGAAATTAAATGAAAAACAAGATATCTGTTTAAAAACAACAACAACAAAAAACAAAAACAATAGTTCAAAAACTATTGGGGTCAGAAGCATGGTATCATTGAATCGTCAGGATAAAAAAGACAACGGATTGCTGTTGAAACAGCGTTCCTTATAGCCCATACAGTAGTTCAAGGGTAAGGTAGCTTATGAAGGGCTTGGTTTTTAATAATATTAAACAGAAAACAAGCAATTGTTACGGGAAAATAAGTCCTAAATACAAGGGTCACCAGCATCATTTCATGATGGGTATATGTAGCCTACATTTTACATTTACATTTTAGTCATTTAGCAGACGCTCTTATCCAGAGCGACTTACAGTTAGTGAGTGCATAAATTTTTCATACTGGCCCCCCGTGGGAATCGAACCCACAGCCCTGGCGTTGCAAGCGCCATGCTCTACCAACTGAGCTACAGGAGGCCCTACATGGAGAGGTTTTTATGTATGTCCAAAACGGGAGCTGGCTAAAATATTGTAGGCCTACACAATACATAGATAAAAAGGGGATGTCGGCTCACTGTCTTGCTGATCCCAAACTTGATCTTTTAATGAAGCTTTGGTGATTAATATTTATTTCAAAGCAGTCTCACAAGCCAAATCCTTTATTGATAGCAGGGACATGTCCCCCCCACATTCTGAAATATAATTTTTGCCCCCCCCCCCCCCCCCCCCAGTTTTAGAATTGGAATGTGATACAAAACGAGGCAATGGTGTGCTTTAGGACCATGCAGACACCTCCGAGCGGTCAGGTAGGCTGTGGAGTGTTTAAAAAATAATGTCCCCCCCACTTCTAAGACCAAATTTGTGCCCCTGATTGATAGGCTTGGCTACTTGGCGAACGCATTGGGCAGGACAAAAAAAACAACCTTCATTGAGGGAAGGGGAGATTATATGCTTGGTATTTTAGTCAAATTAAACTAAATGGGGGAAAAAAACTGATTTTGTATGTTTATTATTACCAGCACAAAAAGCACATCTCCTCTCTTATTACCGCTAAGACCTGCTTTTCGTTGGTCTTAAATCTCCCTATATGCACTGCATGAAATTGTCAATTTTGCACTTGTTTTCAAGGACACACCTAAAATATTTCCACCCCTCCCACCTCAGTGCAAGTGACCTGATATTAGACAGGTAAATTGCTGAACCTGGCGCATGGGATGGAGAATGCCAGTTTTTACATGCTGAAATTGCAAACTAACGTGCGTTTGGCACTTGCGCCGCCGTAGCGCCAGCCGAAGTATAGCCCTAGGTGTGAGTGGTGTGATTTATAATATCTGGTCCATTAAAGATGACCGATCATTGTTATACTGTAGCCTCTCACTAATCCCTGTACAGCCTACACTGAATGCGTTAGTGTGGCTGAATATGCTTCCTTGACTCGTTTAATGAGGATTTAACTTAATGCTGTTTTAGCTTTTCATGGATCCTAGAAATAGCCCACGAGGTGCTATGATTTATGTTGATGTTTATCTAGTTGTAGATATTATTTAAAGACAACAGAAGCATTAGAGTCAGGCAGTAGAGTTCTTTGGTCTGATGGGAATCCGATTGAAGACAGATGCACCAGATGTGTGCTGGGAAATGGCTGTTTTATTAATGGGAAATTGTATTTTTTTTTCACTGAGAGTTTTTAGAATCACATAATAGCTCCCAGTTTAGGAGTTGTGATCTTAAATCATGGCTGGCAGTTGTAGACAATTCAGTGTAATTCGAAATAAGTAGCTTCTGTTTGTTTGTTTTTTACTCTTGACCTCAATTCTTAGATAAGAAGACATTTAACAAGCTCAGCAAATGATGTCATAGCAGACAAAAAAAACAGGCATTAATTCTGGGGCATTGAGATGACAAAGAATTTAAAAAATGAAGTGATAATGGAGTTCAAAACACTAAACAAAAAGTGTTGTTGCACTATTCAATGTAGACCTTGGTTGAGGTAACCTATGGCTCAACTGATGTTGTACCCTGTCCACACATACGCAAGTGTAAACTGAAACATGATTTAATTGGATAATACTGTGTAATCCAAACAGCATCCTGGTATAGTTTTTTTTCCCTCACTGCAGAAACCTATTGATTTTGGTTTGGATTGAATAGGGCCCTAAAGAAAGCTTGATTTGAAATGGATTTACTAACACTCAAAAGTTGCATAGCCACAAGTAATTCCCATCTCCAACTAGTTAGCTAGTGGTTGATGACATACATTGTTCAGCTTTATTAGGAGTAACAGTCCATATTCTTCATAGAGAATGGCAATATGAGACTGGAATGTTGAGGTGGCTATACTAAATAGAATGGCTGTCAGGCTCAGTAATAGTGTGGATGAGTAGCACCTTTACTCCACATGTACTCAGTGCAACTCGACACTGGGGTGCTGCCTGAACCCTTTTGCTTTTGGCAGTTGTTTGCTGTTCCTTCTCCATATTCTTTGAGAGTGTAATATGAGTGTGGCTGTGTTTGTGTATGTGTGTGATGGCCTGAGTTTTCATGCACACTTGCGTTTATATAAGTGTCTATTGATGATATGTTAGTAATAGATTTAAATTGTGCTTTTCGCTAGGTATCATATGTCGGCCGGTGTGTGCCCTTTCTGGGATATTGCTTTTAGATTATATGGGAGTACATTAAATCACCCTACCCACCATCAATATGTACAGTGAGGGAAAAAGTATTTGATCCCCTGCTGATTTTGTACGTTTGCCCACTGACAAAGACATGATCAGTCTATAATTTTAATGGTAGGTTTATTTGAACAGTGAGAGACAGGAGACTTTGAGAAGATCTGCAAAGAGGAGTGGAACAAAATCCCTCCTGAGATGTGTGCAAACCTGGTGGCCAACTACAAGAAACGTCTGACCTCTGTGATTGCCAACAAGGTTTTTGCCACCAAGTACTAAGTCATGTTTTGCAGAGGGGTCAAATACTTATTTCCCTCATTAAAATGCAAATCAATTTATAAATTTTTTTACATGCGTTTTTCTGGATTTTTTTGTTGTTATTCTGTCTCTCACTGTTCACATAAACCTACCATTAAAATTATAGACTAATCATTTCTTTGTCAGTGGGCAAACGTACAAAATCAGCAGGGGATCAAATACTTTTTTCCCTCACTGTAGCTCCCACCTGGAAGACATCCACCATTGCTTTTACTGTAGGCCTACTTAGGTCAGATTCATTCCTAGTGCATGGAGAGTTGGAGACCAGGAAAGGAGGCCACTTTAGCCAATTGAGATGCCCCTAAAGTGTCTGAAGGGCAGTGAGGAGAGGGAGTGTGATTTCCCACTCAGACTTAACAGGAGTGTGTGTTCCCTTCACACCATCTATGGGGGAGTCTGAGGAAAGAGGATGAGCGTTGAGCGAATGTACTGTAAATGTGGCACCGTGGACAAAGTGTTGCCATGACAGCAGTCATCTAACATTAATATGAAATCATGGCTTTCATAGACTGGATTGATCTCAACCACATCTCTTTCCAGATGTATGTCACAGTTCTCAGAAACATGTTTTAACATGGGATTTGCAAGTGGATGCCTTGTTGACATATGAGCAGATAGACCTACAAAGATACATATGAAACATGAATGAAGTATTCAAAAGGGTTGTTGCAATTATAGTAGAAAAAATATTATCTCAAACAAGATCATTTTAAATACATTTTTTTATCGTTTTTTTTGTGTGTATATTTTACAGATCGGGTGACGGAGGTGAAGACTGATATTTATGTCACAAGTTTCGGTCCAGTGTCAGACACAGACATGGTAAGTGTTATACTAGGTATTATACGTATGAACTACTGTGACACGGCCCTTAATAAAATATATTCAGCTTGTTTTATTTATGAAGATACATTATTTCATTATTTATTTCATTATTTTGATATAAGCTTATGTTTAACAATATACTGTATACTGTATACATTGATGTATGTAATATATTTCACATACATTTTAAGTAGGACAGGGACTGACCCTTTAAATTGAGGTTGGTCCATCAACATTTCATGTGATTTTGGGGTAGCATCACTATTGCGTCCCTTTGTTGCCGTTGGAAACTCAGGGGCACTATAATGGGGAAATTATGTAACAGTTTTTTTCTTAGGTAGCATCCTGCTAGACTCCCCATCACGCACACCACGCACACACACACTCGCACGCATGCACACACGCACACACACACACAGATAGACAGACGCACACACTTCTACCAGACTTATCATTTTCAGTCTTCACTCTCTCTGTGTATCTGTCCCTCATTCTTTTATGTTTTCTTTCTCTCAGTCTCACCCTTTCCTTTGGCCTTGTTCTCCAAGCTCCAGGCTCGTACCTGCTGGGCTTTAAAAGCTTTTCTCAGTCCCCTCCTTCATCACACTCTCAGCCCTCCATTTCAGCCTGCTCTCAAATATTTAAACCATAAAGAAGAGGGGAAATGGTCGCCATCGAGCCAGTGCCTTAAAAAAGAAGAAGAAATGGCACATGTATAATTCATTCAGAGGCTCTTTTTAACTCAAGGTGGAAAATTTCACTCTTGGGCCATTGGTCTGCTTTGATAGTGTTTCTCTGATAGTGGCATATCTCTCTCTCTCTCTCTCTCTCTCTCTCTCTCTCTCTCTCTCTCGCTCTCTCTCTCTCTCTATCTCTCTCTGTCTCTTTCTTTGACAGCATCCCTGCTTGTCCCTGTACTTTGTGTCTGTAAATATATTACTTCTATATTTCTCTGTCTCTGTATTGTGATCCCTCCACTTGTCTCTTGTGGCATTGAGTCAATGTCACAGTGTTAGACAAAACGAATCATTATTACTATTTGACTATAAATCTTTAGGCTATAAAACTCTTTAATTTGACTGAGCAGGTGATAAAAGTGGATTTCATTCTAATTATTAAAAACACATGTTACAATGCAGCTTAAAGTTTAAATCTAAGATCTTTTAATAACACCCTCTGCCATTGCAGTCTCTTCATTACATATTGTGAGAATTGTGATGGAAGGGGGGAACATTACCAAAACCCCAACGTGTGCTACAGTCTTTTGTCATCTTCTCTGTGTCAGGAGTACACTGTGGACGTGTTCTTCCGTCAGAGCTGGATTGACGAGCGGCTGAAGTTCAACGGGCCCATGAACATCCTGCGGCTGAACAACCTGATGGCCAGTAAGATCTGGACGCCCGACACTTTCTTCCACAACGGGAAGAAATCCGTGGCTCACAACATGACCATGCCCAACAAACTACTCCGGATCATGGAGGATGGAACACTGCTGTACACTATGAGGTAGCCCTAGTTTCATTAGAGAGCTAACAGAGCTGTCCTCAGATCTCAGACAAGGTGATGTCAGTGCAGCAGCCCATGCCAGCATCGAGATCTACTTGCTTTTGTACAGGCAGGCAGAGTCACTCTATGAGAACCATGTGTACAATACATGGTCTCAGCATGGCCTGAAAGCAAGGAGAGATGAGGCCATTCAAAGGAAACAAGGTTGCACAACAAAACAACAACACTGTGAGAATAGTTGTGAGGTTCTGGTGTGATGTGAACTATTGTGTCTGTGTCTTTGTATTTACTCAGGTTAACAGTCCAGGCAGAATGTCCCATGCACCTCGAAGATTTCCCTATGGATTCCCACTCCTGTCCACTGAAGTTTGGCAGCTGTAAGCTTATCTCCTCATTCTTGCTTTTATTTTACTTTGCAAAGAACTGATTGAGCTAGTGGCAGAAAGTTTTTTCTTCTTGTAGCTATGTTTAGCTGGTTGCCTGTGAGACTGAAACATCTAGTTTTGGCAGGTTAATCGGATTCATTCTGAGTCTGTAATACCAACATGTTTCAAGCAGACCACCATAGTCCCTGTGCCCAAGAACACTAAGGTAACCTGCCTAAATGACTACCAACACGTAGCACTCACGTCTGTAGCCATGAAGTGCTTTGAAAGGCTGGTCATGGCTCACATCAACACCATTATCCCAGAAACCCTAGACCCACTCCAATTTGCATACCGCCCCAACAGATCCACAGATGATGTAATATCTATTGCAATGAATGCTATTCATTGACTACAGCTCAGCGTTCAACACCATAGTGCCCTCAAAGCTCATCACTAAGCTAAGGACCCTGGGACTAAACACCTCCCTCTGCAACTGGATCCTAGACTTCCTGACGGGCTGCCCCCAGGTGGTAAGGGTAGGTAACAACACATCTGCCACGCTGATCCTCAACGCGGGGGCCCCTCAGGGGTGCATGTTCAGTCCCCTCCTGTACTCCCTGTTCACCCATGACTGCATGGCCAGGCACGACTCCAACACCATCATTAAGTTTGCCGACGACACAACAATGGTAGGCCTGATCACAGACAACGATGAGACAGCCTATAGGGAGGAGGTCAGAGACCTGGCCATGTGGTGCCAGGACAACAACCTCTCCCTCAACGTGATCAAGACAAAGGAGATGATTGTGGACTACATGAAAAAGAAGAGGACTGAGCACGCCCCCATTCTCATCGACGGGGCTGTAGTGGAGCAGGTTGAGAGCTTCAAGTTCCTTGGTGTCCACATCACCAACAAACTATCACGGTCCAAACACAACAAGACAGTCGTGAAGAGGGCATGACAAAGCCTATTCCCCCTCAGGAGACTGAAAATATTTGGCATGGGTCCTCAGATCCTCAAAAAATTATACAGCTGCACCATCAAGAGCATCCTGACAGGTTGCATCACTGCCTGGTATGGCAACTGCTCGGCCTCCGACCTCAAGGCACTACAGAGGGTAGTGCGTACGGCCCAGTACATCACTGGGGCCAAGCTTCCTGCCATCCAGGACTTCTACACCAGGCGGTGTCAGAGGAAGGCCCTAAAAATTGTCAAAGACTCCAGCCACCCTAGTCATAGACTGTTCTCTCTGCTACCGCACGGCAAGCGGTACCGGTGCGCCAAGTCTAGGTCCAAAAGGCTTCTTAACAGCTTCTACCCCCAAGTCATAAGACTGCTGAACAGCTAATCAAATGGCTACCCAGACTATTTGCATTGAACCCCCCCCCCCCCCCCCCTTTTTTTTACGCTGCTGCTACTCGCTGTTTATTATCTATTATGTATACATAGTCACTTTACCCCTACCTACATGTACATATTACCTCAATCACCTCGACTATACCTGTACCCCTGCACATTGACTCGGTACCGGTACCCCCTGTATATAGCCTCGTTATTGTTATTTTATTGTTGCTCTTTAATTTTTTACTTATTTAGTAAATATTTTTCTTAACTCTTATTTTTCTTAAAACTGCATTGTTTGTTAAGGGCTGTAAGTAAGCATTTCACTGTAAGATCTACACCTGTTGTGTTCGGCGCATGTGACAAATACAATTGGATTTGATTTGATTCACGAGTCAAGTTCCACTATAAAAAGCTAGATCGGGTTGTTGCTGTACAAGAAAAGGGCAAGAAAAGTCTGACCTTTTGAAACGGCTGAAAATGTGGTCCAGACCTTCGCTTTGCCAGGATTAAGGGAACGCTTCATTAAATCTGGCTTTTCATAAACAGCAATTTCATGTGCCTCTCTACAAAGACGTATCTGCCAAGTTCTATCAATCTTCTATCAGATAATATTGGCTGTTTTGCATTTCGATGTGATTGAATTTCCCTCCTTTCTATGTGAAATGTAATTGTCTCACTTCACACTAACAGATATTGATTAATATAAATGCTTGAACATCATCAGATAGTAAATATACCGCATGTTGTGCTGTACACATGCCCGTGCATAATGACAGGGTTGAAAGCCTAGATGTATAGTTATTTGATTCATGTTTTCTATTCACCTCTCCTTCTTTAGAGGCCCGCATAATCACTATATGTACCTTGTTATGTAGTGTGAACAGTATTGTCCTTTATTATCTGCAGATGCCTACACAATGGCCGAAGTGACGTACATTTGGACCCGAAACGCATCAGCGTCAGTGGAGGTAGCATCAGATGGATCCAGACTGAACCAGTATCACCTTCAAGGACAAACTGTGGGGACAGAGACCATTAAATCAAGCACTGGTGAGTCTAGACCAGAACGATCAAGAATGATCATGCTCAAATCAAATATTCTTTAAAAGGGTAACCCGGTATTTCCCGCCAAAACCGGAAGTGTCATTCAAAAGCATTAGAAAGCATAGAAATAGACCTATGTCTGGATTTGATTAGAACTTTGATCGAAAATTCAAGCCTGATGCTACCTGAGCCTGATGAGCCATACATTAAAGACATTTTATGAGCCCTACATTAAAGACATTTAATGAGCCCAAGCCCAAAAAAGCCCAAATGATTGTGCCGTTATCCAATACATATATGCTATAGGCTACTGAACATTGAGGACGACAGAAAAACATAAAAGCCCATAGATGTAGCTAGCTATATGCTCTCTTGGGGGTAAATAAATGAAACTAGCTCCAGCAGACTAATCTTTTTGAGTGTGAACTGTATTACTGTACTTTATTGTATTATACTGTATGATAAACCATGATAAAGCAGAAGAGAACATGGGATTCTGGTGCAGCACATGTGGCCAAGCATAGGCTAGCGAATGTGATTTTATTTTTGAAATATAATAGGGCCTATTTGTATAATTAGTAGGCTGACATATATAGGCTACCTTTCATAATATTTCCCCTAATGTTATAAGCCTAGTAGGCTATTTCGCTCTCTATTGTTGCTTAATTCCTTCCTCGCTTCCAACAATCAGGCCTAAATGAAATACGTTTTGTTGTCCTTATCTTCTAATGACATCCTTGAATAGTATAGGACTAGAATTAGATGCAGAAGGCTTTCAAATCAAATCAAATGTTATTTGCCACATGCGCCGAATACAACAGGTGTAGACATTACTGTGAATTGCTTACTTACAGCCCTTAACCAACAATGGATTTATTTCTTAATAAAAAAGTAAAATAAAACAACAACAAAAAAAAAGTGTTGAGAAAAAAAGAGCAGAAGTAAAATAAAATAACAGTAGGGAGGCTATATATATCTTCACGAAGATTGAATAGTAATAACTGCTATAGCCTACTGCCATCGCACGTTCGCTCTTCTTTCAAACTATCTGTGATTTCTATTGGCTGCTTTATTTAACATTCAGCAAACGAGAGCTTGCGTACCTCTTCGAATAATCTATTGGTATAAGAAATGCCAAAAATTAAAAATAATCCAGCAAGCTATTCTAGTCTATTTTTTCCTGCATGGGACGCCAAGAGCTAAGCAGTGTTTTTTTTAAGGAGAGGCCAGCGGCGCATGTGTGTGCGTATTCTGAAAGAGACAGAGGCTATAAGTCAGAAGCTTATTATGCATAACCCATCATTAATGAGCTAAGGCTAATACTGCATTGAATGTATTACCTGAAAGAGGTAGGCTAGGACATCTATATATAGGGCTACAGTGGGGAAAAAAAGTATTTAGTCAGCCACCAATTGTGCAAGTTCTCTCACTTAAAAAGATGAGAGAGGCCTGTACTTTTCATCATAGGTACACGTCAACTATGACAGACAAAATGAGATTTTTTTTTCCAGAAAATCACATTTTTAATGAATTTATTTGCAAATTATGGTGGAAAATAAGTATTTGGTCAATAACAAAAGTTTCTCAATACTTTGTTATATACCCTTTGTTGGCAATGAGACAGGTCAAACGTTTTCTGTAAGTCTTCACAAGGTTTTCACACACTGTTGCTGGTATTTTGGCCCATTCCTCCATGCAGATCTCCTCTAGAGCAGTGATGTTTTGGGGCTGTCGCTGGGCAACACGGACTTTCAACTCCCTCCAAAGATTTTCTATGGGGTTGAGATCTGGAGACTGGCTAGGCCACTCCAGGACCTTGAAATGCTTCTTACGAAGCCACTCCTTCGTTGCCCGGGCGGTGTGTTTTGGATCATTGTCATGCTGAAAGACCCAGCCACGTTTCATCTTCAATGCCCTTGCTGATGGAAGGAGGTTTTCACTCAAAATCTCACGATACATGGCCCCATTCATTCTTTCCTTTACACGGATCAGTCGTCCTGGTCCCTTTGCATAAAAACAGCCCCAAATTCCACCCCCATGCTTCACAGTAGGTATGGTGTTCTTTGGATGCAACTCAGAATTCTTTGTCCTCCAAACACGACGAGTTGAGTTTTTACCAAAAAGTTCTATTTTGGTTTCATCTGACCATATGACATTCTCCCAATTCTCTTCTGGATCATCCAAATGCACTCTAGCAAACTTCAGACGGGCCTGGACTGGCTTAAGCAGGGGGACACGTCTGGCACTGCAGGATTTGAGTCCCTGGCGGCGTAGTGTGTTACTGATGGTAGGCTTTGTTACTTTGGTCCCAGCTCTCTGCAGGTCATTCACTAGGTCCCCCCGTATGGTTCTGGGATTTTTGCTCACCGTTCTTGTGATCATTTTGACCCCACGGGGTGAGATCTTGCGTGGAGCCCCAGATCGAGGGAGATTATCAGTGGTCTTGTATGTCTTCCATTTCCTAATAATTGCTCCCACAGTTGATTTCTTCAAACCAAGCTGCTTACCTATTACAGATTCAGTCTTCCCAGCCTGGTGCAGGTCTACAATTTTGTTTCTGGTGTCCTTTGACAGCTCTTTGGTCATGGCCATAGTGGAGTTTGGAGTGTGACTGTTTGAGGTTGTGGACAGGTGACTTGTATACTGATAACAAGTTCAAACAGGTGCCATTAATACAGGTAACGAGTGGAGGACAGAGGAGCCTCTTAAAGAAGAAGTTACAGGTCTGTGAGAGCCAGAAATCTTGCTTGTTTGTAGGTGACCAAATACTTATTTTCCACCATAATTTGCAAATAAATTCATTAAAAATCCTACAATGTGATTTTCTGGATTTTTCTTTTGCCTCTCTCATCTTTTTAAATGGGAGAACTTGCACAATTGGTGGCTGACTAAATACTTTTTTCCCCCACTGTATATATCAATCTAGAACAGGATTATCTATTTTGGATGCAATTTGAATGGAATTGATGGAGAGAGAGAAAGACTATGAGTGAGTGCTCACGCGTGCACTGATTTAAAGCAATTGATAGTCTATTTTAAAACTATGCAGCTGCAAAAAATAAATAATACAATTTAAAAATAAGCTGACCCCTGAAAGCCAGATGGATATGGGTAAATTAATCGCGCGTTAGGTCTTTATATTATAGACTATGCTGCAGCAAATATAGGCCTACCTGTTACAATAAAAAAGGTTACCATTGTGAACTGTGCTCCAATCTGAGATGGGCTGTATGTCCCCACCCTGAGCGTTGATGATTCATCATGCAGAGGCCATAGAGAAGCCAGATTTAGACATCGCATGTAATTTAACAGTTCCATTTCACATCATGCTGTTCATATAAATAATTTATTATAATTTACCGGTTTCTCGCAGTTATTTATCGCGGGAAAAGGGAGTGGTGCTGGGCGGTAAATCCCGGTAAATCTCGGAAACCAGGTTCCCGCCATTCAACCCTAGTCTAGACCAGTAGCCACTACTGGATCTGAGCAGAGACACCAAGCAGAGACAACAATCTCTTGAACCACTTGTGTAAAAAGATACAATTATCACACACATTTTCATCTGTGTGTTTTCTACTCATTCCCTTTCTGCAGGTGAATACACTGTCATGACGGCCCACTTCCACCTGAAGAGGAAGATTGGCTACTTTGTGATCCAGACCTACCTGCCTTGCATCATGACTGTCATCCTCTCCCAGGTCTCCTTCTGGCTCAACCGAGAGTCTGTACCCGCCAGAACTGTCTTTGGTGAGCACTTCAAATCGTCGCTTTCAAACACAATTATTTGCTCACAGCAGATAGCAATTACTGCCACAAGCTTTTGTCTTCAGTCAGGCAGAACATGTTTGCCTATGTAGTCAAGTAAAACGAATTCTTCCACTGTAGTCTCTGCTCTTTAGTGGTCAGGTCACGAGTGCTCCTCAACGGTCAGGTCCTGTTGGTTTAAATTATTGTAGAACAGTTTCTGCAATTTTAAGAGATAGTCTATCCATTAATGGAAGAGATTTGTTTTCCTTTGAATATTCTATATTATGAGCTTGGTCTTTTTTTATTGTTGACATTTTGGGGTCAACTCACCATACAAATTCAAGACCTACAGGATTTTCAGTCTATTCTTTTAACTTGTTCACAATTCTCCCTAAGTTTTCCAGTGCATCGAACACATTGATTACTATTCTGAACATGTTCAGTGATAATCCTCATGAATCACTCATTGAGACAGTCTAGCTATTCATGCAAGGTTATTAAAGATTTAATATTCAGATACTCACTGGTAAATCCAGCCATTTCTGAGGGGTCAAAGAACTGTGGGTGATTTCTTATTCTCTTCATTGTGATTTGGTACACGTCTTCCTTCCCCTGCCTTCCCATTCTACACCGAAAAAGAATGAACATTTGTCATGAAGTTGTTATGAATATGCTTTAAATGCACACTCTGTAACTTGTCTCCCCCTGTGGTAGCTAGGAATGAATTACATAAACAATTGTGGCTAAAACAAAACAATTTCCTGCAAATGTTGTTTGACTTATGCCTATCAAATATCTCACAAATACAATGTAACATGAAGGGCTTGATTCAATCCGTAGCGCTGAAGATCCGCGCTACAGCGCAATTCAAATTTAAAGGCAATGTTCCCGTGTTCGCTGAGACTGCATTAACTGTAAACGCTGCGTGTGTCAGCTCAATCAGAAAATAATAGGTAACATAATGACATGTATCATGTCGTTTAGGTGTTATGAATGGCTAGATAAGACTTAAAGCAAAGGCCATCTAAGATAGTGTTCCTTTTAGAACTTTGTTCCTTGTTGTCTCTGTTCTATGATGTCTGACTTTGTGGTATTGTCCTGGTTAAATTATTAATGCAGGCACCACTTCCAGCCTCCGAAACACATCCCCACAGGCCGTTTGATCCTCGCAATCGGGGGATTGTTATTTTACCCCGTTAGCCTGCTTGATGTTGTTTGATGTAGTTTCATGTTCCCTCAAATGGAATGAAAAAATAGAAAAAAAACATATCCGTCAGCAGCCATGTGGAAAAAAATCACCCCCATTCTTTCACTATCAATGTCATCTTAGTCAGAGGTTTGAAGGAAGAAATGACTGATAACTCTCTTTGTCTATTTATATGTGTGTGTCTGCTGCAAAAGCATAACAGTGTCTAGAGTACACAATGTGTAGATTGTCAATAAAATATGTTTTCCAGGTTTGTTTGTTCTTTCTCCTTCTCCTGCAATGCAGTAATCTAAATGTATGTTTTCTCTCTGAAGATACCACAGAATCATCCACAAGAATAAGCTATTTTCAATGTGGATGGAAATACCATTATTTTACACATGGAAAAACAAGTGAACATGGAATAAACGACAGTACTCTTCTCTTACCGTAGATGGAATCACTATTGTGACTCACTTAAATACATTTACTGTCAAAATTTTTGATCAGCTTGTGATCTACATTTTCTAAGAACTGTTGTCTTTTTGTTTTCTTGTCCTGTAATTACACAGGTGTGACCACTGTGCTCACTATGACGACTCTCAGTATTAGTGCCCGTAACTCTCTGCCGAAGGTGGCCTACGCCACGGCCATGGATTGGTTCATCGCGGTGTGCTACGCCTTCGTGTTCTCTGCCCTCATCGAGTTTGCTACCGTCAACTACTTCACCAAAAGAGGCTGGGCCTGGGATGGCAAAAGTGTGGTCAACGTCAAGGTAACCATGGCAACCACACTGACCACTGACAGTCACGTATTGCGCTTGGAGCTGTTCATTAAATTGAGTGTCACATGCAATCCTGCACTTGAGTAACACTGCATCTGTATCACTTTACTGTACTCACTAACAGCAGTTT
Organism: Coregonus lavaretus; assembly: GCF_964263955.1. Taxonomy (NCBI): domain Eukaryota; kingdom Metazoa; phylum Chordata; class Actinopteri; order Salmoniformes; family Salmonidae; genus Coregonus; species Coregonus lavaretus. The sequence goes on along the minus strand of NC_140014.1, from coordinate 26,406,905 downwards.
CCATTTGGTGATGTGATAAGAGGCATGTGTAGAACAAGTGAACAACAGCTGTTAAGACAAATACAAATTTGAACAATATCATACATTCGGTTAATGTACAGATGAAATGTAAATGTAAAGGAAATGCAAAGAAATGAAGCATAGAAATAGATGAATTATACTCAAAGAAAGCTGTCTAGTACTCAGAAGTGTTCGCCTCATTGAATATCCATGTTGAGATATTACATCTAAAGCATTACCTTATTAAAAGAGAGGGAGGGATGAAAGAATGGAAGATAAAAGGAGATGAGGAGCTGTGTGTGGGTCCTTCAAAAGCAGAGGAGAAAGGCAGAAAGGATCTGTGATCTCTCAAGGAGGAGACGGTTGATACAGTTAAGCCAGAGGATTATGTGACACCAACATTCACATTCCGTAAGTGGTTCTAAGTTCTGAATTCTGATTTCAGCTCATTCTTTTTATGATAATTACACTTTCTCTCCACAGCTCACATAATCATAGAAATGTGTGTGACATTGAAAGTGATGGCTGTGCTTTTAGTTTTAACTATTACTATCTGTGCTAGTTGTAGCCATACATATATCCTGCCATAATACATATTTGACAAGTGGGGCCAATTAGAATGGTCATGAGAGACTTCAAAGAGATTCACACTCCTTGAGGACCTCAGTTACTGTACATTGCAATCCAAATTGATATTCAAATTAAACCCATAAGGTTTAACAGGCAATTTAACAGATTAGACACTTTTTTTATGGTAATACAGTACATCACAAATGATTAAGGCCGAATCATAATAACTGTGAAGTAGCTATAGGCTACTGTACAACAGATGTGCTCCATTTTCATATCAGATGGATTATTACAGTGTCTCAGAATGACATTAAAATCCCATTGTGAGGTATTGCCTCTCAAGTCAAGTAGACATGAAGTGTTGTACTTTTGATCTTTAGTCCCTGTCTGGCACCTTTTTGAGGTGAGCTCTTAGCTGTGTGCGAGGTACTGAGAAAACAAACACAATGATCTAGTAACAATCAAACACTTGAAGGTTCAGGAAGCCGTCATAACACTGTCTCAGAGTATCACCTCCTGCATGTAGTGGCTCTCATTTTCTTGCAAACACCCCCAAAGTCTCTAATGTGTATGTTATTTCTCTCCTCCAGCAGAAGAAGGAGGTGTCCGCCATGAAGAAGAACAACGCCTATGCCGTTGCCGTGGCAAACTATGCCCCGAACATCACCAAGGACCAAAGTGGTCTGCCCACCATCTCCAAGAGTGCCACCTCTGACCCCAACAAGGCCAAGCCAGAGGTCAAGCCAGAGCAGAACAAGAAGACTTTCAACAGCGTCAGCAAAATCGACCGTATGTCCCGGATTATGTTCCCCGTGCTCTTCGGTGGTTTCAACCTGGTCTACTGGGCCACCTACCTGAACAGAGAACCAGTCACAAAGGACATGGTTCCGTCCAAATGAATACTAAATATTTACTTTGCAAAGAGACAGGACTCACTTTACACTGCCGGCCCATGACTGATGATCTGTGTGCTTTTTATGTCTTTGAGTTTGGCTAAATGGAGCCGTGGCACGCACTGGAGTCAGTATGGTTGCTTTCTATTGCAGGTGCATTCATTACAAGGAGATAGGCAGGTAAATTATGTAATTTGTTTGAGAGTTTATACTTGTAAAAGAGGTTAACGTTAACTTTAAAGTGGTGTAAGGATTTTATATTTATATAAGTAAAGAAACCTCTGATGCTTTCTCTAACTTCTATTTGAGGTTCTGATTAATGAACCTCAAAGAAAACAACTGCCATGATTCAATCAACACGAAAACTAGTGACCAAATCCTTATTATAACCCTGTATTGAAGACTCCTGTATTTGAATGCACAGACACCAATTTCCTGTTTTTGTTCCATAATTAACCCTCACCATGCCCTTCATATCTTACATACTGTACATGTTCACGTTTGAGCTTTTCTTTATGTTTATTGGATAAATGAATAAGTTAGAAATAATCACACACAGTGAACACAGATACACACATGAGTGTTGATCCTGCAGGTCCCTACAGTACACGGCTAGACTCATCATTAATTCAGGGATGGATGAAGGTTCACTGTTCCTATCGTTCACTGTTCCTATCGTTCACTGTTCCTATCGTTCACTGTTCCTATCGTTCACTGTTCCTATCGTAGCTTTTGTAATGACTCACAGGCTCAAAGACACTGTGACAGAGGGCAGTGATTGGACACAAAGTGTGAGTGAAGCTTGCAGGAATGTACTGTATGTCAATATTTAATATCACCCATATCTATCATAGATTGATGTTTTGTATTTACAGATGTATTTAATGACTTTATCAAGTAGGTGATTTCCTGTTGTTTTAATTTTATAAGCAATGTAGCATTCTTCTCTGATGCAGATCAAAGGACCCAAATACATAATGTTAAGTGCTTTACATTTTGCCATATCAAGTCCATCAGGTAACACTTTATTTAGTATTACATAGTTTGTTAACAATTAAGTTAATTAATGGGTTCTTCTGTTTTTGTAGATTTTGTATGATTAAGATCATTGTGGATACGGTTGTCTCTATTCATCACTCTTTTAATTCCATCATATGATCTGTTTTAGCCATGGGTGAGGGTACTGTGCCATGGCATTTCTGTTGTTAGTAAATATGTAGTTTAGTGGAAATTGTTACTGTGTTGTACACACATTTGGTATATTTAAAGGTGTGGCACAAAATAAAAAATAAAATAAAATAATGTTTATTGTCACATACACTGGATAGGTGCAGTGAAATGTGTTGCTTTACAGGGTCAGCCATAGTAGTACAACTTACTTTATGATGATAATTCACACTATAAAATCACAATGTTAAATGTTTTTACCAATCAATGAATTTTGAGCTTTTACTGGATGTCCGGAATTGTTGTTACTCTCATGCTTTGTCATGGTGATATTGTGGTCAAAATCACAGAAAATAGTTCTCTATTCAATTTTTTTATAAAACTCTGAGCACACAATCTGGTTCATCTCCCATTTGAAACTGTCCTCTTGAACTGAACATGTGTTTCTTGCGGTGTCCCATGAGTTAGCATTACCATATTAATGGCATTTCAGTTTGACATTGCAGCGATAACACAAACTGTCCAATGAAAAATACCTATCATGAGCTGTAACAACTAGATACCCTATCCTTCAATGGTAATTAGGCGACAAATTGTGGAGATTTTCCAACTGTAACATTTCAAGTAGATATGATACAGAAACTTCAGATTTCCTAAAGTCATGCATCCTAAAGTTAGAAGTGACTCAATGAATGGTCGTGAATTGAGCTCCCTTATTAAGGATTTTGTCAGTGTTCTCACACAGTAGCCTGGAGATTCCCTCTGATGAATCAGATAACAAGACATGTGAGGACATCCTCCTTTAAACTATTGGATTCTGTTAAACAGACAATTGTTATTTTTCACTTGATTTGAGGAGGCCGTACACAGAGCCTACATAACACTGCCAAAAGAGTGACATAATGCCTGAGGATTGATAACGTCATACTTATGCCAGTAGACATATAGTATGAAGCAGCAAAATATATTTAGAAAAAAATGGCTGAATTCATAAGACTTCTAATTTAAGCTGCCTGAAGGGAAGTGTACCAACCTGACCTCTGCCCTTGCCTGTCTGGGACTGTTACCGGCTTGGTGCCACTTCAAGCCCGGGGGCAGTGGCTGAATCACAGATCTTAATGAAGTAAACAATCATTTCCCTTACTGTACCTCACCAACATATCCTTCAATATAGCAGATATTTCATACTGTGCAAAACCTCAAATTAAAGGGAAATGTAAATGTACACACAAACACGCCACACACACGCACACACATATACACACACACACCTCCCTTAGGCAGCCTCAAAACTCCCAGAGCCAACACACGACAGTCAGCAGCAGGACATCTGGCACTCAAATCCCAGGGCTCCTAAAATACGGCTGAAATCCCCACACTGCTGATACCCAAACACTACTGAATACCTAGTGTTGCTGAAATCCCCACACTGCTGATACCCCAACACTACTGAATAGCTAATGTTACTGAAATGGCCACAATTGATATAAGAGCAGACTATACAGTATAGTCTTCTAAAGAAAACAGCAAGCATTGCACAGTCTGTCAACAGAACTACCTCACTGTGTGAATCTTCATTTCTGCTCGCCCTTAATCCTAAAATCGTTTCTTTACCTATTTGTTTCAGTGTTTTCTGCTTTTGAATGTGTCGACTGCAAACTCCAATAAGAGTGACCTCCCTAGAAACCCACATAGTCCTAAATATTATCCATAAATGAATTAAGTAGCTAAAAGTCAAATGTTGCGTTCAAGACCTGTTCAGATTAACTGTACGGTACTCTTAAAGGCTATGCTTGCATTGGAAAGTAAAGTGGTGCTTAACGAGGTTGTTAAACCATGGGTAGTGAGTATAATGTAGGCCCTCTATATAACACATCATTAATGTGGAGGTTAAGTTAGGGTGATAGAAGATACTATACTGATATTATTTTATTCTCTATTGTCTATAGTTGAAATTCTACAAATTCTCTGACACTTTCACATGCACACACATGCACTAAGGGTGCCTTCAAACTAGACAAACTGATGCGTAAAAACGGAACAACTCAATGTTTTCAATGGGAGCAGTGCGTTGGGCCAGGGCCTATTGTTGTGTTGCGCTGTTCATCAGAAAAGTTACAAGGACTTATCCGTCAACCAATTGAAAAGGTAGAACAGCGTTTTACAGAATAATTTCTCCCCAACCTGCCATGTTTTCATTTGAAGGCCCCTAAAGCATAAGGACAACATACAGTAGTATCCAGACTCACAGACATATACTCTACACAGACACACACTAATACATAACCCCTCTATGTCAGTACAGCTTACATTTGTCCACACACACACACCGTGCCAACTGGCCTTCAGGGGAAGCATAAACTCTCTTCCCTGATCTCTTTTAAGGTGGACTTCTGAAGGCCAGCCCATCGCCAGTGGGCAGAACTGTCGAGTGTCATTAGAACTTTTATCTCCACTCCTGCATCCCACTGTGCCCCCTTAACCAGTCAGCCTGTGTCCATCTGCAGATGTCAAGGGAGCTTGTCTTTATCTCCCTGCTATATGAGCTCAAAAGCATGGGTGCCTTACACTGAAAATACACGGCGGCTTGGAAAAGCTCAAACACGTGTTGGTTTAGCAGGGACTTGTCCTATCACCTTGATGTAAATCAAAGGTGTAAAACTCAAATCTTGGAGGGCTGAGTGTCAGCTGGTTCTGTTATTTATTTTCAATTCCTGTCCAATTAAAACTAGGCATTCAGTTGAGGGGAGTTACTAACTAAGCAATATCCTTGATTGATAAATCAATTTGGGGGTCTAGGCTGGGTTACTGGAAAGCACTTTGTGACAACTGTTCTGTTGGGAAGATAGAGGTTGGAAAGTAAGTGTATGGTTTCTGTGTGCTTGTTTGCACGGTCTTCCTGTGTGCAATAATGTAACAATTAAGTAGTCTATAGATTTGTGAACATGAAATGAGCCTACTGTATTTTTTCCAATATAAATGTTGTTATTTTTGGGGAGAGGTTAAGATTAACTTAGTCCTCCAATAAAGTAAGTTAGGTCGCATGAGTTTACCACAATCACAGCACCAACCACAACAAACCATAGCATCCACATAATGCACAGACTCAACACAACCGCAAACCTCAATGACCACAGTGAACATCCATACCTGCCACACAGCGAACACAACATGAGCGCAGACCACAAATCGAATGTAATTCTGCCTCAGCTCTCTTTGTCGACAGGCCATAGACACAGTGCAGTATGATCCATTTGGGACAGGATCCCGCCAAACGTAATCAACAGACTCCTTTGCCAGAGGAGAAGATGAGTAACCATGGCTTGAGAGAGCTCAATGCTCTGTTTATGTACCTCCTACCCTCTGGCTAGCCCTCTGGGCAACACTTATTTTGGAAGAAAAAAAAAGTGTATGAAACCAAACAGAAAATTAATTTTATGAATTAGCATATAATTTTGCAAATGTATTCAGAATACGCATCTATATAGAGTCTTAGGTACGTGTTTATTTGTAGCCAAGGTCACAGCAGAGTCGACTCATTTACATTAATTAGGCCCTGGATAAGTTTAGAATGTGAACAAAGACCTATGCTCTCTACCTTCCCTCCCTCTCACCTTTCCTCCACCTTACTCTCTCACATCACAATTTTCTCCTTCTCTCTTACTGTGTCAGCCTTCATCACTTATCTACTTCTTGCCCCTCTAAAGTAGCCTATTAGAAATCAAGGTAGTCTGAAGTTTTGTTCAGAAATAATCTTTCCTCTCTGGAGATGGGCGTTAGGAGTTGCAGAAATGCAGACTTCATCGGGGTCTTCCCAAATACTTGGCTGTCAGCCAGTTTACCCTGAAGATGAGAATAAATGGAATTGGACTGCATTGGTGTTTGCATGTGAGGCTTGGCTATCCTGATATAGCGAGCATAAAGTATGATATTTGAATGAGGTCTTCTCTCACAGGTCTCCTAACGGGTACACAGTAAGACACAGCTCTGGTGAAGAGAGAAAAAGAGGAGGAAACAGTGAAGGACAAAAACAGGAGATGTGAAATTCCCTTTTAAAGGCACACCAGTCAAGCGTGATCAGGGTGTTGATACAGTTGCCTAGCAACAGAGGATAGGTCTCCTAACAGAGGCTTTGATGTTGAAAGTAAGTGAACACCCCCTTTGAGTCGGGATTGTGTGTCTGGATTATCATTAGGATCATTTCATAAAATAAGAGGTGAGAGGTGAAAAGTCAACCATCCAACAGAGAGGCTTCACTTTGACTGCTGAGTGGGTATAGAATAGTCCTCCTAAGACAGCCAGGGTCATGTCAGCTACTCTTCGGTCTTCCTCTTATCTTCAGAGGACTCGTTCAGCCTTTTATTTACCATGGCCTCCCCTTCAGGGCCATCCTCCAAGGAAATTAGACATGCATTGAGATGGATGGTATTTTGTTAGAACAGACATCTCATTGGACCATTGGTGTCAGAACCATTTCAAAAGCAGATCAGATTTTCTATAGGAAATCACTGCATAGTAGCTCTGAAACAGAAAAGGAGAATGGATAACATGCCAGCTGACATTTAATAGGGTGGGGTCATGACCACCTCCTGCTCCCCTTTTATTTGTCCATACCCAGGGGGCCTAATGTAGAAGTACATGTACCTGTTGGCCAGACATCAGTAGCTTTGTTTGGCGGAGGGAGACTCAGAGCAGTTTGGAATGCTAATGAGTGGCATCACCATGGTGACATGCAGTTCTATCCATAGAGATCCTATTCCTAATTCTATGGTTCTATTCATGTTATTGCACTGACACCTTCTGGAGTGCGTCTGGCTGCATACTAATTTGACTAGCGTTTTACTCTCCCCTGCACCTATTATTGGCAGAGAAAACCACTGTAATTTTAGTTTACTGTCTGATGTATGATGAATAATGCAGGAGTTGTGGCATAGCCTATCATTATTGAACTGGTTCACAATTGACTGGCATGGTTAAATAAAATAAATAATGTTGTATACTGTCCAATGTAACCAGTGGAAAATGTGCTGTAAGGCAGATGTATCATTACTATTGATTGTGTTGTAGGCTGGGATTTCAAAGAAATGGAGAGGTACATTTTTGCTTACAATCTATTCCCTATTATTTACAATTCTAAGTTTTTTTTTTTTTAAAGATAGGTGAGCCTCCCCATTCCAGGCTTCTAGGCTAATCACTGCCTGGTTAGGCTCGCCTTCCTCCATTTTCAGGGATTCTACTGGGGATGGCTGTAGCCTTGTCCAAGATATGTTTCTGGTATCTTGCTAACTCCTTGTCACTCATTGTTTGGCATGACAATTCCATTAGGAGTTGGCAAGAAAGTAGAAACAGACCGGCACCAAGGCTGAATGGCTGCCAGTCAAACAGTCGCTGTCCACTTCAGTGGTTCTGAGTCGCTGATCGCTGCTATTGCATCTTGTTTGTTTAATCAACATCTGACCTTTTACTCTGTCCTGTGGCAAAGTGCCGCATACGGATAGTCATCAGCTTGGCTGGGTTGTGGGAACATTGAAGTAGAGTAATTTACAGTAAGTTGATTTGTGGGAACATTGAAGTAGAGTTACTAATTATCCATAGGTTGGTTTGTGAGAACATAATCCTATAGGTTGGGTTCTGGGGTTCTGGGAACGTTGAAGGAAAGTTGTTAAATAGCATTGTTTGAACTGTGAGAATATTGAAAGATATAGGCTCGCAAGTCACTATATAGATTTATGTTTATAGAAATACTTTGAAGGAGCTGTATCTTCAAAGTCAATATAGGCTAGCTAAGTCATGGCAGGGTAGGAACATATCCTATTGATAAGCATACTACTGATACTTCTATGCATATAGTTGTTGAAGCATGGATTTAGACTGTGTAGTATATCTTTTTTTTTATCCCAAACATTTTTGTTGTTGTTGAGAATGTTCAATTAGTGCAGATCAGTTAGTAGGCTATACGGCCATGTCAGCGGGTTAGATATGCAAGATGAGCGTAAAAGAACCACTGGTGCAGCACTCGCGGAAGACCTTTTCCTCTGGAAAAGAGTAGGCTACGCAGGCTCTCTCAACTCATATTACAGGTCTACTCTATCCTCGCCAGGCTTACTGGAGCACAACACCATAAAGATAATGTATGCATCACTTAAATGCACCGATTGGTAGAATTTAACACCAATTCGGAAACATCTGTAACCCTACCTATACCCGTTTAATGACAAAGGTGGAGCAATTGCGTTTTTACTATTTTCCAGACCTAGTTCCGATTATTTTTTGTGTTCTTGTTGAAAATTAACTGTGGGGTTTCCGCAATATGTGCCAAGCTTCTGCTGCAACATGTCAAAGGCAAAGCGATGAATGAGTGGCTGTTGCTTGCTCTTCTCGGAGTCTGTTAAATTTGCACTGGACTAGAGAGGAAATGAATGACCGAGGAGCTTTCGGTGGTTCTGAATTAGGGCAGTCGGTGACTAGACGTTTATGGTACTAAACAAGGGTGAAAGAATTGAAGATGATAGGCCTACTGGATGTTTTTAATTAGCTGCTACCCGTAGCATTTGTGCCAGAGGATTCATGCGCGGTTGTCACTGTGCAGACACAATCTAGGCCTACCCAATTTCTTGCAATATTGTTCCTTTAGACGCATAGAACGGCAAAACCTAGTGTAGCCTCATTTGTTTAGTGTAAAGGATTCCCAGCGTAATATCCTACCCTTATAGCCTGTAGGGAGCATACAGTATTCTCTTGTATTTCAGCGGGCAATGTCACTTAAGTCGGGCTACTGCATCTAATCGTTTTCATTCTAAATGAAACGGCAATATTCCTTCATAAATATTTTTCAAGCAGCAAACATTATAATAAGCCTCAGCATCAGAATGTCCACCATCTACTTCACATTGAAAATGTAATTATTTAGAGTATAAAAGTTGAGATACTGTGCATTTTGTTTAATATGTATCATGTAGGCTATATTCTTGCCTACAGAGCAGATTTCACATAAATGCTGCAAAAAGGACCTTAATCTGAGTGTCTTCATGGCAATATCATCTGTCACTCCAAGAGCAAGAGATATGATTTATGAGTTTGATCCTTAAAACTAATTGTCCAATATATCTCTGTGGGCCATAAACTAATTAAACTCAAGGTAAAAGCACACAGTGTGCATAATGGTTATCTGTGAATTTAGTAAAGGAATGAATGGATTAATAGATGAGTAAATGAATGAATGAATGTAATGGGGCATTATGGCACTACAGTTGGCTCTGTCCCTTGTATTGATAACAACCATGTTTGGCATAATTGTATCTCTCACCTCCCACTGGGCACAGATGTCAGTTAAAGGTCTAGTTTTTATTTACATTTGGTTGAGTTTTCAACCAACGGGAATTCAATGTGAAATCAACTAAACATGTCACCATGTTATTGAATTTATGTTAAAAGGTTGGTGAAACAAATCCGAAATGGCCTTAAATTGATGAACCTTTGCAAATCCAATCAGTTTTCCACGTTGATTTAATGTCATCACATAGATTTTGTGGGTTGAAATGACGTGGAAACAACGTTGACTCAACCAGTTTTTGCCCAGTGGGCTTGTATTAGATTGGTTCAGCTACAGTAGTTTGCATCAACATTGCATGGCTTTGATCAGCACAGCGTATTAGTCCTTCATAATGTCTGATGGTTGGGGTTTTTGTGTTTGCCAGTACTAGTGAGCTATATCGATTCAACTCACTCACTGTATTCAATTGAAAGAACCTGGCCACTGACTTATTGATCCTTTGGGTTCCCATGAGCATCCAGCCCTGTTTTCCCAGCCCTGTTTTCCTAATATTTTCTGGCATCCAGCTGGAGGGTTAGGCTAATACTGATGGGCCTTCTGCTGCCACTGCTGAAATGGAGGCTTCAAGACAAGGTTGCCCCTTAGTGCTGGTCTAGGGTCAGTTCTGGATGTTACAGCTCTGTTAAGTTGCCTCCAATCAATGGATCAATCAATAGGCCTGTAGCAGTAGTCACCATCCCTGGTCATATTCCAGCCCAGCACCAACACACTTTCAACTATTCAATTTCTCATCGAAACCTTCACCAGTGGAATTGTGATACTGGAACAAAAGTCTGCACAACCAGTAACCCAGGACCACTGTAAGCTGAAGTTGAAGCCCTCAACAATATGCTACCATACAATTTGCTTAATTAATGTGTTGTGCTATATTTACACTACCAGTCAAAAGTTTGGACACACCTACTCATTCAAGGGTTTTTCTTTATTTTTACATTGTAGAATAATAGTGAAGACATCAAAACTATGAAATAACACATATGGAATCACGTAGTAACCAAAAAAGTGTTAAACAAATAAAAATATATTTGAGATTTGAGATTCTTCAAATAGCCACCCTTTGCCTTGATGACAGCTTTGCACACTCTTGGCATTCTCTCAACCAGCTTCACCTGGAATGCTTTTCCAACAGTCTTGAAGGAGTTTCCACATATGCTGAGCACTTGTTGGCTGCTTTTCCTTCACTCTACCTTCCAACTCATCCCAAAACATCTCAATTGGGTTGAGATTGTGGAGGCCAGGTCATTTATGGAGGATTTATTAAGAGTTCCCACTGGGCACAAACTGGTTAAATCAACGTTGTTTCAACATAATTTGTCAACGTATTGTGACGTGGAATCTACGTGGAAAATACATTGGATTTGAAAAAAGTTATCAACTGTTGTTTTGAGGGTAACATTTCAAACACCGGATTATGTCATCATGGTAACCAATTTTCAACATAGACAAACCTTGTTTAAAGTATGTTGAATTTTTACCTTTGAAACAACGTCGGATCTTCAACGTAATATCCACCATAAGAAAATAACAATAGGCTGGGCAGCATCTCCTACTGGAGAGTTGCTCTATCTACAGCTGTCCCTTCGGTCTCCCGTCCAGGGTTTTAACCAAGTCCAACTCTGCTTAGCTTTGATATTTGTCACTAACTACAGTATAACCAATGTGCTATCGTGAGAATGATTGTGGAGAAATCTCCACTTAATAGATTCACTGCTGCTATCAAAGTCATTCCAAAGGGTAGGTTCAACAGAGCAAATTAAATGTAACCTTACTTTATCAATCATATATCATCAATGATGCTATTTAGGCCTACATCGTTTTTGGGAAGTCATCAACAGCTATTGTTCAAATTCAGCCCAGGATTCAACTAAAAAGAGACAATACATATAGGCCTAGGGATTCAAGCTTTAGTTGATTTCAAATTTAATCTACAACATAATAATACATTTGTTGGATTCAAATCTCCATCTCAACCAAATATCTAAGTTAAAGAATAGTATTACATTAAATCAAACTGTATTTAAAGTGCATTTAAAGTTTGATTTGATTTTATTTAGTCCCATTCTTTAACTTAGATTTTTGGTTGAAATGGAGATGTGAATCCAACATATAAATGATTAATTTGTAGACAAACTGGAAATAAACATCTCCTTCAAATGTTGATATTCGGTTACTTTTTTAAGACAGTAAATAGCTAAGGCTATCTTACAAACAAATGTAACAGTATTTACTCAATCTTAAAATGAGTAACACATCAATGGCCACATTTTGAGGTTACTGTAACAATACATTTATTTGTATGTAATCATAGAAAGCTTGCATGTTCAGGGTCACAGGTCTGTGGAAATCTTCACAATTGCTATAATTATCTGCACAGAATCTCAAATGGCATTGATCACTTGCACTATGTACTTTAATGTAATCTCAAGTGCAATCCAGGTTATTTGGTTGTGCTATTAGATTAAGCACAGTGATAACACATTGTTGTTGTATAAATAAACACAATATCTGACATTGTATTCCAATTTGAACTTTGTTGAGCTTTTAAATTGTTGAAAGTGCAGTGAAAACACATTTAGATGACAACTAAACCAAAAATCAGAGCTTGATTTTCCATTGGAATTTGGTTTTGCTTTTAGATGTGTGAAAGCATGGTGATAACACATTGGGAATTTAACAAACTTTTGGCTGTCTTTTTTGTAAGGTGAAAATATGTTGGAATCTCATTATACAGTTGAAGTCGGAAGTTTACATACACTTAGGTTGGAGTCATTAAAAACTCGTTTTTCAACCACTCCACAAATTTCTTGTTAACAAACTATAGTTTTGGCAAGTCGGTTAGGACATCTACTTTGTGCATGACACAAGTACATTTTCCAACAATTGTTTACAGACAGATTATTTCACTTATACTTCACTGTATCACAATTCCAGTGGGTCAGAAGTTTACATACACTAAGTTGACTGTGCCTTTAAACAGCTTGGACAATTCCAGAAAATGATGTCATGGTTTTAGAAGCTTCTGATAGGCTAATTGACATGATTTGAGTCAATTGGAGGTGTACCTGTGGATGTATTTCAAGGCCTACCTTCAAACTTAGTGACTCTTTGCTTGGCATCATGGGAAAATCCAAATAAATCAGCCAAGACCTCAGAAAAATAATTGTAGACCTCCACAAGTCTGGTTCATCCTTGGGAGCAATTTCCAAACGCCTGAAGGTACCACGTTCATCTGTACAAACAATAGTACGCAAGTATAAACACCATGGGACCACGCAGCCATCATGCCGCTCAGGAAGGAGACGCATTCTGTCTCCTAGAGATTAACGTACTTTGGTGCGAAAAGTGCAAATCAATCCCAGAACAACAGCATAGGACCTTGTGAAGATGCTGGAGGAAACAGGTACAAAAGTATCTACAGTGCCTTGCAAAAGTGTTCATCCCCCTTGGCATTTTTTTCCTATATTGTTGCATAACAACCTGTAATTTAAATTGATTTCTATTTGGATTTCATGTAATGGACATACACAAAATAGTCCAAATTGGTGAAGTGAAATGAAAAAAATAACTTGTTTCAAAGAATTCTAAAAAATAAATAACGGAAAAGTGGTGCGTGCATATGTATTCACCCCCTTTGCTATGAAACCCCTAAATAAGATCTGGTGCAACCAATTACCTTCAGAAGTCACATAATGAGTTAAATAAAGTCCACCTGTGTGCAATCTAAGTGTCACATGATCTGTCACATGATCTCAGTATATATACACCTGTTCTGAAAGGCCCCAGAGTCTGCAACACCACTAAGCAAGGGGCACCACCAAACAAGTGGCACCATGAAGACCAAGGAGCTCTCCAAACAGGTCAGGGACAAAGTTGTGGAGAAGTACAGATCAGGGTTGAGTTATAAAAAATATCCTAAACTTTGAACATCCCACGGAGCACCATCAAATCCATTATTAAAAAATGGAAAGAATATGGCACCACAACAAACCTGCCAAGAGAGGGCCGCCCACCAAAACTCACGGACCAGGCAAGGAGGGCATTAATCAGAGAGGCAACAAAGAGACCAAAGATAACCCTGAAGGAGCTGCAAAGCTCCACAGCGGAGATTGGAGTGTCTGTCCATAGGACCACTTTAAGCCGTACACTCCACAGACCTGGGCTTTACGGAAGAGTGGCCAAAAAAAAGCCATTGCTTAAAGAAAAAAATAAGCAAAGATGTTTGGAGTTTGCCAAAAGGCATATGGGTGACTCCCCAAACATATGGAAGAAGGTACTCTGATCAGATGAGACTAAAATTGAGCTTTTTGGCCATCAAGGAAAATGTCTGGCACAAACCCAACACCTCTCATCACCCCGAGAACACCATCCCCACAGTGAAGCATGGTGGCGGCAGCATCATGCAGGGATGTTTTTCATCGGCAGGGACTGGGAAAATGGTCAGAATTGAAGGAATGATCGATGGTGCTAAATACAGGGAGATTCTTGAGGGAAACCTGTTTCAGTCTTCCTGAGATTTGAGACTGGGACGGAGGTTCACCTTCCAGCAGGACAATGACCCTAAGCATACTGTTAAAGCAACTCTCAAGTGGTTTAAGGGGAAACATTTAAATGTCTTGGAATGGCCTAGTCAAAGCCCAGACCTCAATTAAATTGAGAATCTGTGGTATGACTTAAAGATTGCTGTACACCAGCGGAACCCATCCAGCTTGAAGGAGCTGGAGCAGTTTTGCCTTGAAGAATGGGAAAAAAATCCCAGTGGCTTGATGTGCTAAGCTTATAGAGACGTACCCCAAGAGAGTTGCAGCTGTAATTGCTGCAAAAGGTGGCTCTACAAAGTATTGACTTTGGTGGGGGGGTGAATAGTTATGCACGCTCAAGTTATAAAATAAAAAGTATTTTGCATCTTCAAAGTGGTAGTTATGTTGTATAAATCAAATGATACAACCCCCCCAAAAATCTATTTTAATACCAGGTTGTAAGGCAACAAAATAGGTAAAATGCCAAGGGGGATGAATACTTTTGCAAGCCACTGTATATCCACAGTAAAATAACATAAAATTGATCAGAAATACAGTGTAGACATTGTTAATGTTGTAAATGGCTATTGTAGCTGGAAACGGCTGATTTTAAATGGAATATCTACATAGGCGTACAGAGGCCCATTATCAGCAACCATCAGTCCTGTGTTCCAATGGCACGTTGTATTTGCTAATCCAAGTTGATCATTTTAAAAGGATAATTGATCATTAGAAAACCCTTTTGCAATTATGTTAGCACAGCTGAAAACGGTTGTGCTGATTAAAGAAGCAATAAAACTGGCCTTCTTGAGACTAGTTGAGTATCTGGAGCATCAGCAATTGTGGGTTCGATTACAGGCTCAAAATGGCCAGAAACAAATAACTTTCTTCTGAAACTCGTCAGTCTATTCTTGTCCTGAGAAACATCTCAATCCACGTATTCCGCCTATGTCACACTTCCTTATCTGCGGTGAAAGGTGACAGAGCTAGAGCTGTGTTTGTCAGTCCATGAGACATCTCTGTAGCGTCCGAAAGGTTTGGCTTACAAGATGAGACTCACTCCGTTTTGCTCTACGACCCCCAGAAGCGTCTTGGGACTCATCTGAAGTTGGTACAGCCAATCTGCCAACTTCTGTCTGTAGCGTCCGAACAGTTTGGGCTACATACTAATATGACCACTTTGTGGAAACGTGAGACTCTCACAAACACGTACAGTACCAGTGAATAGTTTGGACACACCTACTCATTCAAGGGTTTTTCTTAATTTTTACTATTTTTTACATTGTAGAATAATAGTGAAGACATCAAAGCTATGAAATAACACATATGGAATCATGTAGTATCCCTAAAAGTGTTAAAGAAATCAAAATATATATTATATTTCAGATTCTTCAAGTAGTCACCCTTTGCCTTGATGACAGATTTGCACACTCTTGGCATTCTCTCAACCAGCTTCACCTGGAATGCTTTTCCAACAGTCTTGAAAGAGTTCTCACATATGCTGAGCACTTGTTGGCTGCTTTTCCTTCACTCTGCAGTCCGACTCATCCCAAACCATCTCAATTGGGTGGAGGTAAGGGATTGTGGAGGCCAGGTCATCTGATACAGCAGTTCATCACTCTCCTTGACGCGCAGCTCCAGCAGCGCGCCGACCCCGGCCTCGGGGACGGCCAGGAGGACGCGGAGCAGGGCGAGCCGGATGCAGACGGTGAAAATCCCGCAACAGGGAGGGATGGAGGATATCCCTCACCGGGACCCAGCACCGTTCCTCCGGACCGTACCCCTCCCACTCCACGAGGTACTGAAGGCCCCCCACCCGATGCCTCGAATTCAGGATGGAACGGACAGAGTACGCTGGGGCCCCCTCGATGTCCAGAGGAGGTGGGGGAACCTCCCGCACCTCAGACACCTGGAGCGGACCAACCACCACCGGCCTGAGGAGAGACACATGAATAGAGGGGTTAATACGGTAATCAGGGGGAAGTAATAACCTATAAGTGACCTCGTTGATTCTCCTCAGGACTTTGAACGGCCCCACAAACCGCGGGCTCAGCTTCCGGCAGGGCAGGTGGAGGGGCAGATTCCAGGTCGAGAGCCAGACCCGATCCCCCGGTACGAAGACCGGGGCCTCACTGCGGTGGCGGTCAGCGTTGGCCTTCTGACGAAGCACGGCGCGCTGGAGGTGAACGTGGGCAGCGTCCCACATCTCTTCCGCGCGCCAAAACCAGTCATCCACCGCAGGAGCCTCGGTCTGGCTCTGGTGCCACGGTGCCAGAACCGGTTGGTAACCTAAAACACATTGGAATGGCGTTAGGTTAGTAGAGGAGTGGCGGAGAGAGTTCTAGGCATATTCTGCCCATGGCAAGACCACCGACCACTCCCCCGACCGGTCCTGGCAGTAGGACCACAGGAACCTACCCACATCCTGATTTACCAACTGCCCATTTCACTCGGGGTGGAACCCAGAGGTCAGGCTGACCGAGACCCCCAGACGTTCCATGAACGCCTTCCAGACCTTGGATGTGAACTGGGGACCTCGGGCGCACACCGAGCAGGAGGAGACGTACACCCTCACGTCCTTAGCCAAGGTAGGCCACCAGTACTTTCCGGTTAGGCAGCGCACTGTATGACCGATACCTGGGTGACCAGAGGAGGGTGATGTGTGTGCCCAGTAGACCAGAAGATCACGGATAAGAGCAGACACGTACCGCAGCCCAGCTGGACACTGAGGTGGAGATGGATCTGTGCGTAATGCCTGCTCTATATCCGCGTCCATCGCCCATACTACTGGTGCCACAATGCAGGAGGCCGGGAGTATGGGGGTGTTGTCTCTGGGCCTCTCCTCTGTGTCATACAGCCGGGACAGTGCGTCTGCCTTCACGTTCTTTGTACCCGGAATGTATGACAGTGTAAAATCAAACCGGGTGAAGAATAGGGCCCACCTGGCCTGGCGAGGATTCAGCCTCCTCGCTGCCCGGATGTACTCCAGGTTACGGTGGTCCGTCCAGACGAGGAAAGGGTGTTTATCCCCTTCGAGACAAATGCCTCCACACGTTCAAAGCTCGGACAACAGCCAACAGCTCCCGATCACCAACGTCGTAGTTCTGCTCTGCCGGGCTGAGCTTCTTAGAGAGGAAGGCACAGGGGCAGAGCTTGGGTGGCGTGCCTAAGCGTTGAGATAGGACAGCGCCTATCCCTACCTCGGACGCATCCACCTCCACTACGAACGGTAGTGATGGATCGGGGTGGGCCAGGACCGGGGCTGAGGTGAACAGACCCCGCAGTCTACTGAAGGCCAGGTCAGCCTCAGCAGACCAGTGGATCCGGGACGGCCCACCCTTCAACAGGGATGTAATTGGAGCTGCGACCTTGCCAAAGCCCCGGATAAACCTTCGATAGTAACCTGCTCACAATGAGTCTCCTGGGTGATCATGGTGACTGGTACTGTAACTTCCTTAACAAACCCGGACCCTTGTGGTCGACTATCAAGTGCTCTGATGGGGAGTGGAATGGATAGGGGAACCAATGAAATGCCTTGATGGTGTGAGAATGCCCTGTCCATACAGTTCCCAGCTGCGCCTGAATCGACTAGCGCCTTACACTGGGGAACTACCATGTGATCGGGAAAGTAGATAGGTAGGGTACAGTGCGCAGCAGAGGGCTCTGAACGAGTGTGGGTGTTCTATACCTGGGGTGATGCGAGAGTGCCCTGCCTGCCGCCTCCAGACCCAAAAGAGCGTTGACGACTACGTGTGGTGTACTGTCCCTTCGTGCCACCAGAGTGGCACTGTCGCTGTCGTCCTCCGCTCTCTCGGACGGCGGCTCCACCCAGCTCCATCAGCTCGGGATCCGAGTCGTCCGGAGTGGAAACGGGCAGACCCCTACCAGGACGTCCTCTGGCTTCCAGCAGGTTGTCCAAACGGATGGCAATGTCCACCAGTTGCGTGAAAGACAACATGGTGTCCCGGCAGGCTAGCTCCCGTCGGACGTCCTCCCGCAGACGACTCCGGAAATGGTCGATCAGGGCCCGCTCATTCCACCTGGACCCCGCTGCAAGCGTCTGAAACTCCAACGCGAAGTCCTGCACGGTCCTCGTCCCCTTCCTCAGGTGGACCAGCCGCTCGCCCACCTCTCGACCCTCGGGCAGGTGATCGAAGACCGCCCGAAAGAGGCAAGCGAACTCCCCGTAGTTCTCCAACGCGGCTCCTCCTTCGTTCCAAACCGCGTTGGCCCACTCCAGGGCTTTCCTCGAGAGGCAGGAAATGAGAACGGACACCTTCTCCCGCTCCGATGGGGCCGGCCTGATGCTGGAGAAGTAGAGCTCCAGTTGGAGGAGGAATCCTTGGCAGAGTGCCGTCGTCCCGTCGAACGCCCGTGGTCGGGATATCTGGATCACTCCGGGTGCTGGGGTGTAGGTGGCTGGATCCGGTTGGCCAGCTGGTCTCGACAGATCGGGTCCTCTCCTCTCCAGGCGTTGGACGACCTGAAAAACCTGATCCATCGCTTCCCCCAAACTGGCCAGCATCGTGGAATGCTCCTGGACCCGTGCCACGATTCCAGGCATGCGCTCCTCTCCCGCTGACCTCATAGCGGGTGGGTGATTCTGTGATGAGTGTGATAGGAGTCAGGCGCAGGAGGGTAAATCACCAAATACAGAGTTTATTCCATCGTACACAAATGCGCTGGATAGCGACACACGAAAACAGGCACAGGGGAAACTATCTACCCTGGCAATACACGGTACGGGATACTCCAACAACATACAGGCACAGGGGAAATATCTACCCCGGTAATACAAAGGGAGAGTAGCTCCACCGAGCTACATTACTCTCACAAATAACAATCACCCACAAGGACAAGGGGGGGTAGATGGAACACTTATACACAGACTAATGAGGGGATAAGAACCAGGTGTGTGTAATTGACAAGACAAGACAAATGGAATGATGATATATGGAGCGGCAGTGGCTAGTAAGCCGGTGACGACGAACGCCGAAGCCTGCCCGAACAAGGAGGGGAGGCAGCCTCGGCGGAAGTCGTGACAATTAACGTATAAACATTTCTAAAACCTTATTCCACTTTGACATTATGGGGTATTGTGTGTAGTGACACAAAATCTCAATTAAATCAATTTTAAATTCAGGCTGTATACACACACCGTACCTATGGACCAACTACCTGTAGTATGATTGAGAACCTACCGTACACGAGTAAGGCTTAAACTATGTATTTAGATTGTAGTTAGGTATTGTAGGTA
Organism: Coregonus lavaretus; assembly: GCF_964263955.1. NCBI lineage: Eukaryota > Metazoa > Chordata > Actinopteri > Salmoniformes > Salmonidae > Coregonus > Coregonus lavaretus. The sequence continues at coordinate 26,387,168 of NC_140014.1, read as the reverse complement.
GTTATTGTGGGTTGTTGTATGTAATTATTGTAGGTTAGTATTGTATCCGGCTGTGCCCAGCGTAGCCCAGCGTAGCACGAAGCTAGCTAGCTAACCCACCACCGGGACTAGGTGGCGAGTAGCTATTAGCAACGGTATAGTTATTTCACGCCTGAGAGTGCCTGTAATTACGCCAGCTGGCTGCCTACAATAATTACATACAATAATTGCCTACCATTCAGCTGTTTCCTAACCTCATTGTCTGAACCGTTAACGTTAGGTAGCAAGTGGCTACTGTGCTTGAAATATTAGCTAGCTTGTTGCTACCTGGATAGCTACTAGTAAACAATAGCTGGAACGACCGTGTGAACAGATGCGAACTGGCTGAGTCAATTCAGTGGCTAGCTTTGCACTTGGCTAGCTAACAGTAGCTGCTAGGGGTAAGTCATAACCTACATTCATTTTGTTTTTTACATATTGATAGCCCGAGTCGTTCAAGGAATTTGGGACATGGGTGACTAGTTAACGTTAGTTTGGCTCTCTCTGTGTGTTCGTGCCGTGAAAGGAGGGGTTCTTCTTTGTCTGAAAGCAATGGCTAGCTAGTTTGCTAACTATTCTAGCTAACTAACTGGCTGAATAAGTTGACGACGGACTCGCTCAAGCTGTCGGGACTAACCCACAACGTTAGACACGGACACGAACGATCTGCTTGCGTGTTGATACACTGGTGGTTTGTTGTGGCAGAGTATTGGCGCTGAACCGTGTTGCTGGAGTCCGGCATGCTAGCTGGCTGTGGCGTCATATGACTTGATGCCCGGACGATTTTCACGGAATAATACTGCACCTAGTTAGCTAGCTGAATAAACTGAGTTAGTCTATTCCTAGAAACATTGAACCGCTGTAGTTTACAACAATTATAGTTTCTGAGGTGGAAGTTGGGAGAGTTATATTTGGGAGTTGTGCTGAGGGAGGCCCCGCTCTCTCCTTTCCCAGATGTTTAGTTCATTTCATTCCGATCTCCTCTGCATTATTGTAGCCATTTGCTGCAGCCTGTCAACTATGCCTCTGCCTATCCCTGTTCTCTCCTCTCCGCACAGGCTACACAAACGCCTCACACCGCGTGGCTGCTGCCTCTCTAACCTGGTGGTCCCTGCACGCACCACCCACCTGGAGTTCCAGGTCTCAGGCAGCCTCTGGAACTGCCGTTCTGCTGCCAACAAGGCAGACTTCATCCCAGCCTATGCTACCCTCCAGTCCCTCGACTTCTTGGCGCTGACGGAAACATGGATTACCACTGAAAACACTGCTACTCCTACTGCTCTCTCCTCGTCTGACCATGTGTTCTCGCATACCCCGAGAGCATCTGGTCAGCGGGGTGGTGGCACAGGAATCCTCATCTCTCCCAAGTGGACATTCTCAATTTTTCCCCTAACCCATCTGTCTATCTCCTCATTTGAATTCCATGCTGTCACAGTCACTAGCCCATTTAAGCTTAATATCCTTGTCATCTATCGCCCTCCAGGTTCCCTTGGAGAGTTCATCAATGAGCTTGACGCCTTGATAAGTTCCTTTCCTGAGGATGGCTCACCCCTCACAGTTCTGGGGGATTTCAACCTCCCTACGTCTACGTTTGACTCATTTCTCTCTACCTCCTTCTTTCCACTCCTCTCCTCTTTTGACCTCACCCTCTCACCGTCCCCCCCTACTCACAAGGCAGGCAATACGCTTGACCTCATCTTTACTAGATGCTGTTCTTCTACTAATCTCACTGCAACTCCCCTCCATGTCTCCGACCACTACTTTGTATCCTTTTCTCTCTCGCTCTCCTCCAACACTACTCACCCTGCCCCTACACAGATGGTAATGCGCCGTCGCAACCTTCGCTCTCTCTCTCCCGCTACTCTCTCCTCTTCCATCCTATCATCTCTTCCCTCTGCTCAATCCTTCTCCCTCCAATCTCCTGATTCTGCCTCCTCAACCCTCCTCTCCTCCCTTTCTGCATCCTTTGACTCTCTATGTCCCCTATCCTCCTGGCCTGCTCGGTCCTCCCCTCCAGCTCAGTGGCTTGATGACTCATTGCGAGCTCACAGAACAGAGCTCCGGGCAGCTGAGCAGAAATGGAAGAAAACTAGACTCCCTGCGGACCTGGCATCTTTTCACTCCCTCCTCTCTACATTTTCTTCATCTGTTTCTGCTTCTAAGGCCACTTTCTACCACGCTAAATTCCAAGCATCTGCCTCTAACCCTAGGAAGCTCTTTGCCACATTCTCCTCCCTGCTGAATCCTCCCCCCCCCCCTCCTCCCTCTCTGTGGATGACTTCGTCAACCACTTTGAAAAGAAGGTTGACGACATCCGATCCTCGTTTGTTAAGTCAAATGACACTGCTGGTCCTGCTCACACTGCCCTACCCTATGCTTTGACTTCTTTCTCCCCTCTCTCTCCAGATAAAATCTTGCGACTTGTGACTGCAGGCCGCCCAACAACCTGCCCGCTTGACCCTATCCCCTCCTCTCTTCTCCAGACCATCTCCGGTGACCTTCTCCCCTACCTCACCTCGCTGATCAACTCATCCTTGACCGCTGGCTATGTCCCTTCCGTCTTCAAGAGAGCGAGAGTTGCACCCCTTCTCAAAAAACCAACACTCGATCCCTCTGATGTCAACAACTACAGACCAGTATCCCTTCTTTCTTTTCTCTCCAAAACTATTGAGCGTGCCGTCTTTAGCCAACTCTCTTGCTATCTCTCTCAGAATGACCTTCTTGATCCAAACCAGTCAGGTTTCAAGACTGGTCATTCAACTGAGACTGCTCTTCTCTGTGTCACGGAGGCTCTCCGCACTGCTAAAGCTAACTCTCTCTCCTCTGCTCTTGTCCTTCTAGACCTGTCTGCTGCCTTTGATACTGTGAACCATCAGATCCTCCTCTCCACCCTCTCCGAGCTGGGCATCTCCGGCGCGGCTCACTCTTGGATTGTGTCCTACCTGACAGGTCGCTCCTACCAAGTGGCGTGGCGAGAAGCTGTCTCCGCACCACGTGCTCTCACCACTGGTGTCCCCCAGGGCTCAGTTCTAGGCCCTCTCCTATTCTCGCTATACACCAAGTCACTTGGCTCTGTCATATCCTCACATGACCTCTCCTATCATTGCTACGCTGACGACACATAACTAATCTTCTCCTTTCCCCCTTCTGATAACCAGGTGGCGAATCGCATCTCTGCATGTCTGGCAGACATATCAGTATGGATGACGGATCACCACCTCAAGCTGAACCTTGGCAAGACGGAGCTGCTCTTCCTCCCGGGGAAGGACTGCCTGTTCCATGATCTCGCCATCACGGTTGACAACTCCGTTGTGTCCTCCTCCCAGAGTGCGAAGAGCCTTGGCGTGACCCTGGACAACACCCTGTCGTTCTCCGCTAACATCAAGGCGGTGACCCGATCCTGTAGGTTCATGCTCTACAACATTCGGAGAGTACGACCCTGCCTTACACAGGAAGCGGCACAGGTCCTAATCCAGGCACTTGTCATCTCCCGTCTGGATTACTGCAACTCGCTGTTGGCTGGGCTCCCTGCCTGTGCCATTAAACCCCTACAACTCATCCAGAATGCCGCAGCCCGTCTGGTGTTCAACCTTCCCAAGTTCTCTCACGTCACCCCCCTCCTCCGCACACTCCACTGGCTTCCAGTTGAAGCTCGCATCTGTTACAAGACCATGGTGCTTGCCTATGGAGCTGTGAGGGGAACGGCACCTCCGTACCTTCAGGCTCTGATCAGTCCCTACACCCAAACGAGGGCATTGCGTTCATCCACCTCTGGCCTGCTGGCTCCCCTTCCTCTGCGGAAGCATAGTTCCCGCTCAGCCCAGTCAAAACTGTTCACTGCTCTGGCACCCCAATGGTGGAACAAGCTCCCTCACGACGCCAGGACAGCGGAGTCACTCACCACCTTCCGGAGACATTTGAAACCCCACCTCTTTAAGGAATACCTGGGATAGGATAAAGTAATCCTTCTACCCCTCCCTTACCCCAACCCCCCCCCCCCCCCCCCCCCCCTCCAAAAAATAAAATAATAAAAAAATAACACACATTGTAAAGTGGTTATCCCACTGGCTATAAGGTGAATGCACCAATTTGTAAGTCACTCTGGATAAGAGTGTCTGCTAAATGACGTAAATGTAAATGTAAAATGTTGAATTACATTGAGACACAATTGCATATGTGTCTTGGGAACAGATGTTCTAAATTAAACAAATTTCTAGCTGAATTCCTGGTGATTTTATAGTCTTTAAAAATATATATATATTTTTTGTTTTTTTACTTTGGGGGGCCGAAAAAATCAGTCGCGGGCCAGCAAGCTGCCTGTTGCCGACCCCTGTTGTACAGTTAGGCTACATACAGTGGGGAAAAAAACGATTTAGTCAGCCACCAATTGTGCAAGTGCTCCCACTTAAAAAGATGAGAGAGGCCTGTAATTTTCATCATAGGTACACGTCAACTATGACAGACAAATTGAGATTTTTTTTCTCCAGAAAATCACATTGTAGGATTTTTTATGAATTTATTTGCAAATTATGGTGGAAAATAAGTATTTGGTCACCTACAAACAAGCAAGATTTCTGGCTCTCACAGACCTGTATCTTCTTCTTTAAGAGGCTCCTCTGTCCTCCACTCGTTACCTGTATTAATGGCACCAGTTTGAACTTGTTATCAGTATAAAAGACACCTGTCCACAACCTCAAACAGTCACACTCCAAACTCCACTATGGCCAAGACCAAAGAGCTGTCAAAGGACACCAGAAACAAAATTGTAGACCTGCACCAGGCTGGGAAGACTGAGTCTGCAATAGGTAAGCAGCTTGGTTTGAAGAAATCAACTGTGGGAGCAATTATTAGGAAATGGAAGACATCCAAGACCACTGATAATCTCCCTCGATCTGGGGCTCCACACAAGATCTCACCCCGTGGGGTCAAAATGATCACAAGAATGGTGAGCAAAAATCCCAGAACCACACGGGGGGACCTAGTGAATGACCTGCAGAGAGCTGGGACCAAAGTAACAAAGCCTACCATCAGTAACACACTACGCCGCCAGGGACTCAAATCCTGCAGTGCCAGACGTGTCCCCCTGCTTAAGCCAGTACATGTCCAGGCCCGTCTGAAGTTTGCTAGAGTGCATTTGGATGATCCAGAAGAGGATTGCACCCCCAGACCAAAGCACCACCAAAGCACCCCCAGACCATCACATTGCCCCCATCATGCTTGACAGATGGCATAAAGCACTCCTCCAATCTCTTTTCATTTGGTCTGCGTCTCACAAATGTTCTTCTCTGTGATCCGAACACCTCAAACTTCGATTCGTCTGTCCATACCACTTTTTTCCAATCTTCCTCTGTCCAGTGTCTGTGTTCTTTTGCCCATCTTAATCTTTTATTTTTATTGGCAACTCTGCCTAGAAGGTCAGCATCCCGGAGTCGCCTCTTCACTGTTGACGTTGAGGCTGGTGTTTTGCGGATACTATTTAATGAAGTACAACAGTTTTCATCTGTGCTAACATAATTGCAAAAGGTTTTTCTAATGATCAATTAGCCTTTTAAAATGATCAACTTGGATTAGCAAACACAACGTGCCATTGGAACACAGGACTGATGGTTTCTGATAATGGGCCTCTGTACGCCTATGTAGATATTCCATTACAAATCAGCCGTTTCCAGCTACAATAGCCATTTACAACATTAACAATGTATACACTGTATTTCTGATCAATTTGATGTATATTAATGGACAAAAAAATTGCTTTTCTTTCGAAAACAAGGACCCCAAACTTCTGAATGGTAGTGTACATGAAAAGGTGAATGTAAGAAGGGCACATCATTTCAAATAGGCTACATGTCATGTTAAACAGCATACAAACACTCTAAATAGGTCAGGAGCCAGACAGAGAGCCTAAGAAGGAACAGAAATGAATTATTTAGGCTATATTATTTCAAGACTATAGCCTACAAAGAAATACATTGTGAAGCATTTGCAAGTGTGACACAATAGGCTGGTAAAGCGCTCAGCATTTAAACATCATTTTGTTGTATTATATCATTCTAGTCTATAAATTGTGCATAGTGGCTGTGACGAACTTAGAATTAAATTCAAATTAAATGAAAAATGACTTATTAGTGCCTTTGAATTCATTTTTAGAATTCGTTTTTAGAAACTTGAGTTTGGCCAGGCTGTGGCTTCAGGCTCATGTGATGGTGCCTGAGAGCAGGCCAGCAGCGGAGAATATCCTCTCCACACTTGCAGAGCCACTGGGGATGCTTAACATCTGTTCAGCCACTCTTGCCAGGCTGGGCAGACATGCAGAGTTTAAAAATATATATAAATTATACAGTACCAGTCAAAAGTTTGGACACACCTACTCATTCAAGGGTTTTTCTTTCTTTTTACAATGTTTTACATTGTAGAATAATAGTGAAGACATCAAACTATGAAATAACACATATGGAATCATGTAGTAACCAAAAAAGTGTTAAACAAATCGAAATATATTTTATATTTGAGATTCTTCAAATAGCCACCCTTTGCCTTGATGACAGCTTTGCACACTCTTGGCATTCTCTCAACCAGCTTCACCTGGAATGCTTTTCCAACAGTCTTGAAGGAGTTCCCACATATGCTGAGCACTTGTTGGCTGCTTTTTCTTCACTCTGCCGTCCGACTCATCCCAAAACATCTCAATTGGGTTGAGGTCGGGGGATTGTGGAGGCCAGGTCATCTGATGCAGCACTCCATCACTCTCCTTCTTGGTAAAATAGCCCTTACACAGCCTGGAGGTGTGTTGGGTCATTGTCCTGTTGAAAAACAAATGATAGTCCCACTAAGCCCAAACCAGATGGAATGGCGGATCACTGCTGAATGCTGTGGAAGCCATGCTGATTAAGTGTGTCTTGAATTCTAAATAAATCACAGACAGTGTCACCAGCAAAGCATCTCCACACCATAACAACTCCTCCTCCATGCTTTACGGTGGGAACTACACGTGCAGAGATCATCCGTTCACCCACACCGCGTCTCACAAAGACACTGCGGTTGGAACCAAAAATCTCCAATTTGGACTCCAGACCAAAGCACACATTGTCACCGGTCTAATGTCCATTGCTCGTGTTTCTTGGCCCAAGCAGGTCTCTTCTTCTTATTGGTGTCCTTTAGTAGAGGTTTCTTTGCATCAATTCGACCATGAAGGCCTGATTCACGCAGTCCCCTCTGAACAGTTGATGTTGAGATGTGTCTGTTACTTGACCTCTGTGAAGCATTTATTTGGGCTGCAATTTCTGAGGCTGGTAACTCTAATGAACTTCTCCTCTGCCGCAGAGGTAACTCTGGGTCTTCCATTCCTGTGGCGGTCCTAATGAGAGCCAGTTTCATCATAGCGCTTGATGGTTTTTGCGACTGCACTTGAAGAAACTTTCAAAGTTCTTGAAATGTTCCACATTGACCGACCTTCATGTCTTAAAGTAATTATGGACTGTCATTTCTCTTTGCTTATTTGAGCTGTTCTTGCCATAATATGGACTTGGTCTTTTACCAAATAGGGCTATCTTCTGTATTCCCCCCCCAACCTTGTCACAACACAACTGATTGTCTCAAACGCATTTAGAAGGAAATAAATTCCACAAATTAACTTTTAAGAAGGCACACCTGTTAATTGAAATGCATTCCAGGTGACTACCTCATGAAGCTGGTTGAGAGAATGTCAAGAGTGTGCAAAGCTGTCATCAAGGCAAAGGGTGGCTATTTGAAGAATCTGAAATATAAAATATATTTTGATTTGTTTAACACTTTTTTGGTTACTACATGATTCCATGTGTGTTATTCCATTATTGTGATGTCTTCACTATTATTCTACAAATTTAACAACATAAAAAATTAAGAAAAACCCTTGAATGAGTAGGTGTGTCCAAACTTTTGACTGGTAGTGTAAAATAACCCAATCAAAATGGAAAGCTCCTTGAACATGGGAATATGCCAGGCCTATTGGGCCAAAATCAATTATGGCCTATTGTATCAATAATAGAACAAAAATGAACGAAAAGTTTAAGAGATCTGATTTTTAGTTTATAAATACTTTGCTACATTTACACACCTAGTTACCTACCCACCTCATTCCTTTCTTTTAGCATGTGCACGTAGTAAGTACACCATCATGCTTTATATATGTATTTTCAGATTCTCTTTGTAAGTCACCTTGATTTAGCATGTAGTGCGGAAATGCTAATACAGGTACCATTGACTTGCATTGGATTTGTGCCATAAATGCATTTCTGCAATTCATGTGCAAATTATTTAGCACCTGTGTGTTCTATCAGTTTATTTATAAAAATATTTAGCGAACATGACAGTAGCTAAAGCAAGGGGCTATAGCAGCACACAAGTAGACTACAAATGCATGCTGGGCCGGGCATGCCCTGAGCTTGTGAAGTGAGCGCTACTGGAGCGAAATTGGAGCGTTCGAGAAGGCCAACTCACCAGCCTTTGGGAATCTCGCTCTGAGCTCCAGTCAAATTGGGCACCCTCTGCTCCTCGCTCCACCAGCTCACTTACTCTGCTACCAGCCATTGCATAATGTTTGGTTCCTAACCTCTGCGGATTGAATTCATTGTGATACACAATGGTTCTGTTTTCCAACAGCCTGTTTTTTTTAACCTGTAACTTATTCAAAATTACAGAATGTATTTCAATATATAAACATACACAAAATAAAGTATGCCTAAGCAAAAAAATAAGAGGTCAATTCCCCCTTCAATAATTTTATCTGACAAGTCATGTTTTATGTGCCACACTTTTACTGTAAGCAAAATGAATACAACATGTCGTCTGGCTAAAGAATCAAAACAATTTAATTGAGGCAGTTCATCAATCGTTTGAGGTCTGTAATAAAACTCTGTGTTTTTGGTAAATAATCATAAGGCATTATTGAGGCTTAGCTCTTGTGTTGACACAAAGTTAATAATGCAAAAAATGTACAGCATTTTTATTAATATATTATTACATTTGAGTCATTTAGCAGACGCTCTTATCCAGAGCGACTTACAGTTAGTGAGTGCATACATTTTCATACTGGCCCCCTGTGGGAATCGAACCCACAACCCTGGCGTTGCAAACACCATGCTCAACCAACTGAGCTACACGGGGGGGCTATCATATATAAAAGCAGCAATAAATGCAAGACAGGAAAATCTACTTTTAAATTGAACAAAGCTTTCCATCACTCCTCTAGGCCTATACCCAGAGGTGAATTGTGCTGCACTTAAATCAACTTAGTTTAGCGATGCATACGTAAAAAAGACATATTAAACTAATTTAAAAACCTATATATAAAATAGACTATTTACGCTTCATAAAATGTAGCTGTGGATATACTCTTCTAACTATATTTTAGCTGAAGCAATGGCAGACATTAATATAATAATAATAATATGCCATTTAGCAGACGCTTTTATCCAAAGCGACTTACAGTCATGCGTGCATACATTTTTGTGTATGGGTGGTCCCGGGGTTCGAACCCACTACCTTGGCGTTACAAGCGCCGTGCTCTACCAGCTGAGCTACAGAGGACCACCTTACTACTTTATATCTTTACTAATAACAGAAAAAAGTGATACTACTTTTTGGGTGATACTTAAAGGGATAGTTCACCCAAATTACAAAATGAAATATTGGTTTCCTTACCCTGTAAGCAGTCTATGGACAAGGTATAACAGCAATCCATGCATTGGTTTTGTTTACCTGCACACTGTTTCAAATGCTAACTTTTTAGCATTTATGGCACAAATCAAATCAAATTAAATGGGGGGGCGTACGCACTACCCTCTGTAGTGCCTTGCGGTCGGAGGCCGAGCAGTTGCCATACCAGGCAGTGATGCAACCAGTCAGGATGCTCTCGATGGTTTTGTCGTGCCCTCTTCACGACTGTCTTGGTGTGCTAAGACCATGTTCGTTTGTTGGTGATGTGGACACCAAGGAACTTGAAGCTCTCAACCTGCTCCACTACAGCCCCGTCGATGAGAATGGGGGCGTGCTCGGTCCTCTTCTTTTTCCTGTAGTCCACAATCATCTCCTTTTTCTTGATCACGTTGACGGAGAGGTTGTTGCCCTGGCACCACACGGCCAGGTCTCTGATCTCCTCCCTATAGGCTGTCTCGTCGTTGTCTGTGATCAGGCCTACCACTGTTGTGTCATCGGCAAACTTAATGATGGTGTTGGAGTCGTGCCTGGCCATTCAGTCATGAGTGAACAGGGAGTACAGGAGGGGGCTGAGCACGCACCCCTGAGGGGCCCCTGTGTTGAGGATCAGCGTGGCGGATGTGTTGTTACCTACCCTTACCACCTGGGGGTGGCCCGTCAGGAAGTCCAGGATGCAGTTGCAGATAGAGGTGTTTAGTCCCAGGGTCCTTAGCTTAGTGATGAGCTTTGAGGGCACTATGGTGTTGAACGCTGAGCTGTAGTCAATGAATAGCATTCTCACGTAGGTGTTCCTTTTGTCTAGGTGTGAAAGGGCAGTGTGGAGCGCAATAGAGATTGCATCATCTGTGGATCTGTTGGGGCAATATGCAAATTGGAGTTGGTTTAGGGTTTCTGGGATAATGGTGTTGATGTGAGCCATTACCAGCCTTTCAAAGCACTATTACAGACTACAAAGGGAAGCACAGCCGCAAGCTGCCCAGTAACACGAGCCTACCAGACAAGCTAAATTACTTCTATGCTCGCTTCGAGGCAAGTAACACTGAAACATGCATGAGAGCATCAGCTGTTCCGGATGACTGTGTGATCACGCTCTCTGTAGCCGATGTGAGTAAGACCTTTAAACAGTTCAACATTCACAAGGAAGCAGGGCCAGACGGATTACCAGGACGTGTACTCCGAGCATGCGCTGACCAACTGGCAAGTGTCTTCACTGACATCTTCAACCTACAGATGTGGCTACAGATGTCGGGTCGGGTCGGTAGTCATTTAGGCAGGTTACCTTAGTGTTCTTAGGCACAGGGACTATGGTGGTCTGCTTGAAACATGTTGGTATTACAGACTCAGACAGGGATAGGTTGAAGATGTCAGTGAAGACACTTGCCAGTTGGTCAGCGCATGCTCGGAGTACACGTCCTGGTAATCCGTCTGGCCCTGCTTCCTTGTGAATGTTGAACTGTTTAAAGGTCTTACTCACATCGGCTACAGAGAGCGTGATCACACAGTCATCCGGAACAGCTGATGCTCTCATGCATGTTTCAGTGTTACTTGCCTCGAAGCGAGCATAGAAGTAATTTAGCTTGTCTGGTAGGCTCGTGTTACTGGGCAGCTTGCGGCTGTGCTTCCCTTTGTAGTCTGTAATAGTTTGCAAGCCCTGCCACATCCGACGAGCGTCGGAGCCGGTGTAGTACGATTCGATCTTAGTCCTGTATTGATGCTTTGCCTGTTTGATGGTTCGTCGGAGGGCATTCCAGGATTTCTTATAAGCTTCCGGGTTAGATTCCCGCTCCTTGAAAGCGGCAGCTCTACCCTTTAGCTCAGTGCGGATGTTGCCTGTAATCCATGGCTTCTGGTTGGAATATGTACGTACAGTCACTGTGGGGACGACGTCATCGATGCACTTATTGATGAAGCCAGTGACTGATGTTGTGTACTCCTCAATGCAATATGATGGGAATTTTTTTGTGAACTATGGGATAAACAAAGTTAAATCACAGACGTGACGAACATATCGTCAGGATTCTCTCTTGTTAGGCAAGAACTTGAATGGTTCCTTACACTGGGCTTGGGTGTGTGTGTGAAGTGGGGATCTGACCTAGGGTCGAATTGCTCGCTCTTACCTAATCCATGGCTGTCCTACCTTATCAGAGACTGAAACCAGACTGTTGCCTAATGCATCTCTCCTCAAACAAAGTACAAAGAGCAGCGCCAGAGTTGAACAGAGTTTAGACTAATCATGAGTAATTACAGCATGACAGGAGGGAAGAGAGGAGTGGGTTTTGTGTACGTTTGAGAGATTGAGTGTGGACCTGTCATGTCCAACAATCAATCTTCAGGTCAAGCCAGGGTGAGCCGGGGTTTAACAGAGTTTAAAACTGAACATGATTGTTTTTGCATGACAAGGGCGTGATTGATTGTAATAATATTGTTTCTAAACTGAATGAGAGTCAAATTTAGCCGCTATCATAGACTAAGGAAGTGGGCGGAGCGGTAGAGAGAGGGAAACTGAAGATAATGGTAGAGGAACCCAAGAGGGAGGGGCTTTGAGCTAGGAGGTATGTGAATGTGACTATATAGATGGGGAGCGGAGAGAGAGAGGGGAGGTGCTCTGCAGACTATCTTGGCTCACGTTACTCTGTGTAATAAAGTATATCTTAATTCTACAAAAACTCTGGAATAACTTTTATTTTTAATAAAGTATAGTGATAATGTCCCACAACACATCGGAAGAATCCCGGAACATATTCCAGTCTGTGCTAGCAAAACAGTCCTGTAGCTTAGCATCTGCTTCATCTGACCACTTTTTTATTGACCGAGTCACTGGTGCTTCCTGCTTTAGTTTTTGCTTGTACGCAGGAATCAGGAGGATAGAATTATGGTCAGATTCCCAAATGGAGGGTGAGGGAGAGCTTTGTATGGGTCTCTGTGTGTGGAGTAAAGGTGGTCTAGAGTTTTTTTCCCTCTGGTTGCACATTTAACATTCTGGTAGAAATGAGGTAAAACGGATTTAAGTTTCCCTTCATTAATGTCCCCGGCCACTAGGAGTGCCGCCTCTGGATGAGCGTTTTCCTGTTTGCTTATGGCCGTATACAGTTAATTGAGTGCGGACTTAGTGCCAGCATCGGTTTGTGGTGGTAAATAGACAGCTACGAAAAATATTAATGTAAACTGTCTTGGTAGATAGTGTGGTCTACAGCTTATCATGAGATACTCTACCTCAGGTGAGCAAAACCTTGAGACTTCCTTACATATCATGCACCAGCTGTTGTTTACAAATATACATAGACCGCACCCTTTGTCTTACCAGAGGCTGCTGTTCTATCCTGCCCATACAGTGTATAACCCGCCAGCTGTATGTTATTCATGTCATCGTTCATTCACGACTCAGTGAAACATAAGATATTATTGTTTTTAATGTCCCGTTGGTAGGATATTCGTGCCTGTAGTTCGTCCATTTTATTATCAAGCGATTGTAAGTTGGCCAATAGTATCGATTGCAAAGGCAGATGAGCCACTCGTCGCCTGCTCCTTACCAAGCACCCCGGTCTCCTTCCGCGATATCTCCTTTTCTTTCTACTGCGAATGGCGGGGATGAGGGCCCTATCGGGTGTCTGGAGCAAATCCCTCTCGTCCGACTTATAAAATAACAATTATTTGTCCAGTTTAAGGTGAGTAATCGTTGTTCTGATGTCCAGAAGCTCTTTTCGGTCATAAGAGATGGTAGCAGCAACATTATGTACAAAATAAGTTTAAAACAATGTGAAAAAACACACAAAATAGCACTGTTGGTTAAGAGTCCATAAAACGGCAGCTGTCCCCTCCGGTGCCATTACTCAACATCCAATGCAAGTCAATGGTACCTGTATTAGCATTTCCACACTTCATGTCCAAATCATTCTAAAGTATCTAAAAATGTTTTGTGTAACTCAATGAAGTTGCATATAGATTATTTGAACATGAAGCGCAGAAATGCAAATATAGGTACCATTGACTTGCATTGGATTTGTGCCAAAAATGCAAAAAAGTTAGCATTTTATAACAGTGGCAGGTAAACAAATATATATCTATATATTTTTTTAACCCTTATTTTACCAGGTAAGTTGACTGATAACAAATTTTTATTTACAGCAACGACCTGGGGAATAGTTACAGGGGAGAGGAGGGGTGATGAATGAGCCAATTGGAAGCTGGGGATGATTAGTTGGCCATGATGGTATGAGGGCCATATTGGGAATTTAGCCAGGACACCAGGGTTAACACCCCTACTCTTACGATAAGTGGCATGGGATCTTTAGTGACCATAGAGAGTCAGGACACCTGTTTAACGTCCCGTCCGAAAGACGGCACCCTACACTAGGCAATGTCCCCAATCACTGCCCTGGGGAATTGGGATATTGTTTTAGACCAGAGGAAAGAGTGCCTCCTACTGGCCCTCCAACACCACTTCCAGCAGCATCTGGTCTCCAGTCTAGGGACCAACCAGGACCAACCTTCTTAGCTTCAGAGATAAGTGAGCAGTGGGATGCAGGGTGGTATGCAAAACCAAAACCAAAGCATGGATTGTTGTCATCTTGTCCATAGTGCTTACAGAGTAAGGAAAACAATATGTAATTTTGTAATTTGGGAGAACTATCCCTTTAAGAGGAAAAGGCATGATGGAAAAATAACCAAGACAGTAATGGATTCTTCTACCATACAAATTTGACTAACAATGTAATTTGTTTCTTAGTTTCTAAATGTTTCTTTCAACACCACATTGTTATAATCCCCCAATATTACAGTAGGCGTTGTCGAGAGAGACCAAATCAAATCAAATCAAATTGTATTTGTCACATGTGCCGAATACAACAGGTGTAGACCTTACAGTGAAATGTTTACTTACAAGCCCTTGACCAACAATGCAGTTTTGAGAAAGAATACCAAAAAAAATCACACCGAAATACAATATAAAATAATATGAAATAAAAGTAACAAATAATTAAAGAGCAGCAGTCCTTTATTGACGCTTTGCCTGTTTGATGGTTCGTCGGAGGGCATAACAGGATTTCTTATAAGCTTCCGGGTTAGAGTCCTTGAAAGCGGCAGCTCTACCCTTTAGCTCAGTGCGGATGTTGCCTGTAATCCATGGCTTCTGGTTGGGGTATGTACGTACAGTCACTGTTGGGACGGCGTCATCGATGCACTTATTGATGAAGCCAGTGACTGATGTTGTGTACTCCTCAATGCCATCGGAAGAATCCCTGAACATATTCCAGTCTGTGCTAGCAAAATAATCCTGTAGCTTAGCATCTGCTTCATCTGACCACTTTTTTATTGACCGAGTCACTGGAGCTTCCTGTTTTAGTTTTTGCTTGTAAGCAGGAATCAGGAGGATAGAATTATGGTCAGATTTGCCAAATGGAGGGCGAGGGAGAGCTTTGTATGCATCTCTGTGTGTGGAGTAAAGGTGGTCTAGAGTTTCTTTCCCTCTGGTTGCACATTTAACATGCTGTTAGAAATGAGTTAAAACAGATTAAATTTCCCTACATTAAAGTCCCCAGCCACTAGGAGCACCGCCTCTGGATGAGCGTTTTCCTGTTTGCTTATGGCCGTATACAGTTCATTGAGTGCGGTCTTAGTGCCAGCATTGGTTTGTGGAGGTAAATAGACATCTACAAAGAATATAGAGGAAAACTCTCTTGGTAGATAGTGTGGTCTACAGCTTATCATGAGATACCTCAGGCGAGTAAAACCTTGAGACTTCCTTAGATATCGCGCACCAGCTGTTGTTTACAAATATACATAGACCACCCCTTGTCTTACCAGAGGCTGCTGTTCTATCCTACCGATACAGTGTATAACCCGCAAGCTGTATGTTATTCATGTCGGTGAAACATAAGATATTACAGTTTTTAATGTCCCGTTGGTAGGATATTCGTGCCTGTAGTTCGTCCGCTTCATTATCAAGCGATTTTAAATTGGCCAATAGTATCGATTGCAAAGGCAGATGAGCCACTCGTCGCCTGCTCCTTACCAAGCACCCCGATCTCCTTCTGCGATATCTCCTTTTCTTTCTACTGCGAATGACAGGAATGAGGGCCCTGTCGGGTATCTGGAGCAAATCCCTCTCGTCCGACTCATTAAATAAAAATTATTTGTCCAGTTCAAGGTGAGTAACGCTGTTCTGATGTCCAGAAACTATTTTCGGTCATAAGAGACGGTAGCAGCAACATTATGTACAAAATAAGTTACAAACAATGCGAAAAAACACACAAATAGCACAATCGGTTAAGAGTCCATAAAACGGCAGCCATCCCTTCCGGCGCCATCTTCATATGTGCTGAAAGTCCAGTGATTAATAAGGTAAATATGATTTTAGTTTATATTTTAACTCATTTCCGAGGTTAGAGTTTGCCCAGCTCAGGTCCTATTACAAGGACAATTGTTTGCTTGATTAAAGGTACAGATAATATAGGTGAGGCAAGTTGGTTGTAGTGTATTGTCATTACATGCAGTGAAGATGGGAATTATAATGCTCACTCTTAGGATTTATCACAACTCCTTTGAAACTGCAGCTGCATTGTATAGAAACAGGCTCAAACAGTAAACTCAGTCAATGAAAGCCAACCAGAGGAGTAAATTACGGAGGTAAACCTTCTGAACCTCATTTATATAGCTGTAATGATAGGGTTGAATCCTTTTGTTGATGTCCTCCATTTTGCAAAGGACATTTGTCGATGTGATGCTTGCTGAACATGTTCACTTTAAATGTGATATGTGTTTACTTGTTTACTGATGTAAAGAGAAAATAAAAATTACACTATAAGAATGGATTGCATTTTAAGTGCCTTCAGAAAGTATTCATGCTTCCGTCTGGCCACTCTACCATAAAGGCCTGATTGGTGGAGTGCTGCAGAGATGGTTGTCCTTCTGGAAGGTTCTCCCATCTCCACAGAGGAACTATAGAGCTCTGTCAGAGTGACCATCGGGTTCTTGGTCACCTCCCTGACCAAGGCCCTTCTCCCCCGATTGCTCAGTTTGGCTGGGCGGCCAGCTCTAGGAAGAGTCTTGGTGGTTCCAAATGTCTTCCATTTAAGAATGATGGACGCCACTGTGTTCTTGGGGACCTTCAATGCTGCAGAAATGTTTTGGTATCCTTCCCCAGAGCTTTGCCTCAACACAATCCTGTCTCGGAGCTCATCGGACAATTCCTTCGACCTCATCGCTTGGTTTTTGCTCTGACATGCACTGTCAACTGTGGGACCTTATATAGACAGGTGTGCCTTTCCAAATCATGTCCAATCAATATAAAAAAAATTTTTTCACCTTTATTTAACCAGGTAAGCCAGTTGAGAACAAGTTCTCATTTACAACTGCGACCTGGCCAAGATAAAGCAAAGCAGTGCAAAAAAAACAACAACACAGAGTTACATATGGGGTAAACAAAACATAAAGTCAAAAATACAACAGAAAATATATATACAGTGTGTGCGAATGTAGTAAATTATGGAGGTAAGGTAATAAATAGGCCATAGTGCAAAATAGTTACAATTTCGTATTAACACTGGAATGATAGATGTGCAAAAGATGATGTGCAAATAGAGATACTGGGGTGCAAATTAGCAAAATAAATAACAATATGGGGATGAGGTAGTTTGGTGGGCTAATTTCAGAATGGCTGTGTACAGGTGCAGTGATCGGTAAGCTGCTCTGACAACTGATGCTTAAATTTAGTGAGGGAGATAAGAGTCTCCAGCTTCAGAGATTTTTGCAGTTCGTTCCAGTCATTGGCAACAGAGAACTGGAAGGATGACCAGTGAGATATACCTGCTGGAGCGCATACTACTGGTGGGTGTTGCTATTGTGACCAGTGAGCTAAGATAAGGCGGGGATTTGCCTAGCAGTGATTTATAGATGACCTGGAGCCAGTGGGTTTGGCGACTAATATGTAGTGAGGGCCAGCCAACAAGAGCGTACAGGTCACAATGGTGAGTAGTATATGGGGCTTTGGTGACAAAACGGATGGCACTGTGATAGACTACATCCAATTTTCTGAGTAGAGTGTTGGAGGCTATTTTGTAAATGACATCACCGAAGTCAAGGATCGGTAGGATAGTCAGTTTTACGAGGGCATGTTTGGCAGCATGAGTGAAGGAGGCTTTGTTGCGAAATAGGAAGACGATTCTAGATCTAACTTTTGATTGGAGATGCTTAATGTGAGTCTGGAAGGAGAGTTTACAGTCTAACCAGACACCTAGATATTTGTAGTTGTCCACATACTCTAGGTCAGACCCGCCGAGAGTAGTGATTCTAGTCGGGTGGGCGGGTACAAGCAGCGTTCGGTTGAAGAGCATGCATTTAGTTTTACTATTGTTTAAGAGCAGTTGGAGGCTACAGAAGGAGTGTTGTATGGCGTTGAAGCTCGTTTGGAGGTTTGTTAACACAGTGTCCAATGAAGGGCCAGATGTATACAAAATTGTGTCGTCCGCATAGAGGTGGATCCGAGCGTCACCAGCAGCAAGAGCGACATCATTGATATACACAGAGAATAGAGTCGGCCTGAGAATTGAACCCTGTGGCACCCCCATAGAGACTGCCAGAGGTCCAGACAACAGGTGGACTCCAATCAAGTTGTAGAAACATCTCAAGGATGATGAATGGAAACAGGATGCACCTGAGTTCAATTTCTAGTCTCATAGCAAAGGGTCTGAATACATATGTAAATAAGGTATTTCAGTTTTTTTATTTTTAATACATTTGAAAAATGTATAAAAACCTATTTTCGCTTTGTCATTATGGGGTATTGTGTGTAGATTGCTGTAACGTAACAAAATGTGTAAAGTCAAGGGGTCTGAATACTTTCCGAAGGCACTGTATATGGTGCTTTTTCACCAGCTCTCAAGGAACTTTGTATTGTACGGCTGTAACTAAGTCCATACACCACAAGTATGTAGTAACACTTGAGGTCAGGTGACGCACAGCAGCAATATTGTTCAGAGCACTGTATCACTAAGAAGTGATTGCAGTGGCGCGCTGAGGAAGTTAGATGATATAAGATGATTCCACTACTTCAGAGGCTTGAAAACTGAATTTCCCCCCCTCCATTACAATATACTGTTGTTGCATTGTCTTTATTCTATTTGAAAATATAAAAATGTATATTCATACAGCGCATTGTGAAAGTTTCAGACCCCTTGACTGTTTCCACATTTTGTTACTTTACAGACTTATTCTAAAATTGATTAAATCGTATTTTTACCCTCATCAATCTACACCCAATACTCCATAATGACAAAGCAAAAATTGGTTTAGAGAAATGTTTGCAAATATATAAAAAACTAAAAACTGAAATATCACATTTACATACGTTTTCAGACCCTTTACTCAGTACTTTGTTGAAGCATCTTTGGCGGCGATTACAGCCTCGAGTCTTGGGTATGACGCTACAAGCATGGCACACCTGTATTTGGGGAGTTTCTCCCATTCTTCTCCGCAGATCCTCTCAAGCTATGTCAGGTTGGATTGGGAGTGTCGCTGCACAGCTATTTTCAGGTCTCTCCAGAGATGTTCGATCGGGTTGGGCCACTCAAGGACATTCAGAGACTTGTCCCGAAGCCACTTCTGCCTTGTCTTGATTGTGCGCTTAGGGTCGTTGTCCTGTTGGAAGGTGAACCTTCACCCCAGTCTGAGGTCCTGAGCGCTCTGGAGCAGGTTTTCATCAAGGATCTCTCTGTACTCTGTACTCCTTTCATCTTTCCCTCGATCCTGATTTGTGTCTAATATATTTTTTGTTTCGGTTGTTGGTTTCTTTTGTTGTGTTGTTGTTTATTGGAGATGCAGTGTTTATCTCCCTTTTCTTAGTCGTCACCAGGGGCGGCCTGTTCAATAGGGCGATATGGGCGACGCACTGCCAAACGGGAAAAGGAAGGGATTTTTTTTCTAATCAATTATATCACGGCAACAGTAGTTATCAGTGTTGTAATCTATACGTCTGATCTGCCACAGTGCCACACTGCCACTAAATGTCGAATCAGGCTAAAGTCGTGCTTCAAATGGCTCCCCCCCCTTTTGGGGCGATTTCAGTCAGGTTGAAAATCGCCCAGAAGTCTCTCATAGCCTCTAATGTAAAATCTATTTTTTTCAAATTTCAGAGCCTTCAATACAATCTCTATGGGTGTCTGAGGGCTTGCACTTACGCGCTTTCGTCATACGTAACGTAACGTAACCATGAACGTAACTGAGAAAAGAGCGGATTGTGTCTTTGAAAGAAGTTCCTTTTTGTCGGCGAACAAATGAAGATAAATTGGCAACGAAACAATTAGGACCTCCCAGACCAAATTTAATAATTCAACAGGTTTCTACTAAAGGCGGAAAGTCCTACACCCGAGGATTTTCCAAAAATTGGTACGAACGGAAAAATAACATTGCCACTCAACTTGATGAGGGATACAGGCTAGCTGTCCGCCGCCACAACGATGAGGTTAGTGTTGATAATCACAAGTTTACTGGAGAACTGAGACCAAGTAGAGACTTTGGACAGGGTGGATATGGTATAATAAAGGCAGTTTATTCAGAGGTAAAGATATCTGGAATCGCGTGCACGGACCCGTTCGTCAAACTCTTAGGGAGCTATAAATTAAGCCCCATTACTTACCATATCAGATAAGAGAAATTGCTGCAGCTACATATATTTTACATCCTGGCCCTACATAGTTCACTATTTGCATCACTTACCAAAATATTACATGTGGTCATATATGCTTGGAAAGTGGAGATGCCATAGAACGTCAAAAAAGTAAACATTGCTGGAGACACATTGCCGTTTTGGAGAAGACATCGCGTTTGCTAGCGAAGAGATTTGTTGTGGCAAATGAACTTGGGCTGGGAATTGCCAGGAACCTCACGATAAGATATATGCATCAGCATTGCGAGTCTCATGATTCTATACGTATTGCGATTCGATACTGTGATTTTATTGCGCACCATATGTCTGTTGCAGAGGGATCAGAAAGCCATGAGAACGAGTTTTGATCAGTCATGGAAATAAAAGTGCTGAAAACAAATTGGCTCCCAATGTGAAAAGATTGAGAACAAGCTATGAAGGAACAATAATGGTGTTTTGGTGCAGGTACAGCCAACTAGCGCTAAAATATTGCGATATTGTCAATACAGTATATCGTAAAGTATCACTATGTAACTCGATTTCTTTCACCCCAATCCCTCAAATTAATGGTAAATAACTGAATTGTTTGCCCCACATTTAGCTAAGATGATTAGCTAGCCAGCTAAAATGTTTTATTTAGTTAGCAGTCGCATCTACAATAGTTTACTGTCAATAACATGTCTCCAAAAATGACGTGGTGTCTCCAATTGTGTTGACATTTTACAATTGCGATGCGCATCCATGAGTATCCACTTTCTGTAGCTCAGCTGGTAGAGCATGGCGCTTGTAACGCCAAGGTAGTGGGTTCGATCCCCGGGACCACCCATACACAAAAATGTATGCACGCATGACTGTAAGTCGCTTTGGATAAAAGCGTCTGCTAAATGGCATATTATTATTATTATTATTATTATCTGAAGAGAGCCCCGAAACATTGTGTGCAGACATTTTATGCAATAAATGAAGTAGGTTGAATCTAGTAGTTCTGATCTTCTGATTGGTCCTGATGAGTTGGGCGAGGTCCCCTCCAGGCTACTGTCACTGTTGCATTGGCTCTGAGTCGGGTTCTCTGTCTTCAAATGTTCAGCCTAAGAGAGGGGATTTTTGTGTGTGTGTGTGTGTGTGTGTGTTTAACAGTGATGATGTGTGTGTGTGTGTGTGTGTGTGTGTGTGTGTGTTTAACAGTGATGATGTGTGTGTGTGTGTGTTTGTGTGTGTGTGTGTGTGTGTCCTCAGAGCAAGAACTCGTGAGTTGGAAGAACTGAGAGGCCTATGGCGTGGGTGTTGTCCTTGGCCACCTGCTGACAAGGCTGACAAGATAGGACCCTTTTGTCCATTGTTATTGGATAGGAACAGAACTTATAACCAGCTCCTGACCTAAATAGATCTTAGCACAACATTTTACTCAACATATCATATTCCATATTCACTATAACAAATATATTTACTACGACATTAGCAAGAACCGCCACATCCTCAGCCGGCTAATCCAGTGTGTGAAGTTTTGCGGAGTGTTTGAGTTAGCTTTGCGAGGCAAAGATGAAACTGAGGGCTCCACCAACCCTGGTAAGCCAACACTTTTGAGATCAGTCAATAAATGCTTCTGGTATTGACTTATATGCTGCCCCTGTCTTCATGTTGTTGCTGGACATATCTTTTTTAAAATGTGTGTAGGTCACCTAAATCATCAGAAAAATTGCCCCCCCTGAGAATTTTTTCAGGAGCCGCCACTGGTCGTCACGTGCCTCTTCTCCTTTCTCTCCCTGCCTCTTGTAGTCTTCAGGTAGCAATTACAATCTAGGCTGATTGCCATAGTCAGGAAGGAAATCAGAACTGTCAGAAAAAGACTGCTGTTTCAGAGGAATTAATTTAAGGCCCATTGTCATTTCCTGGTGCGACGTGATAATGGGGCAGATAACGGTTTAAGGAGGGAAAAAAATGAAAATGAATATGAATACTGTGTGAGAGCAAAGGCTTACAAAGATAACAGTTGAAGGAATAAAAATTGAAAATGAATATGAATACTGTGTGAGAGCAAAGGCTTACACAACTCCAAATTGACTCCCAATTCCCTCTTCTGGGTCCTTGTTGACACAAGCTCAGTGGTAGATGTCCAAAGGCTGATCTAGGAGAAGAAACCATACCCAAACCCCAACCTTCAATATTAGGTAAAACACCAAACAAACTGGCCTTCAGCGCAGCACTCGCAGGCATTTTAATCCTTCACCTGATCTGTCTTATAGAGAGATACACGACATGACCACCTGCTCGTCGAACATTTCATTCCAAAATCATGGGCATTAATATGGAGTTGGTCCCCCCTTTGCTGCTATAACAGCCTCCACTCTTCTGGTAAGGCTTTTCACTAGATGTTGGAACAATGCTGCGGAGACTTGGTTCCATTCACAAGAGCATTAGTGAGGTTGGGCACTGATGTTGGGCGATTGGGCCTGTCTCGCAGTCGCCATTCCAATTAATTCCAAAGGTGTTCGATGGGGTTGAGGTCAGGGCTCTTTGCAGGCCAGTCAAATTCTTCCACACCTATCTCGACAAACCGTTTCTGTATGGACCTCCCTTTGTACACGGGGGCATGGTCATACTGAAACAGGAAATTGCCTTCACCAAACTGTTGTCACAAAGTTGGAAGCACAGAATCGTCTAGAATGTCATTGTATGCTGTAGCATTAAGATTTCCCTTCACTGGAACTAAGGGGCCTAGCCCGAACCATGAAAAACAGCCCCAGACCATTATTCCTCCTCCACCAAACTTTACAGTTGGCACTTTGCATTGGGGCAGGTAGCGTTCTCCTGACATCCACCAAACCCAGAGTCGTCCGTCAGACTGTCAGATGGTGAAGAGTGATTCATCACTCTAGAGAGCGCGTTTCCACTGCTCCAGAGTCCAATGGTGGCGAATTTTACACCACTCCAGCCGACGCTTGGAATTGCGCATGGTGATCTTAGGCTTGGGTGCGGCTGCTCAGCCATGGAAACCCATTTCATGAAGCTCCCAACGAACAGTTCTTGTGCTGATGTTGCTTCCAGAGGCAGTTTGGAACTCGGTAGTGAGTGTTGCAACCGAGGACAGACGATTCTTACACTCTACGCGCGTCAGCACTCGACGGTCCAGTTCTGTGAGCTTGTGTGGCCTTCCACTTCGGGGCTGAGCTTTTGTTGCTCCTAGATGTTTCCACTTCACAATAACAGCACTTACAGTTGACCGGGGAAGCTCTAGCAGGGCAGAAATTTGACGAAGTGACTTGTTGGAAAGGTGGCATCCTATGACAGTGCCACGTTGAAAGTCATTGAGCTCTTCAGCAAGGCCATTCTACTGCCAATGTTTGTCTATGGAGATTGCATGGCTGTGTGCTCGATTTTATACACCTGTCAGCAACGAGTGTTGCTGAAATAGCCAAATCCACTACTTTGAAGGGGTGTCCACATACTTTTGTATATACAGTGTAGAAAAGCCTCTTGGTCTGTCCGTCCATCTGCCTGGAGTCATACAAAAAAATAAAAAATGTATGCAACAGTTATCCCTATACAGAAGTGGATGCCGGATGTCCATTGTCCGCCTGTAGCAACCTTTCTGCTATGCATGTGGAAAATATGGGGTCAGGCCCCTGACCCGTACCAAAAGGTACCACACATGGCTTTTAATCTTCCTGGTCCACTGGCAATGTGGAGCTTCCCCCTGAAAAAGACGCATGCACTCCTGGAGTCACTTAAATCTGAGTGTGGAGAGAAATATTTCATGATGGCACAATGTCGCTCAACTGAGTGATGTCTTGATTTGAATGTAACATGTGAGTCAGAGGTATAGAAGAAAAGAGAGGGGGAGAAGGAAAGACTTATACTGATAGAAGAGATGTGAATGAGAGAGAGGTAGAGAATGCCACTGACAGAATGTATGTCCGTGCCCATGCATTTGGACCCCCAGCCCGTGCACATTTTTGTAAAATTATTCCAACATCTGATTCAGCTTGTCAACTAATCATCAATCCCTTGATTAGTTGAATCAGTTGTGCTAAAGCTGGGATAGAACAACAATGAGCACTATCTAGGATTCCCAGAGGAACGGATTGAGGAACACTGGCAAATAACTACATTTTTCAAAAGACTCTTCCAATCGTATTCAAAGTTTATTGTTTACTGGTGCATGACATCCTCCCACACTTCGATGGATGTGCCAGGAAGAGTCAAAACAGTGGGTGGAAAGAAGATAGAAATTCCCCACAGTACATTATAGCTATAATGAACAAGATCAAAACACCACAACTTTTCACTTCAAAAGTGACTTATCATTTTATTCTCAAAAGCAATCGGAAAGTAACGTAATAAAATTGCTTGGAATTTCTCATTCTTCTTTCAGATTTATTCGCAGACACTAATAAAACAGTACTTTTCAGGATCCTAATGACTAATGTAGGGGTTTTATGGCTTTTTATGTATTATTCAATCAGATTGTGGCTTTTTCATTCCTATTACTTGGACAATGCTATTCCTAGCTGAGAATGTGCTTTAATTCTGTGGTTATCTCTGCATAAAATGTCAGGGTAGGTAGTCAGTCACACATACACTGCTTTTACACAGGCAGCCCAATTCTGATCTTTTTCAACTAATTGGTCTTTTGACCAATCACATCAGATCTTTTCACATCAAATCTTTTCAGAGCTGATCTGATTGGTCAAAATACCAATTAGTGAATAAAAGTTCAGGATTATTGGGCTGTTTGTGTAAACGCAGCCATAGAGCCTCACGAAAACACACTTCAGAGTCAGAGGGGTAAAATATATCTTAAAAGCAAAAGAGAATGAATACTTTCTCACTGCAAGAGGGTAGCAGACCTGTGTACAACGTCAATAAAGAGCCACATGGTGCACAGCATCCAACGGCAATGCACTTTGTCCAGCCCCACTGGTGCACTTGTACATGCATTACACCTCATAATATACCAATGATTCACTACAAGCCCCTCCAGGCCCACTGCACCTCATCTAGATTATTCAGCTCTATTGCTTCATAATACTGCTTTCATTTCTATCAGTCTCAAGTCATTAGACACAGACGGGCACATTGTTAACTGCTGAATATCACTCTGTCTCTCACTCATAGATGAATCAGAGACAACAGGAAAGGAAGTCACTCCAGCCAGAGTGTATGTGTGCTGCAGGACACTGAGCTGGATGAATTTGGGATGAATATAACATGAGGCCGGCCTGTAAAATATGCATCTCCATCCTGGCAATGATAGACCTGTTCAGCCGCTCAGCCCCTTCACTCCATTTATCCATCCCAGTGTTTTTAGAACGCATGACTCACTCATGACATGAGAGAGGGAGAGGGAGAGGGAGAGGGAGAGAGAGAGGGAGAGAGAGAGGGAGAGAGAGAGGGAGAGAGAGAGGAGAGAGAGAGAGAGAGAGAGAGAGAGAGAGAGAGAGAGAGAGAGAGAGAGAGAGAGAGAGAGAGA
The DNA here is from genome assembly GCF_964263955.1 of Coregonus lavaretus. Lineage (NCBI taxonomy): Eukaryota > Metazoa > Chordata > Actinopteri > Salmoniformes > Salmonidae > Coregonus > Coregonus lavaretus. The sequence goes on along the minus strand of NC_140014.1, from coordinate 26,361,348 downwards.
GAGAGAGAGAGAGAGAGAGAGAGAGAGAGAGAGAGAGAGAGAGAGAACCTTCAACCAAACGGTACAAATCACGGCTGTCAGTTTGGATTCAGAGTGGTTTGTTGACAGAGTGAATTATCGGCAGGGATCAGATGGTGCCTGAGCAGCATATCGACAGATCTACTGGTGTATCAGATAGGAACGGAACCTCACCACGGGAACATTAGAGTTAAATAATAACTGAGACAGCGGGTCTGTTTCCTAAAGGTAACATTGCTTTATTTAGAAGGGATCTTGTCTATGCCCCTTTCAAAACCTAAGTAATAATGAAAATGACATTACAGTATGTAACAGGCATACTTAGTACATGTTAGTTCTTGTGAATCTACAGGGCTCAACAGGTTCATGCTTTCCACGCCTTGGCAGACTTGAGAGTTAGATGTAATAGGAAGAATGACAAGAATGAAATGGAGATGGACAGAGAGATGAACACAATCGAGAGTGTCACACATGCCACACACCTGACTAATACACTTAGAAGCATTTCCACCCTATAAATCAGCCCACTGTTCAGATTAGTGGGAAACCAATAAGTGCCTCTCCAAACCCAGGACCTATGGAACACAACGACAACTCCCTCACGGATTGACGATCCCTCCATTGGCAGGTTGGATGCCAAGGCTCGTTTAACACGTGTTGTTTGGTGACAGTTTAACTTCCAAGCTTCATTCAGTGTGTCTTTCAGAGCTGATGGGATTTCACAGGATTTAGATGAGCCTCCCACTGCTTGCGCTTATCTCGTCAGGAGTGGGAGACAGACAGACAGTCATTACTGCAGGTGTGAAGTGTAAACCTTCCCAGGCAGCCGCCATCGCACGGTACCAGTCTTACCGTCGTTGTGGCTACATGTCTTAGTGTCAATCATGTCTAACGTAAGTGGAGGGCGTAGGAATGGGGGAGATGGTGAAGGTGGCATGGTGAAGTGTTTTTACTGTCTTGTAATGTGGGTGTCATACTGTGGGTCAATTTCATTTGAACTCAGGACATTAATTATTCCATTCAGAGGTTCAATTGTAAAATTATTCCATTCAGAGGTTAAATTGTAAAACAGTACAATTTAGAGAAGACTAAAGAACATTTATTCTTAGAGTGCCTAACCTATTACATTTACACTGAGTATACCAAAAATGTTGAACACATTCCTAATATTGAGTTTCAACTAGTGGATTTAACTAGTGACATCAATAAGGGATCGTAGCTTTCACCTGGATTCACCTGGTCAGTTATGATGGATGTCATGGAAAGAGCAGGTGTTCTTAATGTTTTGTATACTCAGTGTACGTCTGTTGTGCACCACTTTGCAATCTTTTAGCCCAAATTTCAAATCAGTTGTGTCTGCATCCTCTAACAAAGGATGTGCACTCCGTACCAGGGAATAAATGCATGTTGTGACATTATTATCAGACCAACGTTGGTAGTGTGTGTGGGGGGGAAAGGCTTCAAAATGATGTTGCCATGGTGATGTTGTCTCTGTGCAGCTCCGACTTGGCAGTGAGTTGAAAGAATCATCGAGATGCAGCAGGTTGTTGACTTGAATAAAATGACATGAGATACAACAAAGCCACCAAGTCACAGCAGCCAACATGATATCCCAAACAAGGCCATGTAAACCAGAATAGCATCACATTCCAAGTCATGGCAACAGCGTTATCGTTATTAAAGCCATCATTGTATCACAAACTGATCACCTGCATAATTATCTAATTGCCATGCAATGTTACCATAATGTTAGTGTAAAACTTGTATGTCACTTTAAATGCTTTCACCCATTCAAAGGGTTATTCAGTGCTGTGCACTTCTTCTAATCAGGTACCATTCCATTTCCATCCATGCCCAGGCTTCATAACATTGCACACTCCTATTCAGGCACTTTGCCCAGGGTTTACTACCATGTTCCCAATGCAGGGGTACAGGCAAATTGAAATTGTAGATAATTGGCCCTCTTTCTGGGACTCACCCACAAACAGGACCAAGCCTGACCTGCTGAGGAGTGACGGACTCTATCCTAGCTGGAGGGGTGCTCTCATCTTATCTATCAACATAGACAGGCCTCTAACTCCTCTAGCTTCACAATCAGATAGGATGCAGGTCAGGCAGAAGGCTGTTAGCCTTCCTGACAGCTTAGTGTAGTCTGCCCCCAGCACAGTCAGTGCAGACAGCTCAGTTTTCCCCATTGAGACTGTGTCTGTGCCTCGATCTAGGTCTGGCAAAACTAAAAATGGCGTTGTTCACCTTAGCAATCTCACTGGAATAAAGACCTCCTCCATTCCTGTTGTGGTGGAAAAACCACTCTGAAGAAGGCAGTCCGATCTCAATATAGAAAAGCTTTATTTGGACATACATGTGAAAAACCAATTCGACTCGCTCTTTGTTCTCACAGACATTTAACCGAGGATGGGTGGGGTGTTTCACATGCCCTTATAATGAGTCCGGTACTTCTGCTTATCACCACAGATAGTAGGCCCAGAGAAAGACAAATTATACCAGGGACATGTCCACTCCCCCACACATCCTGGGATAACAGGAACCATGAAAGATTGTTTCAAAGAGCGTTAGAACAGGGCAGTTTAGAAATAGTTATAAAACAGACTGGTTATATTACATATCAGGGAACAGAGCAACCTTACAGACAAGACGAGGAACAGGATGGCCTGTGTCTTCTTCAGGTCATATAAGATAACAAATAAAATGTCCTCTTCTACACTTTCGTTATTAAAAGAGATTGTGATAATACCTCACATCTCAAAATAAGACTACTTAATGTTAGATCCCTCACTTCCAAGGAAGTCATCATGTGGTGAGTGATTTTGAATGAACCAGGTGCAGGAGAGTAAATCACAAAATAAAAGGGTTTATTCCGAAAACACAGCGGTACGCAGCAATGTGTCAAACACTCCAGTGCGTAAATCAGGCACACTGGGAAACAACAAGGCACATGGGTGAAATATCCCGGTGAAACAAAATACAAGGAGCTCCACCGAGCTAAACTAACCTCCACAATAAACAATCACACACAAAGACAAGGGGGCAGAGGGAACACGTATACAGGTATTGATGAGGGGATATGAACCAGGTGTGTGTAATAAACAAGACAAAACAAATGGAATGATGAGATGAGGAGCGGCAGTGGCTAGAAGGCCGGTGAAGACAAACGCCAAAGCCTGCCCGAACAAGGAGAGGAGGCAGCTACGGAGGAAGTCGTGACACATCGTCAATGAACTAATCACTGATCATAAACTTGATGTGATTGGTCTGACTGAAACATGGATTAAGCCTGATGAATTCACCGCATTAAATGAGGCCTCTCCTCCTGGTTACACTAGTGGCCATGTCCCCGCACATCGTGCAAAGGTGGAGGTGTTGCTAACATTTATGACAGGCAATTTCTATGCAGCCTACTCAATCACTTTTTATAGCTATTGTTTCAGGCCTCCTGGGCCTTATACAGCGTTCCTCACAGAGTTCCCTGAATTCCTATCAGACCTCGTAGTCATGGCAGATAATATTCAAATTTTTGGTGACTTCAATATTCACAAGGAGAAGTCCACAGACCCACTTCAAAAGGCTTTCAGAGCCTTCATCAGTGGGTTTTGTCCAACATGTCTCAGGATGTACGCATTGCCACAATCATTCCCGTGGAATAGATATTGTGATTCTAAATGTTTTTCCTCATAATCCCAGACTATCAGACCACCATCTTATTATTAGTTTGCAATCGCAACAAATTATTTTCTTAGACCCATTTACATTTTACATTTTACATTTACATTTTAGTCATTTAGCAGACGCTCTTATCCAGAGCGACTTACAGTTAGTGAAAACATTTTTTTAGATTTATTTTTTATTTTTATACTGACCCCCCGTGGGAATCAAACCCACAACCCTGGCGTTGCAAACGCCATGCTCTATCAACTGAGCTACATCCCTGCCGGCCATTCCCTCCCCTACCCTGGACGACGCTGGGCCAATTGTGCGCCGCCCATGAGTCTCCCGGTCGCGGCCGGATGCGACAGAGCCTGGATTCGAACCAGGATCTCTAGTGGCACAGTTAGCACTGCGATGCAGTGCCTTAGACCACTGCGCCACTCAGGACCCCAACCAAGGATTATCAAATGCCGCGCTTTAAATTCTCGGACAACCCAAACATTCCTAGATGCCCTTCCAGACTCCCTCCACCTACCCAAGGACATCGGAGTACAAAAATCAGTTAACCACCTAACCGAGGATCTAAACTTAACCTTGCATAATACCCTAGATACAGTCGCACCACTAAAAAATAAAACAATTGTCACAAGAAGCAAGCTCTCTGGTATACAGAAAATACCAGAGCCTTGAAGCAAGCTTCCAGAAAATTGGAACGGAATTGGCACTCCACCAAATTGGAAGTCTTCCGACTACCTTGGAAAGACAGTAGCGTGCAATATCGAAAAGCCCTCACTGCTGCGCAATCAACCTACTTTTCCAACCTGATTGAGGAGAATAAAAACAATCCTCTAATTTGTTTTTGATACTGTCGCAAAGCTAACTAAAAATAAGCATTGCCCAAGTGAGGATGGCCTTGACTCTAGCAGTGATGAATTCATGAACATCTCCTACGAAAAGATCTTAATCATTAAAAAACGAATTACAGACTCCTCTTTGACTATGTGTATTTCTCCAAAACTCAGTTGTATTTTCCAGATGTTGAAATCAGGCTCATTTTTGGTTCTGAATGAAAGTTGAAAATATGTAATTTATAGAGGTCTATGATTGGTTCAGATTTGGTCTGGACCGGACCAAAAACCAATGTCTGTAGATGTGGAAATCAAGGCCGGTCCAGATTGCACCAAAAAAAGACATCCAAAAGGCGTCGGTCCGTGCTTACTGAGGTGCCGACAGTGTTGCCTGAAATTGAATTTTATGAATGCCCAACTATGTGGTAAGCCTACTGTTTGTAAAACACCAAAAAACAGGACCAAAAAAAGCTGTCCAAAAGACGTCGGCTCGTGCTTACTGGGGTGTAGCCTACCATGTGGCCCACAATGGAATTTTATGAACGCCCATCCATGTGGTAGGCCCACCATTTGTAAAACAGGCCGTTGCATTGGCTTTATTAGTCCTGATTCCTGTGACTAATCAATTTGGCTATCTAAGTTCTGAATATCAGCTACCCAACTTTATCAGGAGTTATCGTGAGCCTATTTGCAATGTGTTTACACAGCTGGGAATGCAGAAGTATTTTTTTCTCTCGCTATGATCAGCTTGTCAAAAATTGACGGATACAAACTTGAAACCACTGATCATGACAAAGTGGGCACTGCTTATCACAGGGCGGCATCAGCACTCACCTAAAACGCCCATATGCCACTGGTTGAGAGAAATTGTCATTGTTTTTGGGCAAGATTATGTGAGGTTTTATGTGGTGTTGTTAGAGGTGCGTCTTGGTCAGTTTAGTTCAGAAAATGCCGCCCCCTCGTCAATCTGTCGCCATAGGCGGTTGCCTAATCCTGCGCCTTGGGTTTTAGACCCCATCATAGTACTAAGACCGCACTCGTGAAGGTGGTAAATTACCTTTTAATGGTGTCAGACCAAGGCTCTGTGTCTGTTCTCGTGCACCTAGACCTTATTGCCGCTTTCGACACCATCGATCACCACATTCTTTTGGAGAGACTGTAAACCCTAATTGGTTTACACCGACAAGTTCTTGCCTCCCCCTTTTGCCCTCAGAACAGCCTCAATTCGTCGGGGCAAGGTGTCGAAAGCGTTCCACAGGGATGCTGGCCCATTTTGACTCCAATGCTTCCTTTGGGTGGTGGACCATTCTTGACACACACAGGAAAGTGTTGAGCGTGAAAAACCCAGCAGCTTTGGAATTCTTGACACAAACTGGTGCGACTGGCACCTACTACCATGCCCTGTTCAAAGGCACTTAAATATTTTGTCTTGCCCATTCACCCTCTGAATGGCACACATACACAGTCCATGTCTCAATTGTCTCAAGGCTTAAAAATCCTTCTTTAATTCACTGCAGTGTGCTAAATCAGGGTCACACAGAGTGATTCTTGGTAGTCTTAAACAAATCTACTTTGAAACAAAAGTATAAACCTTACGCACATGGTTATGGGCTTAACAAAAAGACGACACCTGTACCATGTCTGATATAGAGTTGAAACTTATTCAATTTTGAGTTTGCATCCCAATATTACACTTTATATACATCACAGAAGACTGAAATATAACAAAACTGTTTGACATAGAAACACAGGATTTTCGTTATAAAATATAAAATATCTTTATGAATTATAAGATTATGAAAAATATTAATAACATTCCACCCATGAGGCCAAAGAGGAAAGGGCTACCCTGTCTCCTCCCCTTCATCTACACTAATTGAAGTGGGTTTAACAAGTGACATCAATAAGGGTCATAGCTTTCACCTGGATTCACCTGGTCAGTCTATGACATGGAAAGAGCAGGTGTTCTTAATGTTTTGTACACTCAATGTATATGCTACCTCTTGGTGATGTCATTCGGAAACACAATGTCAACTTTCACTGCTATGCAGACGACACACAGCTGTACATTTCAATGAAACATGGTGAAGCCCCAAAAAGGAAGAGGATGGCGGCAAATGTTTAACTTTTAAGCTCAAACAAAACGAAGATGCTAGTTCAAGATCCCAAGAAACAAAGAGGTCTGCTGTCGGATCTGAAAATGAATTTCGGTGGTAGGACAGTCGTCTCAAATAAAGGACCTCGGCGTTACTCTATCTTATGACGAACATAAAAAATTTATTTCAAGAGCATCTTATTTCCATCTACGTAACATTGTAAAAATCTGACATGAACATCTAGCAACCCAAAGGTTGCATGTTCAAATCTCATCACGAACAACTTTAGCATTTTAGCTAATTAGCAACTTTGCAACTACTTACTACTTTTTAGCTACTTTGCAACTATTTAGCGTGTAAGCTAACCCTTCCCCTAATCCTAACCTTAACCATTTAACCTAAATCCTTAATCTTAACCCTAACCTTAAACCTAACCTTAACCCCTATTCTTAAAACCTCACATAGCTAACATTAGCCACCTGGCTAACATTAGCGTTAGTCACCTAGCCACCTAGCTAATGTTAGCGTTAGCCACCTAGCCACCTAGCTAATGTTAACTACAACAAATTGGAGTTCACAACATATCAGACGTTTTGCAAATTCGCAACATATTGTACAAATTGCAATTCGTAACATATCATATGAAATGGATTGATGTACATCCATCAATTAATACATACGGAACGTAATGTATCATACCAATTGGAGTGTCCTGGATTTAAGTTTAGTATGTTACGCCTACCCCTGTGGTGTTGACAGTTTTGTCTTAGGGGAAATGAAGTTGGTCTCCTTTCAGACTGACCACTGATCCACAGAAAAACCTCCAGGTCTCTATGAACGCATAGTGTAACACTCTATTTGAACCCAATGACATATAGCATAAAATATGCTGTCATAAGCGTAACAAATCTGCCATCACAAGCAAATCTGCCTTCACAAATCAGCTCAAGTTAGTTGAAATGAAGTGACATAACAGAACACCAAGCATTATACAAATGAAACAGGCTAGCTTGTCACCCAACAAAAAAATACTACATATAAATTAAGCCATGATCAACTTAAATTACATTACATTGTTGTTTGTTTTTGACCACACTATAAACAACAGTTTAAAGTAAAAGCCCAATAAATATATGAAAGAAATGGGAGAGAGATGGAATGAAATGAAAAGAGAAGTGAAAGAGAGAGAGACAGTGGTGCTGTGAATGTGTAAGGATTTAGATGCCGTCCTCCTCACAACAACAGCAAGATGGAAAAATTATACGTAATCATTTTGAGGACAAAACGACCCTGCAATACAGCAAAGAAGTGTACTTTTGAAAAGCAAGCAAAATGTGCATTTGTGTCAGGAACATTCAGCATTTTTGGGACAGCCACGATTGGAGTACGTTTCACACACAGTGTAATTGAGCCACGGCATGTTCCTCCCGCTACCATCTAGAAGGCGGAGACAGTATAGGTGCATCAAACCACTAGCAGGCCTCCGCCCAATACCCTGCCCTGAACCTTAGTCACTGTTACTAGCTGGTTACCACCCGGTACTCTACCCTGCACCGTAGAGGCTGCTGTAGGTACAGTGCATTGGGAAAGTATTCAGACCCCTTTACTTTTTCCATATTTTGTTACATTACAGACTTATTCTAAAATGGATTAAATGGATTTTTTCCCTCATCAATCTACACACAAAGCAAAAACAGGTTTTTATAATTTTTGCAAGTTTATTAAAAACTAAAAACGGAAATATCACACTTACATAAGTATTCAGACACTTTACTCAATACTTTGTTGAAGCACCTTTGGCAGTGATTACAGCCTCGAGTCTTCTTGGGTATGACGCTACAAGCTTGGCACACCTGTATTTGGGGAGTTTCTCCCATTCTTCTCTGCAGATCCTCTCAAACTCTGTCAGGTTGGATGAGGAGCATCGCTGCACAGCTATTTTCAGGTCTCGCCAGAGATGTTAGATCGGGTTCAAGTCCGGGCTCTGGCTGGGCCACTCAAGGACATTCAGAGACTTGTCCCGAAGCCACTCCTGCGTTGTCTTGGCTGTGTGCTCAGGGTCGTTGTCCTGTTGGAAGGTGAACCTTAGCCCCCAGTCTGAGGTCCTGAGGGCTCTGGAGCAGGTTTTCATTAAGGATCTCTCTGTACTTTGCTCCGTTCATCTTTGACTCAATCCTGACTAGTCTCCCAGTCCCTGCTGCTGAAAAACATCACCATAGCATGCTGCTGCCACCACCATGCTTCACCGTAGGGATGGTGCCAGTTTCCTCCAGACGTGACTCTTGGCATTCAGGCCAAAGAGTTCAATCTTGGTTTCATCAGACCAGAGAATCTTGTTTCTCATTGTCTGAGAGTCTTTAGGAGCCTTTTGGCAAACTCCAAGCGGGCTGTCATGTGCCTTTTACTGAGGAGTGGCTTCCGTCTGGCCACTCTACCATAAAGGCCTGATTGGTGGAGTGCTGCAGAGATGGTTGTCCTTCTGGAAGATTCTCCGATCTCCACAGAGGAACTCTGTGGCCAGCTCTAGGAAGAGTCTTGGTGGTTCCAAACTTCTTCCATTTAAGAATGATGGAGGATACTGTGTTCTTGGGGACCTTCAATGCTGCAGAAATTTTTTGGTACCCTTCCCCAGATCTGTGGCTTGACACAATCCTATCTCGGAACATCTCTGGAGAGACCTGAAAATAGCTGTGCAGCAACTCTCCCCGTCCAACCTGACAGAGCTTGAGAGGATCTGCAGAGAAGAATGGGAGAAACTACCCAAATACAGGTGTGCAAAGCTTGTAGCGTCATACCCAAGAAGACTCGATGCTGTAATCGCTGCCAAAGGTGCTTCAATAAAGTACTGAGTAAAGTGTCTGAATACTTATGTAAATGTGATATTTCCGTTGTTTCTTTTTTATAAATGTGGTCCTCTGTAGCTCAGCTGGTAGAGCACGGCGCTTGTAACGCCAAGGTAGTGGGTTCAATCCCCGGGACCACCCATACACAAAAATGTATGCACGCATGACTGTAAGTCGCTTTGGATAAAAGCATCTGCTAAATGGCATATTATTATTATTATTATTATAAATGAGCAAAAATATATAAAAACCTGTTTTTGCTTTGTCATTATGAGGTATTGTGTGTAGATTGATGAGGGAGGGGGGAACAATTTAATCAATTTTTAAATAAGGCTGTAACGTAACAAAATGTGGAAAAAGTCAGGGGGTCTGAATACTTTCCGAAGGCACCATTATACAGTATATACAGTATGTCCAGACTCTGACATTGCTCGTTCTGATATGTCTTAATTTCTTTATTTTACTTTTTGGAATATGTGTGTATTGTTTTGTATTGCCAGGTATTACTTCACTGTTGGAGCTAGAAACACAAGCATTTCGCTCCACCTACGATAACATCTGAAAATATGTGTACGCGACCAATAAACTTTGATTTGATTTGAAGAGATAGCTCTGCCTCTTGTGTAACTTTCTTTTCAACTAATCCAATATATAATGTGGATTCTTTGTCACTGTGTTCAGGCTAGATGGGTTCAGACCAGCAGGGTCGTCACTAGTTACCACAGCCACAAAGTCACAATTATGGCTAAACCACATATTTCTACAATTTATGTTCTTAAAATCTGATTTTAAACCTAACCCTAACGTTAAGCACACTGGCTGCTAAACTTATGCCTAACACTAACCTTACATTTCTGACTTTGTGGCTGTGGTAACTAGTGATAACCGAGCAGTAGCGGGGCCTCGGCCCTATAGCTCCCGTTGGCCCTGCCTGCTCTGCTTGGCTCGCCCTTTACTCATGACAATATGTTTGTTCTCTACAGAGATGTGAGTCGAACGCTTGAGTGTTTTCCCAGGTATTGAAAGGGGATTGATTTATCCACAGATTCACCTTTACTAATGACAGCAGTAGACATAAAGAGCTACGTGTCTAGCCATCTAGCCAGTCTAGGTGAAAAGCTGACCTGCTCTTTCACCATAATAATGATAATGATGATGAGGGTGATTATCATTGTCTTCGGCCTGCTTGGTTGATTGGAATTGGACATTTGATTTTTGACTGCAATTACAACCGCTCATAATCCCTCGTGTCAATGCGCCTTAGCATGGCTTGACTGTATTATTTTAGCATGTTTTAAAGCCAGATGCACTACCCAACAAGTTGCTGATGGTTTGTTTTTCCACATAAACCAAGTTGTTGTGGAAATGGGGCACACTAAATCATGGTCTGTTGGGCAGATGTTTTACTCCAACAAATGCCTATTGAGCATATTGAATCAGACAAAACGTTTGCCTACAAAAGCCAACTAACACAGAGAAGTATAGTACAACAATCAGACATTGATGTTGTTTGCATTTGTTGGCCAAAGTCTGGGCAGTGTGCAAGCGCCTTTAGTTTGGATATCACAGGAGCTCTTGAATAAACATTTGTTTACATTTATCAAAGGGTAATCTGTTTGTTTTTCCCCTAGATCTAACTGAAAAGGGGCTTATTTGTACGCATAAATAATAACTGAGAGGAAATGTATTATCATGCTACAGTGTGGTTGTGTATCCTGTTCCAATTTATGTAAATACAGTCTCAGGGGAAAGTATGAAGCCATTTGAGTATGCTGTCAGAGAGACGCTTCAGGATGACACTGTCATTGAAATTGACTAGAGTCGCCTAGCAACTATCTTACGGTACCATTCACTCAGCCAGGCATATTTTTTATATGTAAATTATTGACCAGCTCAGAAACAGAGAAACGGGTTCATTGATCAATGTATTCCGATCCGTCAAGTATCATAATTTAGTTCTGTCTCCATAAGTGCTAACAAAGGCATCTATACTACAGAGTAGCCCTAACAAGGTTGAAATGCCAAATGTCCAGGTTGTGAAAGGCTTTGAAGAGCCCAACGTGCCGAGGCTCCTGTTTGTCACTGAGATGAGTTGCCATGTGTTGGTTCTCCAGGCCTTCACGGCAGGAAGCCTTGGCTGCAGGGGGAGACAACTGCCATCCACCCTGCGGTTACTGGCTCTAAACTCACACAGAGAATGAGGCAAGGCTAACACTGGAGATTAAAATGCTGCTTTTCACATCATCAAAACAAGGATTTGGGGGGGGGGGGGGGGGGACCTGTCAACATTATCCATGTTTACTGACATAGTTTTGAGGCTTGTATGCTGTGTGAACCATGTACAGTTGAAGTTGGAAGTTTACATACACTTAGGTTGGTGTCATTAAAACTCGTTTTTCAACCACTCCACAAATTTCTTGTTAACAAACTATAGTTTTGGCAAGTCGGTTAGGACATCTACTTTGTGCAACAATTGTTTACAGACAGATTATTTCACTTATACTTCACTGTATCACAATTCCAGTGGGTCAGAAGTTTACATACACTAAGTTGACTGTGCCTTTAAACAGCTTGGAAAATTCCAGAAAATGATGTAATGGTTTTAGAAGCTTCTAATAGGCTAATTGACATCATTTGAGTCAATTGGAGGTGTACCTGTGGATGTATTTCAAGGCCTACCTTCAAACTTAGTGACTCTTTGCTTGACATCATGGGAAAATCAAAATAAATCAGCCAAGACCTCAGAAAAAAAATGGTAGACCTCCACAAGTCTAGTTCATCCTTGGGAGCAATTTCCAAACGCCTGAAGGTACCACGTTCATCTGTACAAACAATAGTACGCAAGTATAAACACCATGGGACCATGCAGCCGTCATGCCGCTCGGGAAGGAGACGCGTTCTGTCTCCTAGAGATGAATGTACTTTGGTGCGAAAAGTGCAAATCAATCCCAGAACAACAGCAAAGGACCTTGTGAAGATGCTGGAGGAAACAGGTACAAAAGTATCTATATCCACAGTAAAACGAGTCCTACAGTATATCGACATAACCTGAAAGGCCGCTCAGCAAAGAAGAAACCACTGCTCCAAAACCGCCATAAAAAAGCCAGACTACGGTTTGCAACTACAAAGATTGTACTTTTTGGAGAAATGTCCTCTGGTCTGATGAAACAAAAATAGAACTGTTTGGCCATAATGACCATCGTTATGTTTGGAGGAAAATGGGGTAGGCTTGCAAGCCGAAGAACACCATCCCAATTGTGAAGCACGGGGGTGGCAGCATCATGCTGTGGGGGTGCTTTGCTGCATGAGGGACTGGTGCACTTCACAAAATAGATGGCATCATGAGAAAGGTAAATTATGTGGATATATTGAAGCAACATCTCAAGACATCAGTCAGGAAGTTAAAGCTTGGTCACAAATGGGTCTTCCAAATGGACAATGACCCCAAGCATACTTCCAAAGTTGTGGCAAAATGGCTTAAGGACAACAAAGTCAAGGTATTGGAGTGGCCATCACAAAGCCCTGACCTCAATCCTATAGAAAATTTGTGGGCAGAACTGAAAAAGCGTGTGCGAGCAAGGAGGCCAATAAACCTGACTCAGTTACACCAGCTCTGTCAGGAGGAATGGGCCAAAATTCACCCAATTTATTGTGGGAAGCTTGTGGAAGGCTATCCGAAACATTTGACCCAAGTTAAACAATTTAAAGGCAATGCTACCAAATACTAATTGAATGTATGTAAACTTCTGATCCACTGGGAATGTGATGAAATAAATAAAATATGAAATAAATAATTCTCTCTACTATTATTCTGACATTTCACATTCTTAAAATAAAGTGGTGATCCTAACTGACCTAAGACAGGGAATTTTTACTAGGATTAAATGTCAGAAATTGTGAAAAACTGAGTTTAAATGTATTTGGCTAAGGTGTATGTAAACTTCCGACTTCAACTGTATGTAACTGTGAAACAATAGAACAGTGGGATGATACCTCTTTTAACGACAGACTGACTAATTATTGGTATCTCTTTAATCTTTAAATCTTTAAACCATCATTTGTATATTCCAGTTTTTGTGAGAGCACCACGATATATCAAATGTTTCAAAACCGCAGAGACATAACAAAAGCGAGGAGATGCCTAATCTGTTTCATTTTGCAGAGCAAAGACAGTGTCTGCCCTAAAAAGCAATCAACAAACAATTTGCTATGGGTGTCTGATTCAAACAAATGTTTACATTCTTGTTTACTTTCGTCTGTGCTGTCCTTGGACGTCCCTGAGTGTTCCAGGCCAAAAAGCACGTCCAGAAATTCAAGCACACACCTCTGGATAATGAGAAAGCCCTGGCCTATATGCCCTGAGCTGCTGGCCCTCATGTGATGTAAAGTCTGGGAGAACAACCTCCCCCAGTTTCCTTGGCAACAGAGAAGAGATAGATCCTCTGGTTTGAACAGTTAAGTCACCAATAAAGTCCACACTGTTGGAAATGTGAAGGAGCATGCAGGACAACAACCCCCTGTTTCTCCTCACACTGACTGTTTTCCAGTTACTAATCCTGCACATTATTCAATTCTGTCTTGAATCATCACAGAACAGACTGGCATCTTTTCTAGCTGAGGTACTGTACATAACATGATCTGTTACCTGGTTAAATAAAGGTGAAATAAAATTTGAAAAATAAAAATAAAATGATCCTTTAGACCCCAGGGCTGTTTGTCCTCCATCAGTAACAATCTCAGTGTTGCTGCGACTACATTGATATCACTGCCTATCTGTCAATGTGCCTAATCAGTCTCAGCATCATGTATTCTGGACCGGCCCATCCAGGCAGAAACTACAGCTGGCTGATTTAACTCAGGAATGAAGCCATCTGCTCGCCTAAAAACTGTGAAACATTTTTATACCAAAAACAACAACTCAAACAAATCATGTTGCAAAGTTTGTTGATTCAGATGAGTAAATTTGGACGTCCATGCTCTAACGCTGTCATATGATAGCCCCATTGGTAAACAACGGAGTCTGACACTGTTTTGTTTGTTGTTGTTTTTCTCCCAGGAGAAATCAGTCAGTGGTCTCTTAATGTGACAGATGTGAAAGGAGATGCAGATGCCGACAGGGTAGCAACAGAACCACAGATAGAAACTCTACACTTTGTCAACAAGAACACTGCAGGGAAACTCCACTGAAGAGTTCTCGCCTTCAAGGTTGTATCTACAGAGGGGGAAAAAAGTATTTAGTCAGCCACCAATTGTGCAAGTTCTCCCACTTAAAAAGATAAGAGAGGCCTGTAATTTTCATCATAGGTACACGTCAACTATGAAAGACAAAATGAGAATTTTTTTTCCAGAAAATCACATTGTAGGATTTTTAATGAATTTATTTGCAAATTATGGTGGAAAATAAGTATTTGGTCTATAACAAAAGTTTCTCAATACTTTGTTATATACCCTTTGTTGGCAATGACACAGGTCAAACGTTTTCTGTAAGTCTTCACAAGGTTTTCACACACTGTTGCTGGTATTTTGGCCCATTCCTCCATGCAGATCTCCTCTAGAGCAGTGATGTTTTGGGGCTGTCGCTGGGCAACACGGACTTTCAACTCCCTCCAAAGATTTTCTATGGGGTTGAGATCTGGAGACTGGCTAGGCCACTCCAGGACCTTGAAATGCTTCTTACGAAGCCACTCCTTCGTTGCCCGGGCGGTGTGTTTGGGATCATTGTCATGCTGAAAGACCCAGCCACGTTTCATCTTCAATGCCCTTGCTGATGGAAGGAGGTTTTCACTCAAAATCTCACGATACATGGCCCCATTCATTCTTTCCTTTACACGGATCAGTCGTCCTGGTCCCTTTGCAGAAAAACAGCCCCAAAGCATGATGTTTCCACCCCCATGCTTCACAGTAGGTATGGTGTTCTTTGGATGCAACTCAGCATTCTTTGTCCTCCAAACACGATGAGTTGAGTTTTTACCAAAAAGTTATATTTTGGTTTCATCTGACCAGATGACATTCTCCCAATCCTCTTCTGGATCATCCAAATGCACTCTAGCAAACTTCAGACGGGCCTGGACATGTACTGGCTTAAGCAGGGGGACACGTCTGGCACTGCAGGATTTGAGTCCCTGGCGGCGTAGTGTGTTACTGATGGTAGGCTTTGTTACTTTGGTCCCAGCTCTCTGCAGGTCATTCACTAGGTCCCCTCGTGTGGTTCTGGGATTTTTGCTCACCGTTCTTGTGATCATTTTGACCCCACAGGGTGAGATCTTGCGTGGAGCCCCAGATCGAGGGAGATTATCAGTGGTCTTGTATGTCTTCCATTTCCTAATAATTGCTCCCACAGTTGATTTCTTCAAACCAAGCTATTGCAGATTCAGTCTTCCCAGCCTAGTGCAGGTCTACAATTTTGTTTCTGGTGTCCTTTGACAGCTCTTTGGTCTTGGCCATAGTGGAGTTTGGAGTGTGACTGTTTGAGGTTGTGGACAGGTGTCTTTTATACTGATAACAAGTTCAAAGAGGTGCCATTAATACAGGTAACGAGTGGAGGACAGAGGAGCCTCTTAAAGAAGAAGTTACAGGTCTGTGAGAGCCAGAAATCTTGCTTGTTTGTAGGTGACCAAATACTTATTTTCCACCATAATTTGCAAATAAATTCATAAAAAATCCTACAATTTTTTTTTTTTTTTCTCAATTTGTCTGTCATAGTTGACGTGTACCTATGATGAAAATTACAGGCCTCTCTCATCTTTTTAAGTGGGAGAACTTGCACAATTGGTGACTGACTAAATGCTTTTTTCCCCCACTGTATGTTTAATCCAATGTTTGGTTTGCCATAAAAAACACGTTTCATTACAAAAAATGCATTCTCATTTGGGAGCATACAAGATTGTGGGGCTTTTTGAGTGCTTTAATGTTCAATGGTCTGCCATGCTGAAATGCTGAAATAGCGTGTTTGATGGGGGTGATCAGGCTGACCTCCACATTGTTTCCGCCCAAGGGGGCTGTGGTTGATAGCGTGTCCTCAGCCTTGCACTGTAATTAAAGTTGAAACCCAGCTCTAATAAGCTCTGTGTTTATCTTGAATATGTTGCATCATTCCGCAACATTTTCATTATAAAAGTTAACTCCTCTGTATTTGTCACACAAGAGGCCTCTCTGGCCTATTAAGGCTTTTGAGCAGAATTGATCAAATCAGATATTATGAAATTGTCACTAGCTATTGTATCTATTTAGTGGATGTTATCAACAGCTTAGAACTTCAAAGTTTAATGTTGAAGAGATTGCCCAATTTAGACTGGAGAAAGAAAACATGGTCCCTCTCAAACCTAAATTAACATTGTATATTGTCAGTGACGTTATATTAATAAAGTTCAATAAAACTAAACTTCAAGAATAACTTTCTTCAAAAACACTGACAAAGGGAAATGAGACCAGAACAGTATACAGTCACTTTCTATTTAAATACAATTCCAATAACATTTTGAACGTTAATTGTGTAATCTTTAACGTTAGCAAAATCTTGCTTCTTGACCAATTGATGCACCCGAGCATGTGAGAAAATCCTATGGCCCTGAGGCCTATTCCAACTCAATGCTGCTTTTCCATGGTACCTCGAGTGCTGTGCTCACATGGCTTCTCCTCTACACACAAGGCTAAAGATAGATATGGGGCCTTTTCATAAAAACATTTGGAATCTATAAACTTTAATAAATAATAGCCTACTCTCGGCTGCAGGCTATCTAAAATGTTAAACATTTCAGCAGAAAAACCTCAGTTCCATGTATTTCTTGATGTTCTCAGTTAAGTTGAGCCAGGCTGTCTTTTTTCTGAAAAAACTTGATATACACTGAGTGTACAAAACATTAGAAACACCTGCTCTTTCCATGTGAAAGCTATGATCCCTAATTGATGTCACCTTAAATCCACTTAAATCAGTGTAGATGAAGGGGAGGAGACAGGTTAAAGAAGGATTTTTAAGCCTTGAGACAATTGAGACATGGATTGTGTATGTGTGTCATTCAGAGGGTGAATGGGCAAGAAGGTATGGCTGTCCACCCGAGATCTGCCCCTCCGGGTGGAGTCCTGCAAACATTCCCCCCGGTTTATCAGCCCTTTCCCCGTCTCCAAGATCATTAGCCCCTCTGCTGTTCGTCTTCTGTTCTCGTCTGTTGGTATGTGAGACCAGGGACGGTGAGGAACAGGCAGAGGTTGGAGGAGACCAGCCGGAGCTTGCCGAGGAGTCTTGTTCTGCGCACAGATCGTGCAGGCGGTGACGAACGCGGAGACGTCAGGACCCATGGTAGGCCACCAAAAGCGTTGTAGCACAAAGGCCAGGGTCCGACGGGAGCCCAGGTGGCAGGCAAGCCTGGAAGAGGGTGGAGACAATCACAAAGACAGGTGAAACAGATCAGGGTGTGACACTTTCTTCTTTGAAGCCATACTTTGTTTGGCAGTCCTGAGTATGCTACTAAATGTTCAAATGCCTCTTTCTTGCTTTAATATTATAACACTCAAGAAGATAATTGTGTCTCTTTTCTTGGTGTATATTGGGCTATTTTAATCTTTGTGGTACGTGTGACTTCACATTGTGTAAGTGATTATCCTACAGTCTCTATGGGATTACATAGAGATTTCTTACCCCCGACTGATAAAATTTATCAGTTTGTGGAAAGCCAACAAAAGCACAATTGCAGCAGGAGCAAACAAGTGGTTGCCTTGTATCTATTTCATCAGTCATACATTAACACTCACTCACACATACAAACTCACATACAGTATAGGGGAAAACAATACACACAGTGAAGGAATATACATGTAAGGATCAGTAGTGTTGGGCCACTTGTCACTCCTGTTAGCCACATACTGTACTATCACAAAGCCACTACAGCTATCACAAAGCTTCACAAACATAGCAAGCTAGTACTGCAACAGTGTTTGTTTATGTTGTGCAGTGGTGAGCGTGGTTATAAAAACCTGACGACGTTGGACAGAATGCAGAATATTAATGAGAAGGATGGCCAGGGGTCTCATCCAGAACCAACACTCATTAGTCATATAGTGGCATCATAATGTATGGTGTGGGTGAGAATGAGATTGAGGCCTTGAGAGTCCACACCACAGTCTGAATTAAGTCTGACTGCTTAGTTTTGACCCCCCATGGTGCAATGCAATATGAATACAAAGCTTCTCAGTCAGTGGATGTAATGCGGGCAATAAGAACAAGCAAGAGTGATAGAGTGAGAGGTGGAAATGCATTATACCAGAGGCAGGTAGGCTTCAGGTAGGGATCAGGAATGCAGGCAGAGGATGATGATGATGTAGGCCTCCAACAAGAAGTTAGAAAAAGTTAGCCCAACTAAGTAATCATTAATGATTTGCTTTATCTCAATGATCATTCTGTCACTGCATGACAATGCACATTGTTATAGCCTACACTTGTTATTCTCTTTGAAGCCAAAAACAGGAATGTAAATGTACACTGCTCAAAAAAATTAAGGGAACACTTAAACAACACAATGTAACTCCAAGTCAATCACACTTCTGTGATATCAAACTGTCCACTTAGGAAGCAACACTGATTGACAATACATTTCACATGCTGTTGTGCAAATGGAATCGACAACAGGTGGAAATTATAGGCAATTAGCAAGACACCCCCAATAAAGGACTGGTTTTGCAGGTGATGACCACAGACCACTTCTCAGTTCCTATGCTTCCTGGCTGATGTTTTGGTTACTTTTGAATGCTGGCGGTGCTTTCACTCTAGTGGTAGCATGAGATGGAGTCTACAACCCACACAAGTGGCTCAGGTAGTGCAGCTCATCCAGGATGGCACATCAATGCGAGCTGTGGCAAGAAGGTTTGCTGTGTCTGTCAGCGTAGTGTCCAGAGCATGGAGGCGCTACCAGGAGACAGGCCAGTACATCAGGAGACGTGGAGGAGGCCGTAGGAGGGCAACAACCCAGCAGCAGGACTGCTACCTCCGCCTTTGTGCAAGGAGGAGCAGGAGGAGCACTGCCAGAGCCCTGCAAAATGACCTCCAGCAGGCCACAAATGTGCATGTGTCTGCTCAAACGGTCAGAAACAGACTCCATGAGGGTGGTTGAGGGCCCGACGTCCACAGGTGGGGGTTGTGCTTACAGCCCAACACCGTGCAGGACGTTTGGCATTTTCCAGAGAACACCAAGATTGGCAAATTCGCCACTGGCGCCCTGTGCTCTTCACAGATGAAAGCAGGTTCACACTGAGCACATGTGACAGACGTGACAGGGTCTGGAGACGCCGTGGAGAACGTTCTGCTGCCTGCAACATCCTCCAGCATGACCGGTTTGGCGGTGGGTCAGTCATGGTGTGGGGTAGCATTTCTTTGGGGGGCGCACAGCCCTCCATGTGCTCGCCAGAGGTAGCCTGACTGCCATTAGGTACCGAGATGAGATCCTCAGACCCCTTGTGAGACCATATGCTGGTGCGGTTGGCCCTGGGTTCCTCCTAATGCAAGACAATGCTAGACCTCATGTGGCTGGAGTGTGTCAGCAGTTCCTGCAAGAGGAAGGCATTGATGCTATGGACTGGCCCGCCCGTTCCCCAGACCTGAATCCAATTGAGCACATCTGGGACATCATGTCTCGCTTCATCCACCAACGCCACGTTGCACCACAGACTGTCCAGGAGTTGGCGGATGCTTTAGTCCAGGTCTGGGAGGAGATCCCTCAGGAGACCATCCGCCACCTCATCAGGAGCATGCCCAGGCGTTGTAGGGAGGTCATACAGGCACGTGGAGGCCACACACACTACTGAGCCTCATTTTGACTTGTTTTAAGGACATTACATCAAAGTTGGATCAGCCTGTAGTGTGGTTTTCAACTTTAATTTTGAGGGTGACTCCAAATCCAGACCTCCATGGGTTGATAAATTTGATTTCCATTGATAATTTTTGTGTGATTTTGTTGTCAGCACATTCAACTATGTAAAGAAAAAAGTATTTAATAAGATTATTTCATTCATTCAGATCTAGGATGTGTTATTTTAGTGTTCCCTTAATTTTTTTGAGCAGTGTATTTTGGGGAAATGCTCTAAATAGCAAGTTATTCAGTTGTGTTTATTTTCATACCAATACATTAAACCAAAATTGCACTAGCCTACTGGGCGAATTAATGAAAATATCAATTAGGCCTACATCTATCACAACCTATATTTTAATAGCAATAAAATAGCTTTTGGACTGTCAGCAAAAAGGAGGGCTCCCCCACCCCAATTCAATTCACCCCTGGCTATCAGATTACAGCAAGGCTTACAAGGCTGAGTTCTAATGCCGACATCAAATTCTAAGCAAATGTCACACTGCCTAAATGGCTGACCGGCAAAGCAAACTGGCCCTGTCTGTGCTTTCTAAAAGTGAGAGAAAAGGCTGCAGGCTGG
This sequence comes from Coregonus lavaretus, assembly GCF_964263955.1. Lineage (NCBI taxonomy): Eukaryota > Metazoa > Chordata > Actinopteri > Salmoniformes > Salmonidae > Coregonus > Coregonus lavaretus. The sequence goes on along the minus strand of NC_140014.1, from coordinate 26,340,462 downwards.
CAGCTGCTCTCCGAGCGATGCTCCATATTGTCCTAAAGTCAGCCAATCAACACGCTAAAGAGCGGTCGCATTAGAATCGAGATTGGAATGATTTCATAAATTATTTTTTTTGCCTACGTTAACTTTTTGGGTTTTGAGTTAGGGTATGGAGACTACCATACCCTGCCATAGCCAACTGACGCCCCTGATTAAGGTATCTACTGCCATGACAGCTGATGCACATGGCCATGGAGTGTGAGACAACATTGTCTGGGGCTCATCACACTGGCAAGACTGGCAGTTTCCATGACGACAGTGCCCACACTCCGCCAAATGGTTGTCCGACCTCATTTCCGAAGGGAATTCTAATCATACGCTGAGATGCACCGGTGCAGTGAGTGTTAGGGAAAGGAGCGTCAGGGTCAGACTGGAGTACTGTCAGTCAACAATGGCTACAGTATCATATAGCCGCCGAATAAAGACACACTCTGCAATCTCAGTCAATTTCTTTGTATATGGGGTGGGTAACCGCCCCCAAATTCAAAGAAGAAGAGGCAGTTTCCATGGATTTCAAATGACTCAGTGAAGCAAGTCTTTATCTCAATAGGTACTCTTCTATATTTGGTGGATATGGGACACCACAGGGGTTATGACATTGGTTACATCCTTGAGCCTCTGGTGATGAGAGAAAATGAACCCATAGAACGATAATAACAATGTTGAACGAAAATGCTAGCTACCTCAGTAGCTACTAAGTGGATTTGTACAAGTTTGAAAATAATACATATCACTAGAGGGCTTGAATTACAGGGCTGCTAGGAACTGAAAAGCAAATAAGGGCCCTCTACATCAACATTAAAATATTAATTGAGGCTCCCCTCTTAGCATTTCAAATATTCATTTTTGTATTTTTAGTGCACCCCTTAGAATCAGTGTGTCACTTGAATGCTGAATGGGGTCTAGCCTCTTCAAAAGTAAATTCATGTGAGACAGAATATTTTATGAAGCACTTTATTGTGAACAATACCATTCCACCGTTGATAGTTGTCTCTAAACAAATTAATTCCTTGTCCTGATGCAGCTAATCAACTAATCATCAAGCCCTTGATTAACAGAAGTAGTGCAGGGCCAGAACAAAATTGTGCACCCCCTGTGGGTCCCCATGGCCAGGGTTGAGGAACACTGCCACATAACATGATAGGTTGTGATGTCAAGTGGTGTGATCCGCAACAAAGCTAGCCTACGATGTGACTTATCATAATGCAATGAGATGTTATGCAATGTCTTGCATTGTTATATGATGCTACACAACATTGAGAACGATAACTCATACCCAATGCACAGAAGGACATCAGTTATTATAGCTACATGTGTATTACTGTGGCACTATCTTAAGGTGAGGGATGTTACTATGGAAACTATTTTCCCCATCCCTTAGATAGACGGTAATCTGAAATGAAGATCCAGTCAAGAGTGAACTGTGTCTATGAAAGGAGCCACTAGGCAGGAGAATACCTTGGCCTTAATCTGCCAAGATGGCTGGATCGATTCAACAAGGCCTACACAGTCTTTTCTCAACCATCCAAATAGATGAAAGAAAATGAAAGCCTTCCGGGTAAGTAGTTGAAGTTGATAAGGGTAGGTAGCTGAACTTGATAATTGGGCTTTTGTTGAACGTAAACACATGTATGTTTTTTTTTTTTTTAATGGCACAGTTGAGTCACTTATGAATGTCACCACATTCATCCTTTTCTAAGTTGCAACAGAATGAGACTACTTGCTGATGGTACATTTCAAAGGACAAAGGGTGTTCCATCCAAATTACAAAGATAATCAGGAGCTACATTTTATATATTCATTAAACTAGTTCTTGACTATTCAGTAACATTCAGTAGCTCCCACTTTATTGTGGCAACTGCCATTCCAATGATTTCATAAAAATTCAATTAATATACAGTGGGGGAAAAAAGTATTTAGTCAGCCACCAATTGTGCAAGTTCTCCCACTTGAAAAGATGAGAGAGGCCTGTCATTTTCATCATAGGTACACGTCAACTATGACAGACAAAATGAGGAAAAGAAATCCAGAAAATCACATTGTAGGATTTTTTATGAATTTATTTGCAAATTATGGTGGAAAATAAGTATTTGGTCACCTACAAACAAGCAAGATTTCTGGCTCTCACAGACCTGTAACTTCTTCTTTAAGAGGCTCCTCTGTCCTCTACTCGTTACCTGTATTAATGGCACCTGTTTGAACTTGTTATCAGTATAAAAGACACCTGTCCACAAACTCAAACAGTCACACTCCAAACTCCACTATGGCCAAGACCAAAGAGCTGTCAAAGGACACCAGAAACAAAATTGTAGACCTGCACCAGGCTGGGAAAACTGAATCTGCAATAGGTAAGCAGCTTGGTTTGAAGAAATCAACTGTGGGAGCAATTATTAGGAAATGGAAGACATACAAGACCACTGATAATCTCCCTCGATCTGGGGCTCCACGCAAGATCTCACCCCGTGGGGTCAAAATGATCACAAGAACGGTGAGCAAAAATCCCAGAACCACACGGGGGGACCTAGTGAATGATCTGCAGAGAGCTGGGACCAAAGTAACAAAGCCTACCATCAGTAACACACTACGCCGCCAGGGACTCAAATCCTGCAGTGCCAGACGTGTCCCCCTGCTTAAGCCAGTACATGTCCAGGCCCGTCTGAAGTTTGCTAGTGTGCATATGGATGATCCAGAAGAGGATTGGGAGAATGTCATGGTCAGATGAAACCAAAATAGGACTTTTTGGTCAAAACTCAACTCGTCGTGTTTGGAGGACAAAGAATGCTGAGTTGCATCCAAAGAACACCATACCTACTGTGAAGCATGGGGGTGGAAACATCATGCTTTGGGGCTGTTTTTCTGCAAAGGGACCAGGACGACTGATCCGTGTAAAGGAAAGAATGAATGGGGCCATGTATCGTGAGATTTTGAGTGAAAACCTCCTTCCATCAGCAAGGGCATTGAAAATGAAACGTGGTCTTTCAGCATGACAATGATCCCAAACACACCGCCCGGGCAACGAAGGAGTGGCTTCGTAAGAAGCATTTCAAGGTCCTGGAGTGGCCTAGCCAGTCTCCAGATCTCAACCCCATAGAACATCTTTGGAGGGAGTTGAAAGTCTGTGTTGCCCAGCGACAGCCCCCAAACATCACTGCTCTAGAGGAGATCTGCATGGAGGAATGGGCCAAAATACCAGCAACAGTGTGTGAAAACCTTGTGAAGACTTACAGAAAATGTTTGACCTGTGTCATTGCCAACAAAGGGTATATAACAAAGTATTGAGAAACTTTTGTTATTGACCAAATACTTATTTTCCACCATAATTTGCAAATAAATTCATTAAAAATCATACAATGTGATTTTCTGGATTTTTTTTTCTCATTTTGTCTGTCATAGTTGACGTGTACCTATGATGAAAATTACAGGCCTCTCTTATCTTTTTAAGTGGGAGAACTTGCACAATTGGTGGCTGACTAAATACTTTTTTTCCCCCACTGTAGACAGTAAATAAAATAAAAAAGCCCACAAAATGAAATGATGAGTTTCAGCAGCTTTATCTCCTGCTTTAATCTCACCCAGATAAATGCATAGGCCCTCTCCCATCCCACATATTTCTAAATCTGTCTCCATGGCTGTTGTTTTCTTACCTCTAATACTTCTGACATTGTGAGATGTTTCTCTCCCACCCACAGAGGAGCTTTATTGAGCCTGTGTTACCCTGGTAACCAGTTAAATTAAAGGATCTGCAAGCCTAGAAGCACAAAGAATGTGAACTTTTAAGAACAGATACAAGTTTGCTGTACCTTATTGTCACTATAGTAGCTGGGTGGTTTGAGAGGGGAACAAAGTTGTGAAGGTATGTAAAGGCCTCATGTTGCAGTTAGTTCTTAAGAGGGAAATCAAACTGACTCTCGGCTTCTCACTTACTGCAATAACCTTGGTAACCTCAGAATGTTTTGATTTTCTAGTTCTCGCTTTTCTTTTCACACCACCAGTCAACGTCATACAAACCAATTACCACCTAGCTCTAATGATAAAAATGGCATTTTGCAGAAATATGTTGCTTAACACTGACGAAGGTTGAGAGGGGTGAAACATTCGTCCTCTACTAGAGATAGAATATATTGTTTTTTTATTGAAAACTTCAAATCATTGAGTTTATTTTTATTGGGGTCTGGAGGATGAAAGATCTACCTGGGAGTAGGTATTGATTGTGGTGTTGGGGTAGCAGTGGGGAGAGTGTGGTTGTGCCAGATACGGTCAGGGTCGTCTTTGATCATTGGAGCAGTCAGAGCAGTCAGAGCCTTCATTCACGCAGCCAGACAGGAGGATTGCCCTATTCTTTGTTGTGGTTCTTTTAACCAGTGCACATCCAATAAGTTTGACTACCCACATACACAGGGTGATTTAAACCAATACACATAAACATGCACACACACGGTTAACTCAGGGATTTGCATTTTATTTATGTACAAAGATAATGCGTGAATATTTCTATGGTGGGTGTGATCTGCATTGAACCGTAAGAAATGGATAAGGTAGCACTTCCCACACAGCAATGAAGCTGACTACAGTCTAGACGCGTTGGAAACCCTTCAGATAGGGCGGCAGGTAGACTAGCGGTTAGTGTTGGGCCAGTAACCGAAAGGTTGCTAGGTCGAATCAAGACAAGGTGAATAGTTAGAAGCCGACAAGGTGAAAAATCTGGTGATCTGAACTTGAGCAAGGCACTTAACCCTAATTGCTCCAGGGCTGATCCTTGGCTGTGACCCCACTCTCCGAAGGTGTCTCAGTGGGAGTTGGGATATGCAAAAAACATATTTTCATTACACAACTCACACTCGTACAGGTTACCCACTTGTACATGCAGTGAAACAGGACAAATATAAGCACCCCCTATTTGATCTTTGAGATGGACAGTAAGCGAGGTAAGCTGCATGGGCTGCGTTCAAGTATCAAAGTCAATGTTCATCAAGAGGAAACACTAGGTCCACATGCCCTCTGTTTTCCATAATCTTGCACTGAATCGCATGTAGGCCGATTAGAGGGAAAAACTCCCATACACCGAATGGTGTTCAGTCATTTGGACTGAATAAAGGTCCACATGCTACTGACAAGCTGTCACACATTGCAAATGTATCACTGTTTGTCTTTGGATTGTATTGATTGGTGCTTTCATTGCTATTCTGCCCGCATTGGGTAGCTTAGCAAGCTCCCTCGCTGTACTGAGAGCGGTAGTTAGCGACTGACAGGCAATTTTCCTCTCCATTAGTGGTTGTTTATTTCCATTTACAGCCAAAGCAGAGTCCTAGAGCCCAAATGGGTGTTAGAACATGGGGTATCACAGGATATTCTGTGTGAAGAGCCACTCTGCACAGCCAAACAGAGGAGGGGTAATGAGAAGGTCAGTCAGGTGGGCATTGGTTCAGGTGATCCTCCATTTTGTCATGGACATGGAGTCATTTGTAGCCCTTAAAAACTGATTTGGAGTTGGTTCTTCCAACTCCCTGTGTTCAAATTAAAACCCACACCCTCTCCCAAAAAAATTATAATCTAAATCTAAGAAGTTGTGAGCTGCACCACAAAACTGACTCTGGTACAGTTGCTATGGGTATAAGGGGCCTAAATCCATGGGATCAACGGACTCCTTCATAGTAATCTCAGAGTACTCCGTTGGTGTGACTGTTTAAGCAGAGGGATGGCACTGCTTGATGATGGATAAAGTTTAGGCTTATCTATGATCAATTCTCTGAAGGTTTTTGTTAACTTTACTGGTCAACAGCGCCTCAATTTTATATGCCGAGGGAAAAGCCATTAACATCAAGCAGAACAAATTGTCAGATCATCCATTAGCAGATGAACAAAGAGCGGAGGAGGTTGACTCCCTCTTGTCATTCGGCGGGCTGGGTAATTAAGCCGCTCTGCATAATAATAAAGCCATTACTTTGTATTTACATACACTACCGGTCAAAAGTTTTAGAACACCTACTCATTCAAGGGTTTTTCTTAATTTTTATTATTTTCTACATTGTAGAATAATAGTGAAGACCAAAACTATTAAATCAAAATATATTTTAGATTTTAGATTCTTCAAATAGCCACCCTTTGCCTTGATGACAGCTTTGCACACTCTTGGCATTCTCTCAACCAGCTTCACCTGGAATGCGTTTCCAACAGTCTTGAAGGAGTTCACACATATGCTGAGCACTTGTTGGCTGCTTTTCCTTCACTCTGCGGTCCGACTAATCCCAAACCATCTCAATTTGGTTGAGGTCGGGGGATTGTGGAGGCCAGGTCGTCTGATGCAGCACTCCATCACTCTCCTTCTTGGTAATATAGCCCTTACACAGCCTGGTGGTGTGTTGGGTCATTGTCCTGTTGAAAAACAAATGATAGTCCCACTAAGCCCAAACCAGATAGGATGGCGTATCGCTGCAGAATGCTGTGGTAGCCATGCTGGTTAAAATGTGCCTTGAATTCTAAATAAATCACAGACAGTGTCACAAGCAAAGCACCCCCACACCATAACACCTCCTCCTCCATGCTTTACGGTGGGAAATACACATGCGATCATCCGTTCACCCACACCGCATCTCACAAAGACACGGCGGTTGGAACCAAAAATCTCCAATTTGGATTCCAGACCAAAGGACAAATTTCCACCTGTCTAATGTCCCAAGCAAGCCTCTTCTACTTATTGGTGTCCTTTAGTAGTGGTTTCTTTCCAGCAATTCGACCATGAAGGCCTGATTCACACAGTCTCTTCTGAACAGTTGATGTTGAGATGTGTCTGTGACTTGAACTCTACAAAGCATTTATTTGGGCTGCAATTTCTGAGGCTGGTAACTCTAATGAACTTATCCTCTGCAGCAGAGGTAAGCCTGGGTCTTCCATTCCTGTGTCTGTCCTCATGAGAGCCTGTTTCATCATAGCGCTTAATGGTTTTTGCGACTGCACTGGAAGGAAACTTTCAAAGTTCTTGAAATGTTCCATATTGACTGACCATGTCTTAAAGTAATGATGGACTGTCATTTCTCTTTGCTTATTTGAGCTGTTCTTGCCAAAGTATGGACTTGGTCTTTTACAAAATAGGCCTATCTTCTGTATACCACCCTTACCTTGTCACAACACAACTGATTGGCTCAAACGCATTAAGGAGGAAAGAAATTCCACAAATGATCTTTTAAGAAGGCACATCTGTTAATTGAAATGCATTCCAGGTGACTACCTCATGAAGCTGGTTGAGAGAATGCCAAGAGTGTGCAAAGCTGTCATCAAGGCAAAGGGTGGCTATTTGAAGAATCTCAAATATAAAACATATTCTGATTTGTTTAACACTTTTTTGGTTACTACATGATTCCATATGTGTTATTTCATAGATTTGATGTCTTCACTATTATTCTACAATGTAGAAAATAGTAAAAAACTAAGAAAAACCCTTGAATGAGTAGGTGTTCTAAAACTTTTGACCGTAGTGTACATCAAATTGTATCAACATCAGGAATTACATAAGTGAAAGTTACCACAGAGCTAGTTTACAACTTTGATGCGGACTGTGATGATCTATTTTAACTAGTGTTTTACATAAGGCCAGATTCGATCAGATCAGCCATAGCAATGTTAATGCAGCAGACCTGTCTGAATCAGAAAACTGGAAATATCAACCTGGGCTTGGGATCTGTTTGGTAGCTTTACAGTTCTGAAAATGTTGGCAGAGAGAGAGAATCTGGTTAAGTTATGCTAGAGGCGGCATGTTTCTAAGATTCAAACACCACCATGAATGAAGCGTTTTGTTTTGCAAGCAGATGCCTTGGTAATAAGAATCACTTGGTTAGAACTAATGCAGACCACTCTACAGCAGTGTAGAAAGACAACATCATCTAAAAAGAAGGCAAAGAAAGAGATCTATACACACACTTTCAAAGTGAAGAATAGTTATATAAAATGTCTACCTAACCAAGCCGTACTGTTACGTGTCCACTATAGTTTCTGGAACCATGCTATGAATGACAATGTGAAAATATCTGAGCCAGCACAGTACATACAGTTCAGATGGTGTGAAAAAAAGGGTATACTATTCCTCATTAATTGGTACTGGTTTCTCTGATGTTGTATCTTAGCAGAGAGTGACACCTTGTGTACAACAGTGGGACTAAAATTTCATATTTCACTCAAAAAAAAAAAAAAAATATATATATATATATATAGTCATTTAGCAGACGCTCTTATCCAGAGCGACTTACAGTTAGTGAGTGCACAAGTTTTTTTAACTGGCCCCCCGTGGGAATCGAACCCACAATCCTGGCGTTGCAAGCACCATGCTCTACCAACTGAGCTACAGGAGGCCCTTAATTCCTATGAAGGCAACACTACATTATTTGCCTGAATGTAACTCAGTATTTGTACTAGACTATACACTGCCCCTAGACATAAAGTGGCAGGAATTTCCCCCTCAATCTGACTCCTGGGTATACAACTTTGAAAAACAAATGACATTTCTTAACAAGAATCATCTTTATTGACACGATAAAACTAAATAATTTATGAAAAAATTGACTCAGTAACTTTAAGTCCAGTATTTGGGGAAAATGTACTTCCAATAAAATGAAAACATACTGTTCTACCAAACCACAAGAGGAAAAAGTAAAAGGAACGACTGAAGATGTTTGAAAAGGCAACATGAAGCCATGAGATCAAACGCTTGCCGTATAATATGGCCAAGAATGACATTCAGGATAGAAATACAAAAGACAGTATAATGAATGTATATCAATGTGGTGGCGACTTGGCAAGTATAACAGACTGCCATGTAAACAAATCTATGAAATGTTCAAAGCTACAAGTGACATAGAATGTCAGTGAAAAGATAGTGTTGTTTCCCTGTTAAATGCCAATTGAGGCATATGCTGTCTAAATGGCTCAAAGTGCCAAGTCTCTATAACCCAAAGTGGCTTTACTTGATAACTCCTTTTTTCATCTGAGCTGGTCTAAGCATTTTGCTTTCCTCCATCCCGTATCTAGATTGTGCAGATGGAAGAAGGAAGATGAGTCGAGAAGGCAGATGAGTCGAGAAGTGTTTAGTGTGAAGACGCATCCTTGAGTTGTAGCTGAGTGGTTGGATGCTAGAATGTGATGAACAAGTTCCCTTGACAATGCAGTGACCCAATAAATGTTTGAGACTAATACGGCAAAGGGTCTGACCTCATAATATAAAATCGGTAACAGTGGTGTATGAGAATTCATGGCATCTTTAACATATCAGCTGAGGGGGCATTTACAGTTAGCCTTCATATTACCCTAATTGACTGTAAACAAGCTGAAAAACAGCCAATGACAGTTAATGTCTATGGAGGAAAGGGTTATGAATGCCAGCAAGTCTCATGCACTTTAATGCTTGGGTAGTTGTTATGGTAGCCTTAAACCATAGCCCCTCAACTGAAGTGCTGACAATCTCCCTGGCACTTTGTCTTGCTGGTTATAGCCTACCAAAAACTCTAGGTCCATTCACCATTTGGAGGTCTGGAATTCAGACTTCACTCCATTCTCCATTATTGGTCCTTTATGCTGAGTACTGGGTCCACCAGTCGGTTGTGAACATGCATCAAACCTGGAAGGGAATGAACAATTAATGGGAAACATGTTAAGTGGGTAATACTTAACTGTCCAGTATCAAATGAAGTGCACCACCATTTGTTGTAACCAATTTCCTTTATAGTAACTCCTATCTCATGCTCACCTTTGAAGTACTTGACCGTTTTGACTCTGAGCTCCAGTGTGGCATCCTCGTCACACACAAAGATGGTGTGCGGGTGCTGCTGGAAGGCTGAGACGGTCCACATGTGGTTAACCCCCTCCTCTATGGCTTTGTACAGGGCAAAGGCTTTGTGGGCTCCTGTGATAAGAATCATGACCTGAAACAAACAACAAACATAATTAATTTAATATCATTATCAAGGAAACATCTAAAAGAACATTCAACACTACCTCTCTACAATTGCAATAGTCATCATTTCTAAAGAAAACTACTACTAGGTTAATAAAGTTTTTTTTGTGTCTACATAATGAAACAATATCTGTGCTATGAAAATATATGACAGACAAATGGATAAAATAATATAATGTTAAGACCTCTTCTTTACCTCTCGAGCATCCATGACTGTCCCCACGCCCACAGTCAAGGCCATGGTGGGGACCTTTGACAAGTTGTTGCCAAAGAAACGGGCGTTGGCTACGATGGTGTCCTTCGCCAGGGTTTTCACTCTGGTCCTGGAGACTAGACTGGAGCCTGGCTCATTGAAAGCAATGTGACCGTCCGGTCCGATTCCTTGAGTACAATAACAGAGAGAGAGAATTACTCACTTACTTAAGCTCTCGGGCTCCTTTAATAAACACAGACCATTGACAAATTGATAAATGACCAGGGGCCAGCTGCATTAACATAAAGGACAGATAACCCTTTAGACCTGAGACTTTGGTCCCAAATGTAATCAATAGCAGATAAAGGAAAAACACACTGCGGGTCGGCTCAGAATGTTTATGCTGCATTTGAGGTGTTAAAACACATTAAAACCAATTTATGCCACAAGCATGTATGTAAGTATAAAAACTGACCCCCCACAAACAGGTCGATTCCCCCAGCCTGGGCGATCTTCTTCTCAAAGGCCTCACACTCTGCTTCTAGGTCGGTGACATTGCCATCCAGGATATGGGCATTCGCTGGATCAATGTCAATGTGCTTGAAGAAGTTGTTCCACATGTAGGAGTGGTAGCTCTCTGGGTGGGCCCGGGGCAGGCCTGTGGTGAATAAGTTATTTTAAAACGTTATACCGAGTGTTCTTTTGTTACTTACTCTTTATTGAATAATTGTTAAAGCTGTTGCACTGTTTGAGAGGATAGCTTGCAAGTAAGCATTTCTTTGTACTGTGTCCTGTGCATATGACAAATAAACCTTGATTTGATAAGAAAGACAGGTTATAGCAAGACATTTTCTAATAATTCCCTATCAAAAGGAAGTATGAAGGCATATTCAAGAAGATGAATCAGTGGGCAGGGTGGAGAATGTTTCCACTGAATTGCCTGCACCTTACCAATTAGCTAGATGAGGAAGGAATCATAACTTGTTTCTTTTGTAGTTAGCTTGATGTGAGCATTATTGCTTTTAAATACTAAAGCAAAAACAAATGCTGGTTTCATCATTCTGCTATTGAAATCTAGCTGGGTCAGCTAAATTCCCAGGAGTGGCCAGAGCCACCTCCCACTTCCTCAGGTTCTAAATGAGCTGAGTGGGCAGATTCTTTCTTCCTGCAAGGCTACACCACTGATTCTACATCCCTACTTCTATTACACTCCAACAACATAAAGGGTCAGTTTAATAATTTACCCTTCACTGTTACTAAGGGTTTGGCTTGGACTAAGAACATCTGGTCCTATATCTGTGGTTGGGAGTGTAATTTGTACCTGTAGGCTCAAACTCACCCACATACTCGTCCATGTTGAAGGTCTTCACATATTTGAAAGAGAGGTCCCCATTCTTGTGATACTCTATCAGTGTTTTATAACATCCAAAAGGAGTGCTTCCTAAAAGAGAGGGACATGGATGATACTTAGCTACATACCTACAACATGACATACAAACTAACATTTAGTACCTGGCAAGTTACAGTAGTTACCAGATACATTTATTGTATCTGTAAATCAACAAAAGTTTACCTGTGGGTAATCCCAAAGTGAAGTATCTGTCGGCACTAGGCTTGAACTGGATGATTCTGTTTCGGATGTATTTGGCTGCCCATTCACTGGCCAGGTCATAGTCTTCCAGGATCACCAGTCTCATTTTGGAGGTGTTGAATGGAGAGATCTAACAGTGACCAATAAGGCTGACAGCTATTGTGAGCAAGCTCATTTGCTAATTGATATAGCTAGTTAGCTAGCTATCCAAATCATAACTAAAATGTAATCTTCACAGTTGGATAAGCATCTGTGCTAACTAGCTAGCTAACCTTAGCTTGGCTTGTATGAGCTAGTAGCTAGCCAGAACAAAACATTAGCTACGTCTTGCTATAATCAGCAGCATGTGCTGGCATTCATTTTAAAAAAATACACCCGAAATCACACTTTATGAACCTGAAGAACTTGTAAAACACTGAAGTAAAATAGGTCTCACCCGCTTGGTCTCCTTCTTCAGTGGTGTTTAATGGCGGTTGGCATCCAATATTAACGTTGCATTACCGCCACCAACTGGACTGGAGAATAAATTATTCTTCTTCTTCTTCTTCTTCTTCTTCTTCTTCTGTTCTTCTTCTTCTGTGGGTTTTATGGCGGATTACATCCAACATTTGTATTTCTGCCACAAACTGGACGGTTTGAAACCACAAAATATATAAAATAAAAAAATTAATCCATACTTAATAGTGATACTAATTTACTTCACCCTAATAAAATTAGTACATTGCCAAAACAAACAAAACTACCATTTCTTCCTTCTTTTAGTTCTCCATATCTCTCTTCTCAGGCTCTAGTACCTGATAGAGTGATACGGCTTTTGCCAATATTCCATGTAACAAAAGAAAATCCATATATAATAGGGAAACTAACTAAATCCACCCAAATAAAATATTAGATTGACAAAACTCCCATTCATTCCTTCTTTTAAATCTCCATATCTCCCTTCTCAGTCTCTAAGGCCTGAGATGGTGGTACGGCTTTTGACAATATTCCATGTAACTCTTTTGCCGAGAAATCTTTCATCCCCAGGAACCGTTCCGCCGCAACCACAATGATTTCTATCTTCCTAGATATTTTCTCCACCTTGGCAGTGCCATTAATCACCATTGTGATAAAGGCCACAAAGTCCACCTTTTTAACCATTAAAATGTCAGGATCATCTTGGTGAAAGGAAACCCCTGCAGCTTGCATTGAAGGCCTATCCACCACCATGGACTCTTCAGGAGCACCATTCAAACCCTCAGCCCTTTTAACCGCTGCTACATATGAAATGCTCTGTACAACCCTAACTTTGGCCAGCTAATTTTCTTTCACCCTTGTCGGGCATTCAAAAGACGTGGCTTCATGGTTCCCACCACAATTGCAACATTTCACTTTTTCATCACTTTTATAGCACATTAAATTATATTTTCCACAACTTGGACATCTCGGTGTCTCCCTTCTGCAAACCCTTGACACATGACCAAAAGCTTTACAGTGATCACACTGCATTGGTCTTGGGCTAAATGCTATGAATTTGTAGTTTATATACCCCCAACTGTACTTGAATAGGGAGAGACTCCATATCAAAAAACAAAAGAACAGGTAAACCACTTGATTCATCCGACGTGCATCAATCACTCAAGGAATATTTTTCATCTCTTTAACATCGACTTCCCACGAGACGCCAGATATTACCCCCTTGAGGGGTGCTCTGTTCCAAAGAGACACACACGACACGTCAAACTTTTCAAATCGGGAGAGCCGCAACACACGTTCCTTCTGATCCGCAGAAGTACAAAAAATCTAAACAAACCTGCCTCTCGTGATCCTCACATCCTTCACTTTACCCATCACTTTCTCCACCAGTTTGGATAGCTCAAATGGATTCTTCAAGATTGGTACTTCGATAAGCTGCTCCTCATTAACAAACCTTACTCCTACAAGATATAAAGGGACGTTCTCCGCACTCTACCCTACTTTGCTCCTTTTTCCATTATTTTGAACAATACTCCAATCCTACTTGATTCTACCGCCATTAGATACACAATTCCCTTCATCGTCCACCTCCGCCATCTTTTCGAATCTGTCGTACCCTCAACTGTCACACCCACTGCCGCTCTCAGCGGCTCGACCTGGAGTTATACAAAAATGGCAAAAGGTAAAATAAAAAAGTTACCCTGCCACCTAACCCTACACTCATTAAAAACATAACCCCCATCTCACTATTTTGACCCTATCTGATCCTACACCCACAACCTGGGAGGAAGGGACACTACCATTCAACACAACCTGTAACTCTTCTGCAGTCTAACTAAATCGCTCTGGATAAGAGCGTCTGCTAAATGACTAAAATGTCAATGTAAATCTCATAATCCCAAGTACTTCTATACAGCTGCCACCACAACTCATATTTCCTGTGACTTACTCCTATTTCCTGTGACTTACGTTCCATTCCTGTGGTACAGTTGATAACCATGACAATGAACGCTACAAAGCCAACCTTACTGAAGCACATTTCATTCGTAGGCCTATCACTGTGCTGGCAAAAGTCTACTACTCACCGGAAGACTCTTAGGATCCCTCACCCTTGACCCATCTTCCTCTACTTTCTTCACTGCCTCAGCATACGACACCTGTACAACTCTGACTCTGGTAACCTCAACCTGCCTCTCTCGCACCAGACACTTCTGATCCCCAGCAACACATACCGCTTCTTTCACCGATACTACATATTCCTTTGTCACATGCCCTCCTGCACACTTCTCACATCTAAGAATTCCCTCCTACACACTGCTGCAACATGACCATAAGCTTGGCATCTGTGGTCCACCCACACAGACAGTGTGGTGAAGAAGGTGTAAGAGCACCTCTTCAACCTCAGGAGGCTGAAGAAATTTGGCTTGGCCCCTAAGACCCTCACAAACTTTTACAGATGCACAATTGAGAGCATCCTGTCGGGCTGTATCACCGCCTGATACGGCAACTGCACCGCCCGCAACCGCAGGACTCTCCAGAGGGTGGTACAGTCTACCCAACGCATCACCGGGGGCACACTGCCTGCCCTCCAGGACACCTACAGCACCCGATGTCACAGGAAGGCCAAAAAGATAATCAAGGACATCAACCACCCGAGCCACGGCCTGTTCACCCCGCTATCATCCAGACGGCGAGGTCAGTACCGGCAGGGTTGGGTAGGTTACTTTATAAATGTAATCCGTTACAGTTACTAGTTACCTGTCCAAAATTGTCATCAGTAACGTCACTTTTGGATTACCCAAACACAGTAACGTAATCTGATTAGATTCTGTTACTTTTAGATTACTTTCCCCTTAAGAGGCATTAGAAGAAGACAAAAATGTATGTTACCAATTGAACGACATCTATTGCAGGATAAATCAATGTTAAAGTTTACATAGCTGGCCATATATGGATGTTACATTTTAATTTATGGATTGGTAATGTAGGCTTCTTCTAACCCATCGCTTTCTATTACATATAATATGATTAAATGATATCTTTACATTAAAAACCAAAGTCTATCAGAATTCCAGTAATTCCAATAAACGTTATACCCCTTGATCATCAAGAATAGGACTTGTAAATATGGAAGTATAGATTAGCCTAATTGTTTTACCTGAGCAAAACCCCAAACCTAAGGACTTATTAGCCAGCCCTACTCTGTTGCTTATGATTTTGTTGTAATGGAGGACTGATTGTGTCACGGTTCAGACAGACGACCAGAGGACCACAATTGCGTCACACCAGAAAGTTTATTAAAACTTAAGGGAAAAGGGAAGTAGGGTGTGAATGAAGGCTCCAGGGGTAACAGGGATCCCGTCCAATGTGCTGGGTCTGTGCCCCCCCCAGTGGCAGCGATGCGTCCTATGAAGCCGGTGGTGGGTGGTCCAGAAGTCCTGGGGGGGGGAGACACAGACACAACAGGGCGGAATGAAACAAGGCAGCAGTACAGTTCAAGGGAAATCCAAAATACGTAGTAGCAAGGCAGAAGGCTGGTCAGAGTTACCGGGATTGAAGAGTAGTCAGGAGTCGTTATGGCAGAAGCAGGTCTGGATCTCCTGGGGCAGAAGAGTATCCAAAAATCAGGCAGGTCCGGGGTCACAAAACCAGGGTGAGCCAGAAGCGCGAGCAAACAGGTTCCGGGTGTGAGCTTTGCAGACGATCTGACACCGGAGAGCTGAAAGACAGGGCCTTAAATACTGGGAGAGGTAGTGGGTAATGCAGCGCAGCTGGCAGAGTAATTAGAGCAGAGCAGAGCAGGGACAGGTGGAGCTAGTTAGGCTGAGTAGAGAGAGTGGTGAGCAGAGTGGAAGAAAATTAAGGTGGTAACCCGGTGGAGTGAGAGGCTCATGACAGAACCCCCCCCCCAAGGGACGGCCCCAGAAGTCCCAAGAGCAACACCACGCCGGGCGGGAGGAGGGGAGCCGGAGGAGGGCTAGAACTCCTCCGAACGGTCCGAGTGAACGTCCTCATCCTCGGAGGAAGCCGGAGGGCCGTGGTCGGGAGATGGGACAGGTCCCGAGACAGGATCAGGCACAGGACAGGAAGCCGAGCGGGCAGGACGGTTAGGGACCCCTCTGGGGCGGCCCCTACGGATTGCAGGTTGATCAGGATGCCGTTGGTGGAAAGCGGTGATGAGAGTCCTATCCACAATCCGACTAGCTGGCACCCAGGTCCTTTCCTCAGGTCCATAGCCCTCCCAGTCAATGAGGTACTGGAGACCCCTACCCCTCCGTCTGGACCGAAGCAGGCGGCGGACGGTGTAAACCAGACCACCATCGACGAGCCGTGGAGGAGGAGGACAAGGCGCAGCAGGGACCAGCGGACTCTCATGGATGGGCTTAATCTTAGACACATGGAAAGTGGGGTGCACCCTCAGGGAATTAGGCAGTTGGAGCCGGACAGCAGTTGGGCTAATCACTCTTATGATAGGGAATGGGCCAATGAACCGAGGTGCCAGCTTCTGCGACTCCACCCTGAGTGGCAGGTTCTTCGATGACAACCACACCCTTTGACCAACATGGTAGGTGGGAGCAGGAATTCTCCGACGGTTGGCCCCGGTAGTGTAGCTGGCAACGGATCTGAGGAGTGTGGCTCGGGCTTGTGACCAGGTGCGGCGACATCGACGGGCAAAAGCAAGTGCAGATGGGCAAGTAACCTCCTCTTCCTGGCTGGCAAATAGAGGAGGCTGGTATCCATAAACACATTGGAAAGGGGACATACCGATGGCAGAGCAGGTCAGAGAATTGTGTGCGTACTCCACCCATGTCAATTGCTGCGACCAGGAGTGGGGGTTGCGTGAAGTCATGCATCGCAGTGCCTTCTCGAGCTCCTGATTAGCCCGCTCTGACTGCCCATTGGATTGGGGATGGAATCCGGAAGTCAGACTGACTGTGGCTCCCAGCAGGTGACAGAACTCCTTCCAAAAAGCGGAGGAGAATTGTGGACCACGGTCAGAAACTACATCCTTTGGCAGTCCGTGGATCCGGAAGACGTGTTCCAGGACCACCTGGGCGGTCTCCTTGGCGGTTGGGAGCTTGGGGAGGGGAATGAAGTGTGCCATCTTGCTGAAACGGTCAACTATGGTGAGAATGACGGTCATGCCACTTGAAGGGGGCAGCCCCGTGACAAAGTCAAGGGCGATGTGAGACCAGGGACGTCTGGGCACAGGCAGGGGCTGCAGCAATCCGGCTGGGGGCTGGCAGGACGACTTGTGTTGGTTGCAGATGGGGCAGGCTTGGACGAATTCCCGTACATCCTTTCTCAGAGAGGGCCACCAGAACCTCTGGGCGAGCAGGTTGTAAGTGCGGGTGGAGCCAGGGTGACAAGCTAGGCGGGAGTCATGTCCCCACTGAACGACCTGGGACCTCAGGTCTTCGGGGACAAAAAGGCGGTCAGCTGGGCAAGTGCTGGGACCTGGCTGGTTACGGAGAGCCTCCAGCACCTGTTCCTCAACAGCCCAGGTCAGAGCTGCAACGATGCAGGGACTTGGCAGAATCGACACAGGGTCCTTGGAGGGGGTGTCATCCTTCTGGAATTGACGGGAGAGGGCGTCTGGCTTGGTGTTGCGTGATCCAGGCCGGTATGACAGAGTGAAATTAAACCTGGTGAAGAACAGGGCCCAGCGGGACTGCCTGGAGTTCAACCGTTTGGCCGTGCGGATGTACTCCAAGTTCTTATGATCGGTCCAAACGAGAAATGGAATGGTGGACCCCTCCAGCCAGTGACGCCACTCCTCCAAGGCAAGCTTCACAGCCAGCAGCTCACGGTTCCCTATGTCGTAATTGCACTCAGAGGGGGACAACCGACGTGAGAAAAAGGCACAGGGATGGAGCTTCCTATCCTCCGCAGCCCACTGAGAAATCACAGCACCAACTCCCACATCCGAGGCGTCCACCTCCACAATGAATTGCCGGTCCACATCAGGCATCTGGAGGATGGGAGCGGAGGTGAACCTCACCTTGAGGGTACTGAAGGCTTTGTCGGCTGCTGGGGTCCAGGTGAAGGGTTGCTTGGTGCTGGTTAGAGCAGTGAGAGGGGCAGCAACGGTACTGTAGTTCCGGATAAACTTTCTATAGAAGTTAGCAAACCCCAGAAACTGTTGCAGCTTCTTTCTGTTCTCCGGAACTGGCCATGAAGTGACTGCTGATACTTTGGCAGGATCCATTTGGATACTTCCCTCTGCCACTATGTACCCCAGGAAGGCCACTGTCTTGACGTGAAACTCACATTTCTCTGCCTTGGCGTAGAGGGAATTCTCCAGAAGACGATGAAGGACTTGCTGGACATGGCGGGTGTGTTCAGACAGGTTTCTGGAGTAGATTAAGATGTCATCCAGGTAAACGAAGACAAACTTGTTTAATATGTCCCGCAGTACATCATTCACAAGAGCCTGGAACACAGCAGGAGCATTGGTGAGGCCAAAAGGCATAACCAGATACTCGTAGTGGCCTGTTGGTGTATTGAATGCGGTTTTCCATTCATCTCCCTCCCGGATCCGCACTAGGTGGTAAGCGTTTCTGAGATCCAACTTGGTAAAAACAGTGGCTCCCTGGAGCAACTCAAAAGCAGAGGTGAGCAGAGGCAGAGGGTAACGGTTTTTCACTGTGATGTCGTTGAGTCCCCTGTAGTCGATGCAGGGGCGAAGAGATCCGTCCTTCTTCCCCACAAAGAAGAAGCCAGCACCAGCAGGAGATGAAGATGAACGGATTAATCCTGCGGACAGAGAGCCATTGATGTAGTCCTCCATGGACTTTCTTTCAGGAGCAGACAACGAATAAAGACGACCCTTTGGAGGGGCTGTTCCAGGGAGGAGGTCGATGGCACAGTCGTACGGTCGGTGAGGGGGCAGAGATGTGGCTCTTGCTTTGTTAAACACCTCTCTGAGACCATGGTAGCATTCTGGGACATTGGAGAGGTCAGGAGCGGAGTTAGTAGGTACTGGCCGAGGGGGTAGTGCGGCAGCAAGCAGGCAGGTTCGGTGGCAGTCCTCTCCCCACTCCCTGATCACCCCGGTCACCCAGTCGAGCTGAGGGTTGTGCCGGCGGAGCCATGGGTAACCCAGGATGAGGGGTTGGCCTGGAGAGGGGAGCAGGTGAAACTGGATAGTTTCTTGATGGTTTCCGGACAGACCCATCGAGACCGGGGCCGTGACATGAGTGACCGATCCGAGTAAGTGTCCGTCCAGTGCCCGGGCAGGAATAGGAGGTGTCAAACGGAGGTTCTCCAGTCCCAGTTGGCGTGCCAGCTTGATGTCCATTATGTTGGCTTCGGCGCCAGAATCCACCAGAGCAGCCAGGGTGTGAGTTGAGTCAGAGAGGCGGAGGTGAACTTGCAGCAGGGGTTTGCGGTCGGAGGACTGGATGGTCATTGAACTCAACCGGACTCCCCCTATGCCCGGTGAGCTTCGGCCCTTTAAAGGGCAGGTTACCACACGATGTCCATCACCTCCACAATAGAGGCAGAGGTTTGAGGTGAAGCGGCGCTGGCGCTCTGCAGGAGTGAGAGAGGCTCGCCCAATCTCCATAGGCTCAGACTGATCAAGCTGACCTGGGTGAGTGGCAGTAGATGACAGGAGCCCAGTCGGATCTCTCCGAATGCCGGTAGTAGGTGGACCTTGGCGCCCCCTCTCACGACGACGGGTCTGTATCCTTCTGTCGATCCTGACAGTCAGTGCGATGGCTTCATCAAGAGTGGAAGGCAGTTCATGGGAGACCAACTCGTCCTTGATATAGTCAGCCAAACTATGGAAGAACGCGTCCACCAACGATGGTGTGTTCCAAGAACTTCGTCTAGCCAGGGTTCGGAAGTCGATGGAATGGTCTGCGACTGTACGTCTGCCTTGTCGAATACTGAACAGTTCACGAGACGCCTCTGCGGTTGGTGAATCCAGGTCAAACACCTTCAGCATCTCCTCAGCAAACAGGTCGAAGGTTGCACATGCGGGGGTTTGACGTTCGAACTCTGCTGTTCCCCAGAGTCGAGCTCGGCCCGTCAGGTGAGTGATGGCATACCCAACTTTAGCCCCCTCCGTGGCGAAGGTCCTTGGCTGCAAGGAGAACTGAAGTCGGCAGCTAGTCAGGAATGGCCGGACCTGGGTTGAATCGCCGTTGAACCGCTCGGGGTTTCCAATCTTGGGTTCCGGAGCAGCGGCTGCAATGACCGGGGCAGGTAACTCGGGGGCAGGGCTGGTGGGCAGACTGGCTGGGGTAAGGTTGGTGAGGAGTTGAATGATCATGGCGAGTTGTTGTTGCTGCTGCTGGAACTGCTGCTCATGCTCATCGGTTTCCATGTCGGGGAAAGTGTGCGCTGAGTCCATAATGGTCAGATCGTACTGTCACGGTTCAGACAGACGACCAGAGGACCACAATTGCGTCACACCAGAAAGTTTATTAAAACTTAAGGGAAAAGGGAAGTAGGGTGTGAATGAAGGCTCCAGGGGTAACAGGGATCCCGTCCAATGTGCTGGGTCTGTGCCCCCCCCAGTGGCAGCGATGCGTCCTATGAAGCCGGTGGTGGGTGGTCCAGAAGTCCTGGGGGGGGGAGACACAGACACAACAGGGCGGAATGAAACAAGGCAGCAGTACAGTTCAAGGGAAATCCAAAATACGTAGTAGCAAGGCAGAAGGCTGGTCAGAGTTACCGGGATTGAAGAGTAGTCAGGAGTCGTTATGGCAGAAGCAGGTCTGGATCTCCTGGGGCAGAAGAGTATCCAAAAATCAGGCAGGTCCGGGGTCACAAAACCAGGGTGAGCCAGAAGCGCGAGCAAACAGGTTCCGGGTGTGAGCTTTGCAGACGATCTGACACCGGAGAGCTGAAAGACAGGGCCTTAAATACTGGGAGAGGTAGTGGGTAATGCAGCGCAGCTGGCAGAGTAATTAGAGCAGAGCAGAGCAGGGACAGGTGGAGCTAGTTAGGCTGAGTAGAGAGAGTGGTGAGCAGAGTGGAAGAAAATTAAGGTGGTAACCCGGTGGAGTGAGAGGCTCATGACAGATTGGGCTGATTGATTTGAAAAATAAATGCTGCGCTCATGGAATGGAATGCTTTGAGCACTACTGAAAAGTGCTATTTACATGTGTTACCTTTTTGTTGGTGACACTTTGATGAAGGGCAAATCCACAGACAATAACAATAAATAAACAATAACAAAACGGTTGCCCCGCCTCTGTTTTGGTAAAAAGCTGAGGGATGGGCCTGGAGAAATGTAACCACTCTCAGATTAATAGACAAGCTATATGGATGCAAGGACTGACCATCCATGATATCAAAATTATTGTTTTAACCATGTTATGAGGCTATATATTGTTTGTTTACATTTACAATGTTTACAAACATTGGAGAAGAACAAGCTTATATTTTGGGTTCTCATGGAGTTGGCCACTTCAATAATGGAACACTAGTCACTTTAATAATGTTTACATACTGCGTTACTCATCTCATATGTATATACTGTATTCTATTCTACTGTATTTAGTCAATGCCACTCCGACATTGCTCGTCCTAATATTTATATCTCTTAATTCCATTCTTTTACTTTTAGATTTGTGTATTGTTGTGAATTGTTAGATATTACTGCACTGTTGGAGCTAGGAACACAAGCATTTCGCTACACCCGCAATAACATCTGCTAAATATGTGTATGTGACCAATACATTTGATTTGATTTGATTTGAAACACTGTAGTGGATTCGGCACAAAAGCTCTTACGGGATAACTGATATATCGTAACATTACTTTGCCGGGCAACAACTGAGCATCAAAACACAACAGGACTGACAGTAACTGTTCTGTTTCACCACTCTAGCCACCAGGTCTGCGGCGGGCGTCACAGACACTGGGAATATTCAACTTCAGTTGATCCACCTCCACCCTTACTGCTACCCCAGTAATTACTCATTTCAATGGTGCCCTGTTCCTGAGAGCAAAGCAAGTAACAGGTCTTGTACCCATTTCCGTGGCGTGGAGCGCCCGCTCCCTCTGGGCGGAATTAACACCAGAAATCATCACAAGTCCACTTCGGGTTACCTTCACCGATTTAATAGTACCCTTCTCCCTTTTCACCCAACCTGAAACCCCATATGGGTCAGCCAAAAGGCAGGGGTCCACTTTCTCCAAAAATCTCACTCCTACTGGACCAGATTAATCTCTATCATGACCATCAGTGCGAGGCTCAGGCTTCGAGGCCATCAACACACCTGCCACCTCAGGTAATTCATCTTCTTTCTCTTCCATATCACCTCCTTGCACTCGGTCTGGAGTACAGCTCATTCTGTTTGTACTTGACACCAATCTTCCTCGATACACCGTCTACTTCGTTGTTGCTATCTTCATCGGATTACATTTTATCACTTTCCTTATCGTCAAAGATAAATACATTGTTTTAAAAACGGTAAAAACAGCTTTAAAAACAGCTTAAAAAATCTGTGATCTCATCATTATCACGACTCAGGATAAGACCCAGATGCAGACAGTTCGAAATAGCAAAAGTTTATTTACAAAAACAGGGGGCAGGCAAACGACAGGTCAAGGGGCAGGTAGAAAAACAGGAGACAAAGGGCTGTGAGACATAGGTTTAATCCTGGACACATGAAAAGTGGGATGTATACGGAGGGTACGGGGCAACAGAAGATGAACAGCAGAGGGGCTAAGAATCTTAGAGATGGGGAAAGGACTGATAAAATGGGGGGAAAGTTTGCGGGACTCTACCCAGAGAGGCAGATCCCGAGTGGACAGCCATACCCTCTGCCCAAGATGATAACGGGGAGCCGCGGTCCGGTGGCGGTTCGCCTGTCGTTGATACCTGGAGGTGGTCTTGAGAAGAGCCGACCGGGCTCTCTTCCAGGTAGGGTGACAGCGGTGGATGAACATCTGGGCCGAGGGTATGCTGACCTCTTCCTTTTGCTCCGGGAAGAGAGGGGGCTGATATCCTAGGGAGCACTCAAAAGGCGAGAGACCAGTGACTGAGCAAGGGAGGGTGTTGCGGGCGTACTCTACCCACATGAGCTGCTGGTGCCAGGTGGTGGGATTGGCGGAGGCAGCGAAGAGTCGTCTCCAGGTCCAGATTGAATCCGCGGAATTGCTCCAGCAATGTGTTGAAGGCACGGTCCTGGCATTCTGCCAAGGTCTGGAATCCTTCCATAAGACCTTGAAGTAACTCCTCGTGTCTTCCAATGATGGCTCCCTGGGAGGAGACGGCGTTGCGGAGCTGGTTCGAGTCTGCTGGGTAAGTCATGGCCAGTTCGTACTATCACGATTCAGGATAAGACCCAGATACAGACAGTTCGAAATAGCAGAAGTTTATTTACAAAAACAGGGGGCAGGCAAACGACAGGTCAAGGGCAGGCAGAGGTCAGTAATCCAGAACAGTGTCACAAGGTACAGAACGGCAGACAGGCTCAGGGTCAGGACAGGCAGAATGGTCAAAACCGGGAAAAACAGGAAAATAGGGTCTAGAGCAAAACATGAGTACGGGAAAAACGCTGGTAGGCTTGACGAGACAAGACGAACTGGCAACAAACAAACAGAGAACACAGGTATAAATACACAGGGGATAATGGGGAAGATGGGCGACACCTGGAGACAAGCACAAAGACATGTGAAACAGATCAGGGTGTGACAATCATAACAAACTTGAATAACCAAATGGCACGTTCCAGGTTGATTTTATTGCAGCCGTGCTGTGCAGATGATCTCATCTTCTTTTAAAGCTAAACTTCAGCATTCAATGTTATTTGTAAACACCGGAGTAATACATCCTTACAATGGTAGAGTAAGACAGTTGCTAAAAAAGGTCATTTAGAAGTTATATTCTTCAAGAATCAATAAGTAAATATAGCTGCGAACAGCAATGAACGGGGTTCACAGGATGACAGAAAGGACACAAGATCAGTTGGATAACACAGCAAGCACTCTATCATGTAGGAACTATCATCCTTTATGTGCAATCAGTGAAAGCATTACCATGTTTATCTCGCAATACCACAAGTATGACGCAAGTGAAGTTGAGTCTAGTGCTGTATGTTGGTTTTCTTTGAATACAGCAGGTAATCAATTGTTGAAGTCATTACTTAATGTATTGAGTTTATATATAAATATAAATATATATATACAGTGCCTTCGGAAGGTATTCAGACCCCCTGACTTTTTCCACATTTTGTTAGGTTACAGCCTTATTCTACAATTGATTAAATTGTTTTTTCCCCCCTCATCAATCTACACACAATACCCCATAATGACAAAACAAAAACAGGTTTTTAGAAATGTTTGCTAATTTATAAGAAATAACACATTTACATACGTATTCAGACACTTTACTCAGTACTTTGTTGAAGCACCTTTGGCAGTGATTTCAGCCTCGAGTCTTCTTGGGTATGACAAGTTTGGCACACCTGTATTTGGGGAGTTTCTCCCATTCTTCTCTGCACATCATCTCAAGCTCTGTAGGTTGTCTGAGGTCCTGAGCGCTCTGGAGCAGGTTTTCATTAAGTATCTCTCTGTACTTTGCTCCGTTCATCTTTGCCTCTATCCTAACTAGTCTCCCAGTCCCTGCCGCTGAAAAACATCCCCACAGCATGATGCTGCCACCACCATGCTTCACCGTAGGCATGGTGCCAGGTTTCCTCCAGACATGACGCTTGGCATTCAGGCCAGAGTTCAATCCTGGTTTCATCAGATCAGAGAATCTTGTTGCCTTTTGGCAAACTCCAAGTGGGCTGTCATGTGCCTTTTACTGAGGAGTGGCTTCCGTCTGGCCACTCTACCATAAAGGCCTGATTGGTGGAGTGCTGCAGAGATGGTTGTCCTTCTGGAAGGTTCTCCCATCTCCACAGAGGAACTCTAGAGCTCTGTCAGAGTGACCATCGGGTTCTTGGTCACCTCCCTTTCTTACTTGTTCAAAGGTTGCCTGAAATAGGCCTAGATCAGGCATCTTGCAATTTGTTCAATAACTATTTAACGGACAGGACACAATGTGTGCTTACTGATGGTATCAAATCTAGTTTCTTCAATATTACGAAAGGTTTGCTGCAGGGGAAGATTTTGGGCCCTGTTCTCTTCACTATTTACATAAATAATATTGGTCTATCTGTTAAAACTTGTAACATTCATCTCTATGACGATGATACAGTTATTTACTCCTGTGCCCCCTCAATACAGCAGGACATTCATGAACGTCAGCATATTTTTCACTCAATTCAAAAATCGCTTACTGATCTTAAACTAGTGCTAAATGCTAATGAAACCATGTTTATGTTGTTCTCTAGGTCTTGTAATATTGACCTTGTGTCATGAGCCTCTCACTCCACCGGGTTACCACCTTAATTTTCTTCCACTCTGCTCACCACTCTCTCTACTCAGCCTAACTAGCTCCACCTGTCCCTGCTCTGCTCTGCTCTAATTACTCTGCCAGCTGCGCTGCATTACCCACTACCTCTCCCAGTATTTAAGGCCCTGTCTTTCAGCTCTCCGGTGTCAGATCGTCTGCAAAGCTCACACCCGGAACCTGTTTGCTCGCGCTTCTGGCTCACCCTGGTTTTGTGACCCCGGACCTGCCTGATTTTTGGATACTCTTCTGCCCCAGGAGATCCAGACCTGCTTCTGCCATTACGACTCCTGACTACTCTTCAATCCCGGTAACTCTGACCAGCCTTCTGCCTTGCTACTACGTATTTTGGATTTCCCTTGAACTGTACTGCTGCCTTGTTTCATTCCGCCCTGTTGTGTCTGTGTCTCCCCCCCCCAGGACTTCTGGACCACCCACCACCGGCTTCATAGGACGCATCGCTGCCACTGGGGGGGGCACAGACCCAGCACATTGGACGGGATCCCTGTTACCCCGGAGCCTTCATTCACTCCCTACTTCCCTTTTCCCTTAAGTTTTAATAAACTTTCTGGTGTGACGCAATTGTGGTCCTCTGGTCGTCTGTCTGAACCGTGACAGTACGATCTGACCATTATGGACTCAGCGCACACTTTCCCCGACATGGAAACCGATGAGCATGAGCAGCAGTTCCAGCAGCAGCAACAACAACTCGCCATGATCATTCAACTCCTCACCAACCTTACCCCAGCCAGTCTGCCCACCAGCCCTGCCCCCGAGTTACCTGCCCCGGTCATTGCAGCCGCTGCTCCGGAACCCAAGATTGGTAACCCCGAGCGGTTCAACGGCGACTCAACCCAGGTCCGGCCATTCCTGACTAGCTGCCGACTTCAGTTCTCCTTGCAGCCAAGGACCTTCGCCACGGAGGGGGCTAAAGTTGGGTATGCCATCACTCACCTGACGGGCCGAGCTCGACTCTGGGGAACAGCAGAGTTCGAACGTCAAACCCCCGCATGTGCAACCTTCGACCTGTTTGCTGAGGAGATGCTGAAGGTGTTTGACCTGGATTCACCAACCGCAGAGGCGTCTCGTGAACTGTTCAGTATTCGACAAGGCAGACGTACAGTCGCAGACCATTCCATCGACTTCCGAACCCTGGCTAGACGAAGTTCTTGGAACACACCATCGTTGGTGGACGCGTTCTTCCATAGTTTGGCTGACTATATCAAGGACGAGTTGGTCTCCCATGAACTGCCTTCCACTCTTGATGAAGCCATCGCACTGACTGTCAGGATCGACAGAAGGATACAGACCCGTCGTCGTGAGAGGGGGCGCCAAGGTCCACCTACTACCGGCATTCGGAGAGATCCGACTGGGCTCCTGTCATCTACTGCCACTCACCCAGGTCAGTTTGATCAGTCTGAGCCTATGGAGATTGGGCGAGCCTCTCTCACTCCTGCAGAGCGCCAGCGCCGCTTCACCTCAAACCTCTGCCTCTATTGTGGAGGTGATGGACATCGTGTGGTAACCTGCCCTTTAAAGGGCCGAAGCTCACCGGGCATAGGGGGAGTCCGGTTGAGTTCAATGACCATCCAGTCCTCCGACCGCAAACCCCTGCTGCAAGTTCACCTCCGCCTCTCTGACTCAACTCACACCCTGGCTGCTCTGGTGGATTCTGGCGCCGAAGCCAACATAATGGACATCAAGCTGGCACGCCAACTGGGACTGGAGAACCTCCGTTTGACACCTCCTATTCCTGCCCGGGCACTGGACGGACACTTACTCGGATCGGTCACTCATGTCACGGCCCCGGTCTCGATGGGTCTGTCCGGAAACCATCAAGAAACTATCCAGTTTCACCTGCTCCCCTCTCCAGGCCAACCCCTCATCCTGGGTTACCCATGGCTCCGCCGGCACAACCCTCAGCTCGACTGGGTGACCGGGGTGATCAGGGAGTGGGGAGAGGACTGCCACCGAACCTGCCTGCTTGCTGCCGCACTACCCCCGCGGCCAGTACCTACTAACTCCGCTCCTGACCTCTCCAATGTCCCAGAATGCTACCATGGTCTCAGAGAGGTGTTTAACAAAGCAAGAGCCACATCTCTGCCCCCTCACCGACCGTACGACTGTGCCATCGACCTCCTCCCTGGAACAGCCCCTCCAAAGGGTCGTCTTTATTCATTGTCTGCTCCTGAAAGAAAGTCCATGGAGGACTACATCAATGGCTCTCTGTCCGCAGGATTAATCCGTTCATCTTCATCTCCTGCTGGTGCTGGCTTCTTCTTTGTGGGGAAGAAGGACGGATCTCTTCGCCCCTGCATCGACTACAGGGGACTCAACGACATCACAGTGAAAAACCGTTACCCTCTGCCTCTGCTCACCTCTGCTTTTGAGTTGCTCCAGGGAGCCACTGTTTTTACCAAGTTGGATCTCAGAAACGCTTACCACCTAGTGCGGATCCGGGAGGGAGATGAATGGAAAACCGCATTCAATACACCAACAGGCCACTACGAGTATCTGGTTATGCCTTTTGGCCTCACCAATGCTCCTGCTGTGTTCCAGGCTCTAGTGAATGATGTACTGCGGGACATGTTAAACAAGTTTGTCTTCGTTTACCTGGATGACATCCTAATCTACTCCAGAAACCTGTCTGAACACACCCGCCATGTCCAGCAAGTCCTTCATCGTCTTCTGGAGAATTCCCTCTACGCCAAGGCAGAGAAATGTGAGTTTCACGTCAAGACAGTGGCCTTCCTGGGGTACATAGTGGCAGAGGGAAGTATCCAAATGGATCCTGCCAAAGTATCAGCAGTCACTTCATGGCCAGTTCCGGAGAACAGAAAGAAGCTGCAACAGTTTCTGGGGTTTGCTAACTTCTACAGAAAGTTTATCCGGAACTACAGTACCGTTGCTGCCCCTCTCACTGCTCTAACCAGCACCAAGCAACCCTTCACCTGGACCCCAGCAGCCGACAAAGCCTTCAGTACCCTCAAGGTGAGGTTCACCTCCGCTCCCATCCTCCAGATGCCTGATGTGGACCGGCAATTCATTGTGGAGGTGGACGCCTCGGATGTGGGAGTTGGTGCTGTGATTTCTCAGTGGGCTGCGGAGGATAGGAAGCTCCATCCCTGTGCCTTTTTCTCACGTCGGTTGTCCCCCTCTGAGTGCAATTACGACATAGGGAACCGTGAGCTGCTGGCTGTGAAGCTTGCCTTGGAGGAGTGGCGTCACTGGCTGGAGGGGTCCACCATTCCATTTCTCGTTTGGACCGATCATAAGAACTTGGAGTACATCCGCACGGCCAAACGGTTGAACTCCAGGCAGTCCCGCTGGGCCCTGTTCTTCACCAGGTTTAATTTCACTCTGTCATACCGGCCTGGATCACGCAACACCAAGCCAGACGCCCTCTCCCGTCAATTCCAGAAGGATGACACCCCCTCCAAGGACCCTGTGTCGATTCTGCCAAGTCCCTGCATCGTTGCAGCTCTGACCTGGGCTGTTGAGGAACAGGTGCTGGAGGCTCTCCGTAACCAGCCAGGTCCCAGCACTTGCCCAGCTGACCGCCTTTTTGTCCCCGAAGACCTGAGGTCCCAGGTCGTTCAGTGGGGACATGACTCCCGCCTAGCTTGTCACCCTGGCTCCACCCGCACTTACAACCTGCTCGCCCAGAGGTTCTGGTGGCCCTCTCTGAGAAGGGATGTACGGGAATTCGTCCAAGCCTGCCCCATCTGCAACCAACACAAGTCGTCCTGCCAGCCCCCAGCCGGATTGCTGCAGCCCCTGCCTGTGCCCAGACGTCCCTGGTCTCACATCGCCCTTGACTTTGTCACGGGGCTGCCCCCTTCAAGTGGCATGACCGTCATTCTCACCATTGTTGACCGTTTCAGCAAGATGGCACACTTCATTCCCCTCCCCAAGCTCCCAACCGCCAAGGAGACCGCCCAGGTGGTCCTGGAACACGTCTTCCGGATCCACGGACTGCCTAAGGATGTAGTTTCTGACCGTGGTCCACAATTCTCCTCCGCTTTTTGGAAGGAGTTCTGTCACCTGCTGGGAGCCACAGTCAGTCTGACTTCCGGATTCCATCCCCAATCCAATGGGCAGTCAGAGCGGGCTAATCAGGAGCTCGAGAAGGCACTGCGATGCATGACTTCACGCAACCCCCACTCCTGGTCGCAGCAATTGACATGGGTGGAGTACGCACACAATTCTCTGACCTGCTCTGCCATCGGTATGTCCCCTTTCCAATGTGTTTATGGATACCAGCCTCCTCTATTTGCCAGCCAGGAAGAGGAGGTTACTTGCCCATCTGCACTTGCTTTTGCCCGTCGATGTCGCCGCACCTGGTCACAAGCCCGAGCCACACTCCTCAGATCCGTTGCCAGCTACACTACCGGGGCCAACCGTCGGAGAATTCCTGCTCCCACCTACCATGTTGGTCAAAGGGTGTGGTTGTCATCGAAGAACCTGCCACTCAGGGTGGAGTCGCAGAAGCTGGCACCTCGGTTCATTGGCCCATTCCCTATCATAAGAGTGATTAGCCCAACTGCTGTCCGGCTCCAACTGCCTAATTCCCTGAGGGTGCACCCCACTTTCCATGTGTCTAAGATTAAGCCCATCCATGAGAGTCCGCTGGTCCCTGCTGCGCCTTGTCCTCCTCCTCCACGGCTCGTCGATGGTGGTCTGGTTTACACCGTCCGCCGCCTGCTTCGGTCCAGACGGAGGGGTAGGGGTCTCCAGTACCTCATTGACTGGGAGGGCTATGGACCTGAGGAAAGGACCTGGGTGCCAGCTAGTCGGATTGTGGATAGGACTCTCATCACCGCTTTCCACCAACGGCATCCTGATCAACCTGCAATCCGTAGGGGCCGCCCCAGAGGGGTCCCTAACCGTCCTGCCCGCTCGGCTTCCTGTCCTGTGCCTGATCCTGTCTCGGGACCTGTCCCATCTCCCGACCACGGCCCTCCGGCTTCCTCCGAGGATGAGGACGTTCACTCGGACCGTTCGGAGGAGTTCTAGCCCTCCTCCGGCTCCCCTCCTCCCGCCCGGCGTGGTGTTGCTCTTGGGACTTCTGGGGCCGTCCCTTGGGGGGGGGGTTCTGTCATGAGCCTCTCACTCCACCGGGTTACCACCTTAATTTTCTTCCACTCTGCTCACCACTCTCTCTACTCAGCCTAACTAGCTCCACCTGTCCCTGCTCTGCTCTGCTCTAATTACTCTGCCAGCTGCGCTGCATTACCCACTACCTCTCCCAGTATTTAAGGCCCTGTCTTTCAGCTCTCCGGTGTCAGATCGTCTGCAAAGCTCACACCCGGAACCTGTTTGCTCGCGCTTCTGGCTCACCCTGGTTTTGTGACCCCGGACCTGCCTGATTTTTGGATACTCTTCTGCCCCAGGAGATCCAGACCTGCTTCTGCCATTACGACTCCTGACTACTCTTCAATCCCGGTAACTCTGACCAGCCTTCTGCCTTGCTACTACGTATTTTGGATTTCCCTTGAACTGTACTGCTGCCTTGTTTCATTCCGCCCTGTTGTGTCTGTGTCTCCCCCCCCCAGGACTTCTGGACCACCCACCACCGGCTTCATAGGACGCATCGCTGCCACTGGGGGGGGCACAGACCCAGCACATTGGACGGGATCCCTGTTACCCCGGAGCCTTCATTCACTCCCTACTTCCCTTTTCCCTTAAGTTTTAATAAACTTTCTGGTGTGACGCAATTGTGGTCCTCTGGTCGTCTGTCTGAACCGTGACACCTTGAGGACCTGCGTATTTACGCATTAAAGGGAGACCAAATTGAACAAGTTCCCCATTATAAGTACTTGGGTATTTGGATTGACGATAAGCCCTCTTTTAAAACACACATTGAAAAACTGACAAAAAAAGCAGAGAATTAAGATTGGTTTCTTTTATAGAAATAAATCCTGCCTCACTTTGGAAAGTAGAAAGAATAATGTTTGAGCAACGCTTCTCCCAGTACTTTATTATGATGATATAATCTAAGTACATGCGGCAGCCTTGTCGTAGAAATATTTGACTCAAAAGTAGTCAACTCAAAAATATCTCTCAAGAGACTGGAGCTTGTGAATCCAAAAATTAGACTTTATTATTGCGTAACAAAGCCGAGCTTGCTCCATGGAACAACTGCCTCTCCTTGGCTCAAAGATCTCATTTTATACAAATACAAGTGCACAATCATCCTTACATAGCATATACAGTTACTCCCCTTAGGGTAAATGATTAACTTCTTTCATGGCCACTCTACCCTTATCTTTCAACGTCCAGATGTCACATGTGGTTTACTCCAAAAGGCCATGGGCGCTTTTCCATATGAGGCCTCTTTCCCTTATCTCATTATATTGGTGGCGTGGCTCAGACACTTTCTTAAAAAATAATATACATACATTCATTAAAGCATGGTTACATACTGCATTGATTATATTCCTTATTTAGGCATGCATCTGGATTATAAAATATCAATCATGTTTACTATATTTTACCTTTGACATTTCCCAACTTTTTGCCTTAATGATACATAAAATATTTCTATATATTCCCCCCTTTGAGACTTCCAACAAAGTCCCAACAGTACAAAGATTAACTTTAAAATGAATGTAAGCCTGTGCATTTACTTATTCTTAGCCTTGCCACATGTGGTTACCTTTACATGTATATTTTAAACCAATATATCTTCCTCATGGTTAGACCCATCCTGATGAGGACCCAGAGCCCAGTCAGGTATTGGATACAAGTCTAAAAGGTTTTCCTCTAAATTAACCTCCAAGTTTTTCTGTTGAGCTTTGTAACCATGGCAGGCCCATCCACCCCCAGGAACAACACCATACAGACATTCAGGATTCCCGAATGGACAGTCCATTTGTCCTCCTTTAACATTACAAGGTTTCCCATATTTATTAACATACTGTCCTGGAGCTCCCTGAACTGGATGTATTTCTTTGTAAACATTGCTCCCCACTTTTGTTTAGTTATAGCATTTCCCATATATGTGTTAGTATCCTAACACATCAAAATATGCAACTTTGTCTTAACATTAATATCTAGGACATGTTAAGAATGGTGTCAACATCTTTAGCTTACATAACCTTTTTCACCCATATCACAAGTATTATAACAATCAAAATAATCAATATCAATATCTAATCCATTAATTGCAATGTCAACATCATTAGGCATTAATATGAATAACTTATTCAGATCAATCAGTCCACTTATAATTCATAATCATAATCAAATTAATTACTCAAAACAACTTTAGAATGACAATTCTTAGTTAGTCACCTTGGTTCCTTCATTCAAAGTTAAAACTCTCACCTTGGCACACATTGACACTGGCAGAATGTATATTTATATTATCATAATTCTAGCATTAACTTCCTCATAACGAGAATTACAACAGATCAGTATCTTAATGCATTCCTAGTCCAAATTACTATAAATTTAGCAGTGTATAATACCTCATTTATCAACATACTGTCACGCCCTGGCTCTAGGGACTCTTTTAAGTTGAGCCAGGGTGTGTAGAGTTGATGTTTTGTGCTCGTTGTGTCTAGTCTAGTTTTTGTATGTCTATGTTGGCCAGAGTGGTTCTCAATCAGAGGCAACGAGTATCAGCTGTTGCTGGTTGTCTCTGATTGGGAACCATATTTAGTCAGGTGGTTTTCCCACAGTGTTTGTGGGATCTTGTTTCGTGTTGGTTTGTGTTTTGCACCTGTGGACGTCACGTATCGATTTGTTGTTTTGTTCGTGTATCATTTAATAAATAAGTATGTTCACCTTCCACGCTGCGCCTTGGTCCTCTATATACGACGATCGTGACAGAAGATCCCACCAATACAGGACCAAGCAGCGTGCCCTGGCAGGAGAGGAGAAGCTGCGCCAACCGGGCAGTCGTCGGACAGGCGAGGGGCACCCCCAATACATTTTTAGGGGGGGGCACATGGCAGGGACGACGGGGCCACTGGAGGCAGATAAGGGGCGAGTTGGTGGACGAGGAGAGAAGGCCACCGGGTTACGGGAGCCATTGGTGTGTAGAGGGAAGGAAAATGTAGAGGCACGGCGAGAGGTACTGAAGTGTGTTGCCAGTCCGGTCCGGCCCGTTCCTGATCCCCGTGTAAGGCCAGTGGTGTGTGTTCCCAGTACGGTCCGGCCTGTTCCTGTCCATCGCGCCAATCCTATGGTGCGCGTCGCCAGCCCGGCCCGGCCTGTTCCTGCCCCTCGCACCAAGCCTATGGTGCGCATCGCCAGCCCGGCCCGGCCTGTTCCTGCTCCCCGCACCAAGCCAATGGTGCGCGTCGCCAGCCCGGCCCGGCCCGTTCCTGCTCCCCGCACCAAACCTGTGATGCGCATCGCCAGCCCGGTCCGGCCTGTTCCTGCTCCCCGCACCAAGTTAGTGGTGCGCGTCGCCAGCCCGGCCCGGCCTGTTCCTGCTCCCCGCACCAAGCCAATGGTGCGCGTCGCCAGCCTGGTCCGGCCTGTTCCTGCTCCCCGCACCAAACCTGTGGTGCGCATCGCCAGCCCGTGCCCGTTTCACCGGTGCCTGGTCAGGTACCGGTCAGCTGCTCCACACCGGAGCCTGAGCAATCCGCTCCACCGAAGTCCAGTCCAGCTCCAGCCAGTGGGGCTAGACCAGACCAGGGGCACTACGGGGGGGTTAGTAGAGGGTGGTGGTCAAGCCCGGAGCCAGAACCGCCTCCGAGGAGGAATGCCCACCCAGCCCTCCCCTGTTCGGTGATGTTTAGGCGCGGTCGCAGTCCGCGCCTTTAGGGGGGGGTACTGTCACGCCCTGGCTCTAGGGACTCTTTTAAGTTGAGCCAGGGTGTGTAGAGTTTATGTTTTGTGCTCGTTGTGTCTAGTCTAGTTTTTGTATGTCTATGTTGGCCAGAGTGGTTCTCAATCAGAGGCAACGAGTATCAGCTGTTGCTGGTTGTCTCTGATTGGGAACCATATTTAGTCAGGTGGTTTTCCCACAGTGTTTGTGGGATCTTGTTCTGTGTTGGTTTGTGTTTTGCACCTGTGGACGTCACGTATCGATTTGTTGTTTTGTTCGTGTATCATTTAATAATTAAGTATGTTCACCTTCCACGCTGCGCCTTGGTCCTCTATATCCGACGATCGTGACACATACTACCTTAACTAACACTCCCTTCCTCTACCGGCACTCAATCTTCTGGCGTCTTCATTATGTTCTTCAGATAGCTTCATAGTTCATCTTGGATTGCCCATGGCAATATCCCAATTCCAATGTCACACCTGAACCACCTCACCTCTACCCCCATTCTGTTTTGTCCATTTGCCAACCAGTATACCAGCACCATCAGAGATGTTATATTTGAATAAATCTCTATTCATGCCCACTCCAAATGGACTCCTGTCACACTCTTGAGAGAAAAGGCATAAGAGAAAAGAAAAGGCAGTTGATTGCTTCGATTGGATGCTTGTTCTGATTCAGGTCTGGTAGAGGTGATTCTGAACAGGAACATCTTCAACGCCTTTGTTGCTCCTCTTCAGCCGGGTAGAGTTTTTTAGTTTTTTTTATTGAGGTTCACACCGTTCTGGACCGAATTATCTCTGCTATGCATCAAGACATCATCCGTTGCAACCTCGAGAAAGGACAAATCATAACAATTTAGTTGAGTTCATTTCCAATCCAAAACATCCCTATAAGCATTGACTATATGACAAGTTATTATGTTTCACCAATCATTCTTAATACCAATTTCTAATACTTGATCCTGCTGCCTGATACATTTTTCCTTGAGGGGTCCCTGTATTCCAAAGGCTATCTGTATAAATGCCACATGTTTCACATTCTCCCTTGTATTCTTCCAAATTCTATAACTCAATTGTTTTATTGTACCACTCCTATATATTTGCTCATAGTCTATTTGACATTACTCTGGCGCTTTCCTTTTCCTTTTCCTTATTCCTATTCTAACCACTAATTGCTTACCCTTCTGTCCCCATCCTGGTTGATTATAAAATTGTTTATATTTAGGATTTCCTAAATATTACAAACATTCTGCTGGCCAATATGGTCTTTCCGAGTTCCTTATATGACAAAAGTTGTGGTTGAATCATAGCACAGTCCTAGTAACTGTGGAGATGTTGAACTACTGTTAACTATTTAAAACGGTGATGTGGTGCATATTAGACTATTTTCTTTATTTAATTTTAATGCAATACATTGTACTCATCGATACCAATCATTGTTTAACGGTTCCTTCCATTCCCTTTCTTCTGTATTTGGTATGGCTCTAACATGTACAGGTTTTAGTGCACTTTCCCAAGGAATAACTACTCCAATAACACTTCCCCCTGGAAATCTAACACTAAATATTACATCAAATTGTTTATCTAAGTCTTGGGCTGTTCTCCTTATGTCTATGATTCACCTGTGTCACGATCGTCGACAGATGAAGCGGACCAAGGCGCAGCGTGATAAGCGTACATTCTTTAATTGTGTACACAACACGAACCAAAACAATAAACAAACGATACGTGAAGTCCTAGGTTACAACACAAACCTTTCGGAACAAGATCCCACAAAATATTAGTGCCCAACAGGCTGCCTAAGTATGGTCCCCAATCAGAGACAACGAGCTACAGCTGCCTCTGATTGGGAACCACCCTGGCCAACATAGATCAAAACGAACTAGAACCAAAAACATAGAAAACAAAACATAGAAAATCCACACCCTGGCTCAACATATAAGAGTCCCCAGAGCCAGGGCGTGACAGTACCCCCCCCCCCCCCCCCCCCCCCCCCCCCCCCAAAGGCGCGGACTGTGACCGCGCCACACCAACACAACAGGGTAGGGGCCTGGTGGGAATTCCGCCTCGGAGGCGGATCCGGCTCCGGGCGTGACCACCACTCTCTCTCTACCCCCCCGTTGTGCCCCTGGTCTGGTCTGGCCCCGCTGGCCGGAGCTGGACTGAACACCGGTGGAGCGGATTGCTCTGGCTCCGGAGTGGAGCAGCTGACCGGTGCCGGACCAGGCACCGGTGGAACAGGCACGGACCGTGCCGGACTGACGACGTGCACCACTGGCTTGGTGCGGGGAGCAGGAACGGGCCGGACCAGGCTGACGACGCGCACCACTGGCTTGGTGCGGGGAGCAGGAACGGGCCGGACCGGGCTGACGACGCGCACCACTGGCTTGGTGCGGGGAGCAGGAACAGGCCGGACCGGGCTGGCGACGCGCACCACTGGCTTGGTGCGGGGAGCAGGAGCAGGAACAGGCCGGACCGGGCTGGCGACGCGCACCACTGGCTTGGTGCGGGGAGCAGGAACAGGCCGGACCGGCCTGGCGATGCGCACCACTGGCTTGGTGCGGGGAGTAGGAACAGGCCGGACCGGGCTGGCGACGCGCATCACAGGCTTGGTGCGAGGGACAGGAACAGGCCGGACCGGGCTGGCGACGCGCACCACAGGCTTGGTGCGGGGAGCAGGAACAGGCCGGACCGGGCTGGCGACGCACACCACTGGCTTGGTGCGGGGAGCAGGAACGGGGCGGACCGGGCTGGCGACGCGCACCACTGGTTTGGTGCGAGGGATAGGAACAGGCCGGACCGGGCTGGCGACGCGCACCACAGGCTTGGTGCGAGGGCCAGGAACAGGCTGGGCCGGACTGTGGAGACGGACTGGAGGTCTGGAGCGGAGAGCTGACACAACCCGTCCTGGCTGAATGCCTATTTCCACACAATCTGTGTGAGGCATCAGCACAGGACGTACAGGGCTGTGCACTCGTACTGGCACTACAGCACGTGGCACTGGCGCAGGATATCCGGGACCGAGGAGGGGTACTGGAGGCCACGGGCGTTGAGCCGGCACACTCCGTCATGACTGCATGCCCACCTTAGCACGACACGTGCGTGGTGCTAGCACAGGACGTACAGGACTGTGCCGGAACACTCGCGGCACAGTACATGGCTCCGCATAACACGGAACCTGCCCAGTCTCTCGCGGCCTAGCCTGAGTACAGGGAGTTGGCTCTGCTCTACCTCTAGGCTCCGCCAACCACCCTTCCAAGCCCCCCAAACCTGGTGGCCTCCTCTCCTAGTCCACCGATTCGCCCTGTAGCTGCCTACAGCAGCCCCGTCGTCCACGGCGTATGCCCCCCCCAAAAAATGTATTGGGGTTGCCTCTCGCGTGTCCGTCGTCGGCACGGTTGGCGCCGTTTCTCCTCTCCTGCCTGGGCATTTACTTTTGCCCATGGCCCTCTGCTCGCGAATATGTCCTCCCAAGACCACCATTCGCCCACCTGGGACATCGCCAACTTCTC
This sequence comes from Coregonus lavaretus, assembly GCF_964263955.1. Classification (NCBI taxonomy): domain Eukaryota; kingdom Metazoa; phylum Chordata; class Actinopteri; order Salmoniformes; family Salmonidae; genus Coregonus; species Coregonus lavaretus. The sequence goes on along the minus strand of NC_140014.1, from coordinate 26,302,587 downwards.
CTCCTGGGCACGCTGCTTGGTCCTCTGGTGGTGGGATCTTCTGTCACGATCGTCGACAGATGAAGCGGACCAAGGCGCAGCGTGATAAGCGTACATTCTTTAATTGTGTACACAACACGAACCAAAACAATAAACAAACGATACGTGAAGTCCTAGGTTACAACACAAACCTTTCGGAACAAGATCCCACAAAATATTAGTGCCCAACAGGCTGCCTAAGTATGGTCCCCAATCAGAGACAACGAGCTACAGCTGCCTCTGATTGGGAACCACCCTGGCCAACATAGATCAAAACGAACTAGAACCAAAAACATAGAAAACAAAACATAGAAAATCCACACCCTGGCTCAACATATAAGAGTCCCCAGAACCAGGGCGTGACAACCTGTCTCTTTCTTTCATTATCTTAAGGTCACACTACCCCATGTGACTTCCCCATACTCTTTGTGCGGGTTCCTCCCACACCAATAATAATTTAACCCTTGTATTTTAATAGTGATCCCTTCCTGTATTTTAGTAATGGTTCCTGCCTGTGCAAGAATATACATTTTAATCCTGTCTTCATCCCTTCTATGTCTTGTTCTTCTGCTCTTTACTATTATCAGTACCCCATTCCCCTTATTCTCAGGGAACTAGTCAAGTGCAGAGAAATCAATGATGGGGATATCTGGTGCGTCTTGAATATCTCGAAGATCTTGAAGATCTAGAAGGTCTTGAAGGTCTTGAAGGTCTCGAAGATCTGCCCCTCCGCCGAGGGAATCAGCAAGAACACGTAGCTCATCAGTAATTGCCATCCTGACCCATCTGATTCTCGCCAGCATCCTCAGCTCACTCATCTCTCAGTCATCGGTTCCCTCACTCTGGTACAATGGTTTAGATGATACCAGGTCACGCTCCCCTCTATCCGTACCGCCGTTGGTGTAACCTGGACGACGATGTATGGTCACTTTAGCTGTTAACCTTCTTCCGTCACTAGGGTCTCCGGATCAGCCAGAGTCCCTCTCAATCTATCGACATCTGTCTGCGAAGAGTGTCCTTCTACCAGCCTACCCATAGGGAAGCTTGGAGTTACTGCTGCAAAGACACACAAACACAGACAAACACAAAAGACAACAATGCTACCCAATGGCGGGCCGTCTTCCTCTCCTGGGGTTGGAACACTCCTATAGTGGGAAACATGGATCTAAGTATCGGTCTCACCTACTTTTACCATCATTGAGGTAGCCAACAACACCTGGTATGGGCCCCTCCACATAGGGTCTTTCCAGCTCTTTCTTCTGTAGTCTTTTGCCATCACATAGTCTCCAGGGCGCAGAAAATACTCAGACTCAGTTGGGCAGAGTTATCTTCACCCATGAAAATAAAATCTTAAGAACATTGTTAGGTTAGGTGAGACACAGTATGCTACTTATGTCCTCTCATCCGTCAAGAGAAGCCTTGAGATTATGAAGCGCACCTGCTTCCAGCTTGTTGTAGTCCACTCATTTCATAGACAAACCACCTCTACACCCTGCCTCCTATCACAAAAACAAAAAAGATTTAACGTAACCCATAACACATTATTACTGCTGCTCATATCCTTAATACACCTTGCATATTTCCCCACAAACCCATTATAAAACATTAAAACCTCTGTAAGCCCAACTTCCCCCCTTGGACACATGCATCACATCGTGATGCATGTGTTCAAAAAACAAAACAACAACAATATTGCCTATCAAACCAAAAATAATAACTAAACTTAAAATGACAACTTTTGAGTATATCTTTACTTAACTGTATCCCATAACACTATTCAAGGAATACCTCTCCTTCAGGACTAACTCTCTCACTTCATCCTTGTCCTGTTTTAACTAATATATAGGATTTTTTCCAAATTACAAACTTCTTCACAATTATCCTTATTATATCTAACCCCCAATTCAGCATGCCTCTAGGATTTACAGTGTGGGTGATCAGGTCACACTATAAAGCCAGGACAGATTTCAGAGGTCATTGAAATCATTCAATGAATTGTTCCATCCAATAGTATACTACTCATTAACAACCATCAAAACATTTCATAAATGTTGTATCCCGAGTGTACAGTAAGTCCTTAGTACAGCTCTTTTCAAAATAAATCACACGTATTTACTTATCCCTCAGTAAATAAAAACCCAAATTACATGTGTTTGCCCCTTTAAGATATTTCACTTCTATCCCGTGAAATATCTAAAATAAAATAAAAAACTAAAATAAAAATAAAAATCCTATACAGCTAACATTTCATACTAAGTGGGTTGTTTGTGGTTATTTAAACACCATATAGTAAAACAATAAACAAACAAAAAATGTCCAGGCCCTATTTATAGTCTCGGAAAGTATTTCAAAGAAAAGAGAAAATCACTCCCCCCTTTTTCCTGGAAGAAAAAGTACACATTTAGTTAGTTTACATTTTGATACCTCCTAACCAATCCTAACAATCTAAATTCGAAATTCTCACTCTCTATTCCCACCTCTCCTAATTCTCCTACTCAGAAAACCCTCAAGAACATCACTTGTGACTGCTCCCTTCCCCGATGAATTCCACAATCCAGAGCACATAAAACGACATAAAGTCCCATAAGATTTCAACCCCAGAGGCTTTTCCGTAACCTCAAATACAGTCAATTTCTCCGTATAAGGAATCAGTGATATTTGATCCCAAGTATCTATTAAAATGTTGTTTGAGACGTGGGTCTCCTACATCTCCTTCATCATTCATTCTGTAGGGGATTTCCATCAATCCCAGAAAAGACTCCCAACCAAGACACATCAGACATTTATCATGTTTCATTAAGTGGAATGTACACCTATAACATAACAAACCCATTACCACTTTCCAGTAATCTAATAATTTCAACCTGTTGCATTGTTTTTAGTAAAAATATAAATTGTTGTGTAACCAATCCAGAACCCACAAGAAGTTAGTGCTGTCTCCTGTCCCCTAGTCCAAAATAAATGCTTCTCTAGCTATCCTGATTTGGTCCTTCCCACAGGTTCTAAGACTGCTGCCATTCAGCCAAGCTGGGCCCATTCCCTTGCCAATTTCTCTGTTGTGGTTGCCTAGGCCACCACGGCTTGGTAGGACAATCCCTTCCTGTATGTCCTGATTGACTGCACCCCCAGCAGACCCCTGGTCTTCTTGGTAGTGGTGTAATTAAGACAGCCTTTTTTGGTTCACTCTCCCTCTATTGTTATCCTTCTAGCTTTGTATCATTACTGGATTAATGACATATGTAATAACTGTTTCGCATTAGATTGTGCCTTTTTCTGATATTTTTATAATTGTAGCCTATTGCATTAATTTAGTTTAAAATACAAACTTGTTGTTGAACAAATCTAGAACCTACATTAAGTCGGTACTATCCCATCAGCATAATAGTTAAAACTACCTACACTCCACTGGTCCACGAAGTGAAAAAAAATTATCATTTTAGAATTCTTTAACTATTTGCATACATCACTGGTGTCACGCAAACTATAGAAGAAAGTAATAACAATTAGAATTTGTCAAATAAATGTTTTCCACCCAACTATTCAAACTTGCTTCAAATATCTCTTTCAGCTAGATACAGTCAAGCAAGTACGACTCTCTTTTTCCCGAGAACTAAAACATGGCATCATATGCTCCTGAGTGGCGCAGTGGTCTAAGGCACTGCATCGCAGTGCTATCTGTGCCACTAGAGATCCTGGTTCGAATCCAGGCTCTGTCGCAGCCGGCCGCGACCGGGAGACTCATGGGCGGCGCACAATTGGCCCAGCGTCGTCCAGGGTAGGGGAGGGAATGGCCGGCAGGGATGTAGCTCAGTTGATAGAGCATGGCGTTTGCAACGCCAGGGTTGTGGGTTCGATTCCCACGGGGGGGCAGTATAAAAAAAATAAAAAATAAATGTAATCACTAACTGTAAGTTGCTCTGGATAAGAGCGTCTGCTAAATGACTAAAATGTAAATGTAAATGTAAATTAAAATCTATTCACAACCCAACAATAACTAATAGTATATTTGTATTCATATTATTAAAAGACGTTACTTTCATTCCAGTCTACCTAAACAATTCAAATTATGGCCACAACTCTATCGCAATTGCCAGTCCGCTATTCAAATGTATGTAACTGTCCTTTCTGATCAGACTATAGTCACTCCTCCCTCTTTCCCGTTGAATAAGTGAGTCCTTCAGTTTGAAAAGACGCAGGCTGCTAAATCGTCCAGTCTTATCCTGACTGTTCCGTCAATCTAAACAACCCACAACCATAGTTGAACTATACTTAGAAAACCTAGACTCAGCAGAATCTATGCTTTATTGAAATGACAAGTAAATCCTCCTTTATTCCAATGATAATGGTCAGTAGTTTTAGTATCTGGCACATACCACACTTTATCAGAAAATAGCTTTACAGGACTAAGATTTCACAAGCTGGAAGCTTTAACAGTCAACGAGTCAAATCTACATTCATTAATTTGGAAACAGATCTAACGAATTCAATCAAATGGATTATGTTCTTTCCCCCTATTATACTAAAATTCCTTTACTATCTCACTTCTGCTTCAAAATGATAGATAGTTATCATAATGCCTACTATTATTTCTATCAATGATCTATGTACTTTCTCCCACCCCTCACGTACGTCTACGTTTTTGGGTGTGCAAGTCAGCACCTATTATTTTATCTAATCCCTCGTAATAAATTACACTCACATAAAATTCATTCTATTCTAATATATTCACATCAACCAAACCATTCATGTTTCTAATGATTCTTTATTACCACAAATCAGTTAATCATAATCTAGTCTCAGCGGAACAACAACTAATAACCCAAATCCTTCCCCTCAGTCATAGAATCCTCCCAGAATCGTATAGGCTGGTCACTATTCACTGATCTTACAAAATTCTATGACAGGCATTGTTGTATGAAACTCCAAGATATCATTTACATGAAAAGCTTATTATTCAAACGTACATGCAGTGGGGAAAAAAGTATTTAGTCCCTTTAAGAGTGTGCTCCTAATCTCAGCCCGTTACCTGTATAAAAGACACCTGGGAGCCAGAAACCTTTCTGATTGAGAGGGGGTCAAATACTTATTTCCCTCATTAAATGCAAATACATTTATAACATGCGTTTTTCTGGATTTTTTTTGTTGTTATTCTATCTCTCACTGTTCAAATAAACCTACCATTAAAATTATAGACTGATCATTTCTTTGTCTGTGGGCAAACGTACAAAATCAGCAGGGGATCAAATACTTTTTTCCCTCACTGTATGTGTATGTATGTATGTATGTATGTGTATGTTTGTATATATATATACTGTAGTGTATGGTTATTGGAAGGTGTTGTCGTCAATCAAGAAGTCTGCTTAGGTTGGATCGGGTTCAAAGGCCTTTATTCAAACCACGAGGTTCCAGCGTAAGTACGGACACAATATCCGGAGAATCAGACCCCAAATAAATCTTGCTGCATTCTAACTCTTCGTCACCGCTCCCCCCTTTATATAGCCTTCCAAGAGTTGAATAGCTCCCTCTACTGTTCAATCCCCGTATCTTACCACCCACTTCCTGTTTGTCATATGTGACGTCACGCTAAAACCTTCCCTCTGGATAACAATAATCAACCTTCCATTTCTTCATGAAAAACCTTTAACAAAGACATAATTTTAATATACTACAATACAGTGGGGAAAAAAAGTATTTAGTCAGCCACCAATTGTGCAAGTTCTCCCACTTAAAAAGATGAGAGAGGCCTGTAATTTTCATCATAGGTACACGTCAACTATGACAGACAAAATGAGAAATAAAATCCAGAAAATCACATTGCAGGATTTTTAATGAATTTATTTGCAAATTATGGTGGAAAATAAGTATTTGGTCAATAACAAAAGTTTCTCAATACTTTGTTATATACCCTTTGTTGGCAATGACACAGGTCAAACGTTTTCTGTAAGTCTTCACAAGTTTTCACACACTGTTGCTGGTATTTTGGCCCATTCCTCCATGCAGATCTCCTCTAGAGCAGTGATGTTTTGGGGCTGTCGCTGGGCAACACAGACTTTCAACTCCCTCCAAAGATTTTCTATGGGGTTGAGATCTGGAGACTGGCTAGGCCACTCCAGGACCTTGAAATGCTTCTTACGAAGCCACTCCTTCGTTGCCCGGGCGGTGTGTTTGGGATCATTGTCATGCTGAAAGACCCAGCCACGTTTCATCTTCAATGCCCTTGCTGATGGAAGGAGGTTATCACTCAAAATCTCACGATACATGGCCCCATTCATTCTTTCCTTTACACGGATCAGTCGTCCTGGTCCCTTTGCAGAAAAACAGCCCCAAAGCATGATGTTTCCACCCCCATGCTTCACAGTAGGTATGGTGTTCTTTGGATGCAACTCAGCATTCTTTGTCCTCCAAACACGACGAGTTGAGTTTTTACCAAAAAGTTATATTTTGGTTTCATCTGACCATATGACATTCTCCCAATCCTCTTCTGGATCATCCAAATGCACTCTAGCAAACTTCAGACGGGCCTGGACATGTACTGGCTTAAGCAGGGGGACACGTCTGGCACTGCAGGATTTGAGTCCCTGGTGGCGTAGTGTGTTACTGATGGTAGGCTTTGTTACTTTGGTCCCAGCTCTCTGCAGGTCATTCACTAGGTCCCCCCGTGTGGTTCTGGGATTTTTGCTCACCGTTCTTGTGATCATTTTGACCCCACGGGGTGAGATCTTGCGTGGAGCCCCAGATCGAGGGAGATTATCAGTGGTCTTGTATGTCTTCCATTTCCTAATAATTGCTCCCACAGTTGATTTCTTCAAAGCAAGCTGCTTACCTATTGCAGATTCAGTCTTCCCAGCCTGGTGCAGGTCTACAATTTTGTTTCTGGTGTCCTTTGACAGCTCTTTGGTCTTGGCCATAGTGGAGTTTGGAGTGTGACTGTTTGAGGTTGTGGACAGGTGTCTTTTATACTGATAACAAGTTCAAACAGGTGCCATTAATACAGGTAACGAGTGGAGGACAGAGGAGCCTCTTAAAGAAGAAGTTACAGGTCTGTGAGAGCCAGAAATCTTGCTTGTTTGTAGGTGACCAAATACTTATTTTCCACCATAATTTGCAAATAAATTCATTAAAAATCCTACAATGTGATTTTCTGGAGAAAAAAAATCTCAATTTGTCTGTCATAGTTGACGTGTACCTATGATGAAAGTTACAGGCCTCTCTCATCTTTTTAAGTGGGAGAACTTGCACAATTGGTGGCTGACTAAATACTTTTTTCCCCACTGTATAATTATCATACAAACCTCTATATCTCAACATTCAAACTTCAGAGTGCGACTCATTTACACCATTATACCACTCTCATTCCACATTCACACAATGTTGTTCTCAAACGCGCTTAATTACTATTTGTATAACCTACAAGAATATTTTATTCTATCAAAGGGCCCAAATTTGGAATGTTAACCCTATCCCAGTTATTATGTTACTGTAGTCAATTTATCACAATACTACATCACCTCTAAAGTTTCCAAATATAATGTCAGAGACACACCCTAAAAGATTGACCAAAATACAATGCATAGACGTCATATGATCACACCGGTACACGTGACCTGTTCCTCCAACAGGATTCCTCATACCCCTCCTAGTAATGTGAATTTTCCACTCAGTTGGTAAATGTATATCCACATAACATTAATTATTCTCTTTCCTTTTTGAACATGTTGAGTACTTCTTTTTCTCTTTTTCTATTGGCGCTTTTCTTCTTTCCTGTGTCTTTTGCTTTATGGTTCTTTATCAGTGTTTCCATTTCCTCACACACCGAGACATCAAATGTTCCTCCTTCTGGCCATTTGGTGCCCATTTTCCTGGTGCGTTTCTCCCATTTTTCAGATGTTTTCGCTATTTCTTCCTTGCCTAAGGGATACTTAGCACTCAGTATTTCTACCGCCGTTTTATTCATATTTATGGCCTATATTTTTAACTTCCTTTTTAATCTATTTTAGTATTCGTCCTATTTATTTATTTCTCCTTCTTAATTATTTTTATATTAGTATTCGCTTTTATTGTTAAACTATTTGTGCTTCTTTGATTATTGTTTGGTCAGAACTTATTTATTATTAATGGGCATTTGACAGTCTCTTTATGTAATAATAATATAATATCTCCTGATGTCCACTTTTCCTTTGTGTGGAACACCTCATGAATCTTTCCCTTGCTAGTGTTTTTTCTTAGCTTTAAATCACTCAGCTATATTCTTTATGTAATAATAATATAATATCTCCTGATGTCCACTTTTCTTTTGTGTGGAACACCTCATGAATCTTTCCCTTGCTAGTGTTTTTTCTTAGCTTTAAATCACTCAGCTATATTCTTTATGTAATAATAATATAATATATCCTGATGTCCACTTTTCTTTTGTGTGGAACACCTCATGAATCTTTCCCTTGCTAGTGTTTTTTCTTAGCTTTAAATCACTCAGCTATATGTGTGTTTCTACCCCTATGAGCATTCACACACCATTCACTCTTCCTCTCCTGGTGCAAGACCGGGTGCGTCCTTCCTACCAGATTACACTTAAGTAACGGTCCAGGAAAGGTGCGCCAACCTTTCTCCACCAAAGACAGAAACTTCAAACGACCTCAAACACAGTTTCTCTCCTCAACACAAAATAAGCTATTATCTGCAGGATTTCTTATTATTCTCATTCATACAGATGAGTAGCCACCCGCGCCTAAATTAATCAGACAGTTAAATGACTCACAGTAGCCCAAGCAAACCACTCATCCACATGAGATGATCAGACCTACTCTATCTAACACGTTCTCTATATTTTGAAGCCTTAGTGGCTGTTTAACCCGTTCACCTACTCAGGATGACTGGTGTTAACTCCAATTTATGTCACCTACTCCGGATGACCTATCTTTTTACCTGATCGACCCTTTCTGATTCACTTCCCCGACACAAGAAAGATGATTTTATACAGGATTTCTATCTACCTATATAGCCCTCTAGGTGATTCACTTCCTCGACACACCCTTACTGGACTTCTATCTTACGTTTCCTAAGCGACCTGTAAATTCAGCCCTTTCTTCTGACAGAGAAAAAAGCGGTATTACACAGGATTTCTGCCTACCTAAGCAGCCCTCTAAACGATACACTTCCTCGACACGTTTAGAGCGGTATCTGTAGGGCTTTGACCAATTTATTATCTGATTGTTCAAACAGATGGACAGCCGCCCGTGCCAAAGCAACCCAGACAAAGCGATCAACAGGATGAATCAAGTGAATCAAATGAATTGAACAGACGGTTCAGACAAACAACAGAGTGACATCGACATGTATTCTTAAATCCAAAAGCTCCCAGTCTCTAATTTTCTGGTTCTTAAATTTGGAGAGACCTACTTGGTATTCTGCGGCTGAGGCCGGGCCCCGGATCGAACCACACAAACGTTATACTATATAAGTAAGAACTTGGCTTACCTTTTTTAAAAGCGGCCGCTTTGTTTGTATGGTCCGTCCAAGCCGTTTCACAGCCGCAGATGTCCACCATCTCTGGTCCCTGTTTCCAACTCCTGGCAACGCTCGCCATTTATGTCGTAGAAATATTTGACCAAAAAGTAGTCAACTCAAAAATATCTCTCAAGAGACTGGAGCTTGTGAATCCAAAAATGTGACTTTATTATTGCGTAACAAAGTGCACAATCATCCTTACATAGCATATACAGTTACTCCCCTCAGGGTAAATGATTAACTTCTTTCATGGCCACTCTACCCTTATCTTTCAACGTCCAGATGTCACATGTGGTTTACTCCAAAAGGCCATGGGCGCTTTTCCATATGAGGCCTCTTTCCCTTATCTCATTATATTGGTGGCGTGGCTCAGACACTTTCTTAAAAAATAATATACATACATTCATTAAAGCACGGTTACACACTGCATTGATTATATTCCTTATTTAGGCATGCATCTGGATTATAAAATATCAATCATGTTTACTATCTTTTACCTTTGACATTTCCCAACATTTTGCCTTAATGATACATAAAATATTTCTATAGCCTCTGTTTTAAAACATTTAGATTCAGTTTATCACTCAGCACTGCGTTTTATCACTGGGGACAATTTTCATACACATCACTGCATTTTGTATAGTTCTGTTGGCTGGGAGTCTCTGACTACCAGAAGGGCCCACATTGGCTACTTTTTGTATATAAAGCGGTTCTTCAGAGACGCTTCCACTACCTCAGCTCATGTATTTATTGGAGATCCAGCAATTTTCAGACTGACTGGTTCTGGAGGTCTCACGGGTCTCCACTGACCTGGGGAAAAATGCTTTTAGTTTTTATGCCCCCAGCTCATGGAATATCCTTCAGGCAACCTTGAAATTAGACTTGTTGGTCTCCATTGGACAGTTTAGACCGAGTTTAAGGGAGGTGATATGTGAAAGATGTGTTTGTTTTGATTAATCTTGTAATTAATTTATTGTATTGATATTATTATCTTACATTCTGTATATTCAATTGCGTATGTTCATATTCACAGGGTTCCCTAGTAAATGAGACCCTGGCCTCAATTGTGACTCAACCTGTATAAATAAAAGTTAAATATATATACAGTGCATTCAGAAAGTATTCAGACCTCTTCCCTTTTTCAAAATGTTGATACTTTACAGCCTTATTCTAAAATGGATTACATTTTTAAAAAATCCTCATCAATCTACACACAATATCCCATAATGACAAATTGAAAACAGGTTTTTAGAATGTTTTGCAAATGTATTAAAAATAAAAAACTGAAATAACTTATTTACATAAGTATACAGACCCTTTGCTATGAGACTCGAAATTGAGCTCAGGTACATCCTGTTTCCATTGACCATCCTTGAGATGTTTCTACAACTTGATTGGTAAATTCAATTGATTGGACATGATTTGGATAGGCACACACCTCTCTATATAAGGTCCCTCAGTTGACAGTGCATGTCAGAGCAAAAACCAAGCTATGAAATCAAAGGAATTGTCCGTAGAGCTCCGAGACATAATTGTGTCGAGGCACAGATCTGGGGAAGGGTAACAAAACATTTCTGCAACACTGAAGGTCCCCAAGAACACAGTGGCCTCCATTATTCTTAAATGGAGGAAGTTTGGAACCACCAAGACCCTTTCTAGAGCTGGCCGCCCGGCCAAACTGAGCAATCAGGGGAAAAGGGCCTTGGTCAGGGAGGTGACCAAGAACCTGATGGCCACTCTGACAGAGCTCCAGAGTTCCTCTGTGGAGACGGGAGAACCTTCCAGAAGGACAACCATCTCTGCAGCACTCCACCAATCAGGCCTTTATGGTAGAGTGGCCAGACGGAAGCCACTCCTCAGTAAAAGGAACATGACAGCCCACTTGGAGTTTGCCAAAAGTTACCTAAAGAACTCTCAGACCATGAGAAACAAGATTCTCTGGTCTGATAAATTCAAGACTGAACTCTTTGGCCTGAATGCCAAGTGTCACGTCTGGAGGAAACCTGGCACCATCCCTACAGTGAAGCATGGTAGTGGCAGTATCATGCTGTGGGGATGTTTTTCAGCGGCAGGGACGGGAAGACTAGTCAGGATCGAGGGAAAGATTAACGGAGCAAAGTACAGAGAGATCCTTGATGAAAACCTGCTCCAGAGCACTCAGGACCTCAGACTGGGGCGAAGGTTCACCTTCCAACAGGACAACGACCCTAAGCACACAGCCAAGACAATGCAGGAGTGGCTTCGGGACAAGTCTCTGAATGTCCTTGAGTGGCCCAGCCAGATCCCGGACTTGAACCCAATTGAACATCTCTGGAGAAACCTGAAAATAACTGTGCAGCGATGCTCCCCATCCAACCTGACAGAGCTTGAGAGGATCTGCGGAGAAGAATTTGAGAACCTCCCCAAATACAGGTGTGCCAAGCTTGTAGCGTCATACCCAAGAAGACTCTAGGCTGTAATCGCTGCCAAAGGTGCTTCAACAAAGTACTGAGTAAAGGGTCTGAATACTTATGTAAATGTCATATTTCCATTTTAATTATTTTATAAATTAGCAAAACTTTCTAAAAAACTTGTGTTTTGTCATTATGGGGTATAATGTGTATATTGATGAGGGGGGGGGGGGCACCCATTGATATGGGTGGCCCCAGCAGGAATCGAACCCACAACTCTTGGCGTTGCAAGCGCTACTGACTGAGCCACTATACCATTGCAATATACACTGAACAGAAATATAAACACAACATGCAACAATTTCAAATATTTTACCTGAGTTACACTTCATATAAGGAAATCAGTCAATTGAAGTGAATTCATTTGCCCTAATCTATGGATTTCACATGACTGGGAATACAGATATGCATCTTTTGGTCACAGATACCTTAAAAAAAAAAGTAGGGTGATGTATCAGAAAACCAGTCAGACACACTGTCTGCCATCTGCCCGGTACAGTTGAAACCGGGTTTCATCCGTGAAGAGCACACTTCTCCTGTCACGCCCTGGCTCTGGGGACTCTGAAATGTTGAGCCAGGGTGTGTCGTTTTTGTGTTATATTTTCTATGTTGATGTTCTAGATCGTTTAGATCTATGTTGGCCAGGGTGGTTCCCAATCAGAGGCAGCTGTATCTCGTTGTCTCTGATTGGGGACCATACTTAGGCAGCCTGTTTGGCACTAGTCGGTGTGGGATCTTGTTCCGTTAAGGTTTGTTTTGTGTAACCTAGGACTTCACGTTTCGTTTGTTTGTTGTTTTGTGTCGAGTTAAGTACTTAATAAAATGTACGCTTATCACGCTGCGCCTTGGTCCGTATCTTCCATAAACGATCGTGACATCTCCAGTGTGCCAGTGGCCATCGAAGGTGAGCATTTGCCCACTGAAGTCGGTTACAATGCCGAATTGCAGTCAGGTGAAGACCCTGAAGAGGACGACGAGCACGGAGATGGTCTGCGGTTCAAATAAAATAAAATAAAATTGTATTTGTTACATGCGCCGAATACAACAGGTGTAGACCATGCAGTGAAATGCTTACAAGCCCTTAACCAACAATGCAGTTTTAAGAAAAATAAGTGTTAAGTAAAAATAGATACCTAAAAATTATAAAATAACATTAGCGAGGCTATATACAGGGGGTATCGGCACAGAGTCAATGCGCAGGGGCACAGGTTAGTCGAGGTAATTGAGGTAATATGTACATGTAGGTAGAGTTGAAGTGACTATGCATAGATAATAAACAGAGAGTAGCAGCAGCGTAAAAAAGGGGGTGGGGGGGGGGGGGGGACAATGCAAATAGTCCGGGTGGCCATTATATTAATTGTTCAGCAGTCTTATGGCTTAGGGGTAGAAGCGGTTGAGAAGCCTTTTGGACCTAGACTTGGCGCTCTGGTACCGCTTGCCGTGCGGTAGCAGAGAGAACAGTCTATGACTAGGGTGGCTGGAGTCTTTGACAATTTTGAGGGCCTTCCTCTGATACCGCCTGGTATAGAGGTCCTGGATTGCAGGAAGCTTGGCACAGTGATGTACTGGGCCGTATGCACTACCCTCTGTAGTGACTTGCGGTCGGAGGCCGAGCAGTTGCCATACCAGGCAACCAGTCAGGATGCTCACGATGGTGCAGCTGTATAACTTTTTGAGGATCTGAGGTCCCATGCCAAATCTTTTCAGTCTCCTGAGGGGGAATAGGCTTTGTTGTGCCCTCTTCATGGCTGTCTTGGTGTGTTTGGACCATGATAGTTCATTGGTGATGTGTTCCACTACAGCCCCGTCGATGAGAATGGGGGCGTGCTCAGTCCTCTCAGTCCACTGTTGTGTCGTCAGCAAACTTAATGATGGTGTTGGAGTCGTGCCTGGCCATGCAGTCATAGGTGAACAGGGAGTACAGGAGGGGACTGAGCACTGAGCACGCACCACTGAGGGGTCCCCGTGTTGAGCATCAGCGTGGCAGATGTGTTGTTACCTACCCTTACCACCTGGGGGCGGCACGCCAGGATCCAGTTGCAGAGGGAGGTGTTTAGTCCCAGGATCCTTAGCTTAGTGATGAGCTTTGAGGGCACTATGGTGTTGAACGCTGAGCTGTAGTCAATGAACAGCATTCTCAAATAGGTGTTCCTCTTGTCCAGGTGGGAAAGGGCAGTGTGGAGTGCAATAGAGATTGCATCATCTGTGGATCTGTTGGGGCGGTATGCAAATTAGAGTGGGTCTAGGGTTTCTGGGATAATGGTGTTGATGTGAGCCATGACCAGCCTTTCAAAGCACTTCGTGGCTACAGACGTGAGTGCTACGGGTCGGTAGTCATTTAGGCAGGTTATCTTAGTGTCCTTGGGCACAGGGACTATGGTGGTCTGCTTGAAACATGTTGGTTTTACAGACTCAGTCAGGGACATGTTGAAAATGTCAATGAAGACACTTGCCAGTTGGTCAGCACATGCTCGGAGTACACGTCCTGGTAATCCGTCTGGCCCTGCGGCCTTGTGAATGTTGACCTGCTTAAAAGTCTTACTCACATCGGCTACGGAGAGCGTGATCACATAGTCTGGTAGGCTTGTGTCACTGGGCAGCTCGCGGCTGTGCTTCCTTTTGTAGTCTGTAATAGTTTTCAAGCCCTGCCACATCCGACGAGTGTCAGAGCCGGTGTAGTATGATTCAATCTTAGTCCGGTATTGACTCTTTGCCTGTTTGATGGTTTGTCGGAGGGCATAGTGGGATTTCTTATAAGCGTCCGGGTTAGAGTCCCGCTCCTTGAAAGCGGCAGCTCTACCCTTTAGCTCAGTGCGGATGTTGCCTGTAATCCATGGCTTCTGGTTGGGGTATGTATGTATGGTCACTGTGGGGACGACGTCATTGATGCACTTATTGATGAAGCCAGTGACTGATGTGGTGTACTCCTCAATGCTATCTGAAGAATCCCGGAACATATTCCAGTCTGTGCTAGTAAAACAGTCCTGTAGTTTAGCATCTGCATCATCTGACCACTTTTTTTTAACCGAGTCGCTGGTGCTTCCTGCTTTAGTTTTTGCTTATAAGCAGGAATCAGGAGGATAGAGTTGTGGTCAGATTTGCCAAACGGAGGGCGAGGGAGAGCTTTGTATGCGTCTCTGTGTGTGGAGTAAAGGTGGTCTAGAGTTTTTTTTCCTCTGGTTGCACATTTAACATGCTGGTAGAAATTAGGTAGAACGGATTTAAGTTTCCCTGCATTAAAGTCCCCGGCCACTAGGAGCGCTGCCTCTGGATGAGCGTTTTCCTGTTTACTTATGGCCTTATATAGCTCATTGAGAGCAATCTTATTGCCAGCATCGGTTTGTGGTGGTAGATGGACAGCTACAAAAAATATAGATGAAAAGTATCTTGGTAAATAGTGTGGTCTACAGCTTATCATGAGATACTCTACCTCAGGAGAGCAAAACCTCGAGACTTCCTTAGTATTAGATTTTGTGCACCAACTGTTGTTTACAAATATACACAGACCGCCACCCCTTGTCTTACCAGAGTCAGCCGTTCTATCCTGCCGTTGTAGCGTATATCCCGTCAGCTGTATGTTGTCCATGTCGTCGTTCAGCCACGACTCGGTGAAACATAAGATATTACAGTTGTAATATGTCCCGTTGGTAGGATAACTGTAATCTTAGGTCGTCCAATTTGTTCTCAAATGATTGAACATTGGCTAATAAGATTGATGGAAGAGGCAGTTTACTCGCTTGCCGTCGGATCCTTACAAGGCACCCCGACCTACGTCCACAATATCTCTGTCTCTTTTTCATGCGAATTATGGGGATTTGGGCCTTGTCAGGTGTCTGTAGGATATCCTTCGCGTCCGGCGCGTTGAAGAAAAAATCTTCATCCATACGAGGTGAGTAATCGCTGTCCTGATATCCAGAAGCTCTTTTTGGTCATAAAAGACGGTGGCAGAAACATTATGTACAGAATAAATTACAAATAACGCGAAAAAACACACATAATAGTACAATTGGTTAGAGGGCTGTAAAATGGCAGCCATCTTCTCCGGCGCCACTTCTCCTACGAACACAGGCTGTAAAACAGTGATCACTAGGGTCATTACAGAGACTGATACCTATCAGGATTATTTGTGAGGATAACATCAAGTAGAGTAGCCTTTTCTGGGTGTTTGGAGTCATACCTTGTGGGATTGGTAATAATCTGAGAAAGATTTAGAGAGTCCCATTGCTTTAGGACTTGGTCAGGTGGTTTAAGCATGTCCCAGTTTAGGTCACCTAGCAGGACAAATTCAGACTTAGTGTAAGGGGCCAGTAGAGAGCTTAGGACAGGTAGGGTACAGGCTGGTGCTGATGGTGGACGATAACACCCAGCAAATCAATTTATAACATTTTTGACATGCGTTTTTCTGGATTTATTGGTTGTTATTCTGTCTCTCACTGTTCAAATAAACCTACCATTAAAATTATAGACTTATCATGTCTTTGTCAGTGGGCAAACGTACAAAATCAGCAGGGGATCAAATACTTTTTTCCCTCACTGTACATACAAAATTTGATACATCAGGAAGTCCTAAAAACATGTTTGCAACAAACAATATTGTTAGCAAGTCTTGAATGCTTCTTGCTATTGCCCAATCCTTAGTTGGCCTCATTCAGAAGGACCAAATCGAATGGTCAAAGTTATTAAATGAGAAGACAGAACAGATGATACCTGATTGGTCGAAGACACAAACCTTTTCTGTTAATCCGCCTGAATGAGCAAAGCACGAAGCGCAAGCTCAGGATCTGCAAGTCACACCGAGACTGAAGGTCTAACTGCAATGGGAGAGCTGCAGGAGAAATGGCAATCAATCAATCAGTTGATTGATTGATGGTGCAATTCTTCCAGATGGTGTCAAATATCATTGACACCTGTCTGAAGACATCCCTGCAGGATTTTGTCAAAACAGCCAGGAACCCACACCTGAAGTATGACTCAAGTATGTTCTTGAAGGATATGATAAACCAACAGGCATTTCAAGCTTCCAACATTGTAAATCTGGTGAATATGATATCTGGAACCTACACTGAGGTCTCCAGCAAGTACTTGATGGACAGAGTCAGCAGCCTAGGAAGACTCATGGCTTTGGATCCCAAAGACCCAACTTTCAAAGCTGGACGCTTAACATTGGCTGCATCTTGTGATGACGCCAGAAACGAAATCAAAGCTCTTGTCCTGAAGAACAATGAACTTTACAAGGCAAGGACCAAAGCAAGACTTGAGAAAATTTAAAATGAGCTAAATGCAGTTTTACCCCCACCATCTGAAAAGGAAATAAGAAACTGCGAGAGATAGTGGCCTCTGGATTCCAGGACAACCCCGAGGATATGGATCAGTTTGAATAAAGATTTCTGGAGGAAGTTGAGTCTAATCAATCCCCCATCCCATGCCTTAAAGACTGTGTTTACACATGCAGCCCAATTCTGATATTTTGCCCATTTATTGGCGAAAGAGCTGATCTGATTGGTCAAAAGACCAATTAGTGGAAAAATATCAGAATTGGGCTCTCTGTGTAAACTCAGCCAAAGTGCCAGTAATGGCTTTATGGAACTAGCTGAACTAGCATGCCTTTGGGCAAAAATCTGAATGTTTTTTCTTTGTTTTTTGTTGTTGCTGTTTTGGATAACATTCAAGTAAGCTACTGTATATCTTCCTATACTAATAATAGCCAATAAGAATGTGATTGAGGCAGGAGACTCCAACTATATTATTTTTGGTAAAATAATAATAATAATAATAATAATAGTCAAAAATAAAATTTCTAAAATGCCAAACCAATGAAACGTGTAATGTAGATGCTCAGCCTTGATCTTCCAGTGCTTAGTCTCTTAGTTTGTTGTCAACATTTTTTTCTTTAATTATTTCATTATATCTACTGGTAAATCTATTTTTAGTCCAATATTAGTTTTTTTATTTGAACGACAAAAAACACTTATTTTCGTATTAAAGTAAGATACATGTTGCATGTGTGTGTTAAACCAATTGTGATCTGTTGTTTGTGGGGAGGATGTAGTTAAAAAGATCAACAATGTCACTGATATTGAAATAATTGCTTACTGCATGTTCAATAAAGTCACGTCTTAAAGCTGCGGTATCAGTTGCAATTGGTGATCAATTCTGTTCAGACATTATACTGGTTTGAGACAAACTGCCAAACTGCCATGGTCAACCATAATGAAAGTGTCCCTGTCCTCTTCAGCCGTCATTGTTCTCATTGGACACTCAGCTATCCAGCGGCCTCAAGCCTACTTGAGTTTGAGTTTGAGTTTGAGTTTATTTTTACAGGGACAGTGCACATTAATCAACGTTTCAGTAAATGTGCCGGTTTTAGCCAGCCGGCTAATTTTCAACCGCAGTCCCTGGGCAGGTTATTAAAAACAATTACAATATAGACAATAACAACATAGAACAAGACATAGCATACAGACATAGCAACATAGGACAAACAAGATGTAGCATACAGACCGAGCAACATAGAACAAAAAGCAGCAAGACAAAATTCATAAAAGCAACAAAGTGTTTCCACACCTCACAAGTTACAGACAACAGACATGGAAAGCGGCAACACACAGCTAGGGACCATGTTCACAAATCTGATTGACCTTTAACCATGTCTTCAAGCATTTTGTGAAAGTGTGATATGTGGTGCAGTTATGTGTGTCTGATGGCAGTGTATTCCAGACATGGGAAGCTCTCACAGAAAAAGCGGATTTACTAAAGGTGCTTTTCCTTAAGGGAACTACACAGTCACCTCTCATGGCAGACCTTGTGGATCTGCTGCCATATGTTTGGGTTTTCTGTTTAACAAAAATACTGAGTGGAGGGGGAGCCAAGCCATTTAGGATCTTGAATACAAGACATGCATCGGTGTATTGCACAAGATTTTCCCAACTCAGGAGCTCATGCTTTCTAGGGATGTGACAGTGATGATGGCTATTGGGCTTCCTATCAAGCACTTTGAGAGCCTGTTTGTAGACAGACTGAATAGGTCTTACTGTTGTACAGCAAGCTTGGGCCCAACTAGTCAAGCAGTATGTTAAGTGGGGGAGTATCATAGATTTGAAGTACAGTTTTGCTACCTCTGTAGTCAAACAATTTCGTATAAATCGGAAATTAGCTAGGTTGAATTTGGTTATTTGAATTACCTTTTTCACATGCTTTTTAAAAGAGAGGTTGGAATCAAGTATGATGCCAAGGTACTTAAAATCAGATACCCCCTGGAGCTTCTCCCCTGACACATAGACTTCTGGCTCAGTAGCATCTGTTGCCCCCTTTGTGAAGAACATGCAAACAGTTTTTTTCACATTGAGATGCAAACACGAGTCACTGAGACACTTTGTAACCTGGACCATTACAGTAGTGAGTTCTTGTGCAGCTTGTTGTTTGCTCTTTGCATGCACATATATCACTGTATCATCTGCATGCATTTGAACTTCAGACCCAGTACAGACAGAAGGCAGATCATTAATGTACAGGCTGAACAGGAGGGGCCCCAGTATTGACCCTTGGGGCACACCCACATCATAGCTAAGAGTGGGCGACAGCTCATTGCTCACTCTGACACACTGAGTTCTGCCTTCAAGGTATGATTTCATCCATCTCAAGGCATCGGGGGAAAAGTTGAACTTGGACAATTTTGTGATGAGAATCTCATGGTTAACAGTATCAAAAGCCTTCCTTAGGTCCAGAAACAGAGCCCCAACAACGCCCCCTTTGTCCATCTTGGACTTCACATTTTCCAGAAAAAAGCAGTTGGCCATTTCTGTGGAGTGTTTCGCTCTGAAGCCAAACTGCATGGAATGTAATGTGAAGGGGCTGTTGTTGAGGTGGGCAATCAGTTGTTCTGCTACACACTTTTCAACAATCTTTGACACCACAGGTAGTATACTAATGGGCCTGTAGTTACTCACATCAGCAGGGTCGCCTGATTTAAAGATGGCCGTTATTATGGCCGACTTCCATACCCTTGGAAACACCCCGAGACCAATAGATGTGTTGGTGACCTTAGTAATGGGGCCAATGAGTGACTCTTTGTAGTTTTTAAGAAAGGTAGAGTCCATCCCAAACACATCTTTGGCTTTAGAGTTCTTTAGTGAGCTAATCACCTTGTCTACCTTTGACTCAGAAACCTCCCTTATGATGAAGACAGGTTGAGCATCATTTACTAGCACTGAGCCCAAGAAACCAGTGGAGGGGTTCTGTGTCAGTTACATGTTGCTGATTAGTCATCACTGCAAGGCCAATATTGTTGATGTGGCACCTAGTCTATGGTAATGGTCGTTCTTTACTAATCAGTAACTGTGAGTTCAACCCCGTATCATCAGAACGTCAATATTGGTTCCCTGCTTTACAAAGTCAGTCGTAACAACAAACAGTAATCATTGTGGCAGTAGTAACAATAGCCATAGCAATAGTATTAGATACATGGTAGTGAATTCTGCATTATAGTCTTACAAATATTTAGTAGATACACTGCGTTGTCCATTTTTGATCTGCAAATACAATCCTGCTAGATGTCACAGAGAAAGGGACTGGGGGTTGTTATGCACAGAAACTGGTCAGGGCCCAAACTGAACCCACATATACAGCCATCCATTTGAGTAACTTGGCATAACAAGGCTCTTCAGACACAATATCACTCCACTGCATTCACAACTGCAATTGTTGCCTTATTTCTGTTCCCCTGTGCAGCTCTAATGTTTAGTCAGGACTCACGTGGGTTTCAACTCCATTATGAAAACCTTCCATGTGACTTGTAAGCCTCTCTTGTGTTCCCCCTACCCATGTTATGCACAAACAACAACCTCCCCAGTATCTGGTAATAAGGGGGAGAAAGTTCGCTCTAATCCTTTATACTCTCCAACACACACGCACGCACGTGCGTACATGTGCACACACACTATTTGGAGACTCCGAAGCTTTCCAGAATTTCCCTCATTCTCTGTATTTGGAGGAGAGGTAGCGTTAGTTTCAGCTTTCTCATTCACAGGCTCCCATCATTTTGCATGGACCACGTTTTGTTTACTGTGGACTCATATAAGAATCTGGAAGGTATCTTGCTGGTGTAGAAGATTCCTATTATTTCACTGTTAGTTTATATGGTGTTTTTCACTGAGGCAACTGAAACACTGGAATGGAGTCTGGAGTCAACACCACAGGGGAGGTCATTCCCTACGGAGGAAAGAGTGCCTTTTCACAATTGGAGCACAACATAGTGGCGGCATACCTGATCACTGCAGGTACAAATGCACTGCATAGCATCCACAACACTGTCAATCAACGTAATTATTTTAGGATAGGGAATGTCGTTTTGTCAATTGTTTGTGTGTTTGTGTGTTTCTCAGAATTATTTATAAGCTACTGTAACTGCTATGATCATTATTTTGATGATAAAACAGCTCCCTCTGTGATATAATTTAGATGATGGATTGTTGATGTCTTCTTAGATTGATTTATACAGTAATGTACACTCTTCATGCCTGACTGAATAATATACATTTGTAGCGTCTCTCCCTTGGTGTGACAAGTTATGAGAGAATTTTAGTCATAAAATGTAACACTACTGTTATAATCTACAAAAGTGATTGAGAGTTACTTCATCATGAATTGATGATTGCTATAGCAGTGGTATCACTGGGGAACCAAATTTGGTATTTTTTTTTGCAAAGGTGCAGCAACTTTATATGTAGTACTATGCTGCCCTATAGATTCATCCTCTCTCCCCTCTGTATGGTAAATCACCTGACATGACCTCTGCACTTCATCAGTGTGTGTGGACCAACGCTGTCTCTTGTCTCTGGGTGCTGTTAGCATTTCTCAATGAGGCCCACCCCACACAGTCCTTCTCTTTCATAAGAGGCAAGTCTAGCTCTGGCACACTCTTACTGCTCAGGCGGCTGATGTCATTATGTAACAAGTAGGCCTACCAAGCAAGTGTGGCCTTTCAAAATAAGTTTTCCCCATGAGTTGGCATTAATTTACCTTTGAAACAGTCTTGCTCGACTATTGTTGGGCAAGCTTCACTTGAATGGCTTCTGTGTCTGTTATAGCTAGGCCTGAGATTCTAGTCTGATTCACCAGAACAGAAGGTGGGTTTCTTTGGGGGGGAAACCAGAAGGGACCATTTTCAAGATTAATAAAGATGACACCAGAGCCATTCAATTGAGTAGGCTGAGTAGGCTAACACCCACTTATCAGAAACAGGGGTGGATTGGCCATCTGGCAATTCTGGCAGATGCCAGATGGGCTGGACCATTTTTTAGTTGGGTGGGCTGGTCGTGAAGAATGGAAAATGAAAATAGTGCCGCGGCCAGCAGGCCATGGCCCTGTTAAGATTTTTTGTAAAAGATTTTTGCCAAATTTCTCTGCTATAATAATATACAATGAGCCTTTGAATGATCGGTTTTCTGATAGGCTGAGCTGAGGTCACACAAACTCACATTCAAAGTTAAACACGCCATTAGCAAAGAGACCAGCTCCGTCATCAATTAGACAGCCAAGATAATGGATAATAAGAAACGGAAAGTTGGTGCCGATAAACTTAGAAAGAGCACATTCTACATTGTCACCTCACTCAAAATGTCCTATTGTTGGTTGAAGTGCATTATCCTCATGATTCCTGTAATGAATGTGTCTGCCCTGCCCCTGTGCCTGTTTTGCTGGGGCCTGCTGCTGTGATGAGCGAGGCACTCTCCTCCCATGCGCTCGAGAAAAATGCGTTCTGATTGTAAATTATAACATATCTAAATGCAATTGCGGGGGAAAAAACGGCTTTGGAAGCTTCTCAACGCTCAATATTCAGCTCAATAGCAACTATTTCACAACCAAGATATTTGATTTGGCTTTGAGATATAGAGCGGCACGCGTGCGCGAAATGCGCACTGGCTTTTAGGAGGGCAGAGGCCTATAGGTCTCACAGGTAGTAGCCTACAACTGCAAAGTTTTTTAGGACATTACATTTACTGTTGGATGAATACATGGCTACTAGCAGTGGGTATTATATTTAGAGTTAGCAATCTAGTTCATGTGTTTTGAGTTTCTACTTCCTCAGCTGTTGAACCCCAAATTAATTAGCCTATGATTTAAGTTAGTGCACATAAAGATGTATCCAATTCATCTCTATTGAACTAAAATAATCTGGAAATTATGTAGTCCTATGTTGACAGTAAAATATAGCAACTATAGTCTAAATTTCAACCCAAAATTCATGACAATCAATGGATAAGGTTGCACATCAAAATATCTTGATTCATGCATTCCTCACTCATCACTAAGCTAAGGACCCTGGGACAAACACCTCCCTCTTCAACTTCCTGACGGGCTGCCCCCAGGTGGTAAGGGTAGGCAACAACACATCTGCCACGCTGATCCTCAACAAGGGGGCCCCTCAGTGGTGCGTGCTCAGTCCCCTCCTGTACTCCCTGTTCACCCACGACTGCGTGGCCAAAGACGACTCCAACACCATCATTACGTTTGTTGATGACACAACAGTGGTAGGCCTGATCACTGACAACGATGAGACAGCCTATAGGGAGGAGGTCAGAGACCTGGCAGTGTGGTGCCAGGACAACAACCTCTCCCTCAATGTGAGCAAGTCAAAGGAGCTGATCGTGGACTACAGGAAAAGGCAGGCCAAACAGGCCCCTATTAACATCGACAGGGCTGTAGTGGAGCAGGTCGAGAGTTTCAAGTTCCTTGGTGTCCACATCACCAATGAACTATCATGGTCCAAACACACTAAGACAGTCATGAAGAGGGCTAGACAATACATTTTCCCCCTCAGGAGACAGAAAAGATTTGGCATGGGTCCCCAGATCCTCAAAAAGTTATACAGCTGCACCATCGAGAGCATCCTGACTGGTTGCATCACCGCCTGATATGGCAACTGCTCGGCATCTGACCATAAGGTGCTATAGAGGGTAGTGGGTACGGCCCAGTACATCACTGGGGCCAAGCTTCCTGCCATCCAGGACCTACAGCGGGGAGAACAAGTATTTGATACACTGCCGATTTTGCAGGTTTTCCTACTTACAAAGCATGTAGAGGTCTGTAATTTCTATAATAGGTACACTTCAACTGTGAGAGACGGACTCTAAAACAAAAATCCAGAAAATCACATTGTATGATTTTGAAGTAATTAATTTGCATTTTATTGCATGACATAAGTATTTCATACATCAGAAAAGCAGAACTTAATATTTGGTACAGAAACCTTTGTTTGCAATTACAGAGATCATACGTTTCCTGTAGGTCTTGACCAGGTTTGCACACACTGCAGCAGGGATTTTGGCCCACTCCTCCATACAGACCTTCTCCAGATGCTTCAGGTTTCGGGGCTGTCGCTGGGCAATACGGACTTTCAGCTCCCTCCAAAGATGTTCTATTGGGTTCAGGTCTGGAGACTGGCTAGGCCACTCCAGGACCTTGAGATGCTTCTTACGGAGCCACTCCTTAGTTGCCCTGGCTGTGTGTTTCGGGTCATTGTCATGCTGGAAGACCCAGCCACAACCCATCTTCAATGCTCTTACTGAGGGAAGGAGGTTGTTGGCCAAGATCTCGCGACATGGCCCCATCCATCCTCCCCTCAATACGGTGCAGTCGTCCTGTCCCCTTGGCAGAAAAGCATCCCCAAAGAATGATGTTTCCACCTCCATGCTTCACGGTTGGGATGGTGTTCTTGGGGTTGTACTCATCCTTCTTCTTCCTCCAAACACGGCGAGTGGAGTTTAGACCAAAAATCTCTATTTTTGTCTCATCAGACCACATGACCTTCTCCCATTCCTCCTCTGGATCATCCAGATGGTCATTAGCAAACTTCAGACGGGCCTGGACATGCGCTGGCTTGAGCAGGGGGACCTTGCGTGCGCTGCAGGATTTTAATCCATGACGGCGTAGTGTGTTACTATTGGTTTTCTTTGAGACTGTGGTCCCAGCTCTCTTCAGGTCATTGACCAGGTCCTGCCGTGTAGTTCTGGGCTGATCCCTCACCTTCCTCATAATTATTGATGCCCCACTAGGTGAGATCTTGCATGGAGCCCCAGACCGAGGGTGATTAACCGTCATCTTGAACTTCTTCCATTTTCTAATAATTGCGCCAACAATTGTTGCCTTCTCACCAAGCTGCTTGCCTATTGTCCTGTAGCCCATCCCAGCCTTGTGCAGGTCTACAATTTTATCCCTGATGTCCTTACACAGCTCTCTGGTCTTGGCCATTGTGGAGGTTGGAGTCTGTTTGATTGAGTGTGTAGACAGGTGTCTTTTATACAGGTAACGAGTTCAAACAGGTGCAGTTAATACAGGTAATGAGTGGAGAACAGGAGGGCTTCTTAAAGAAAACTAACAGGTCTGTGAGAGCCGGAATTCTTACTGGTTGGTAGGTGATCAAATACTTATGTCATGCAATAAAATGCAAATTAATTACTTAAAAATCATACAATGTGATTTTCTGGATTTTTGTTTTAGATTCCGTCTCTCACAGTTGAAGTGTACCTATGATAAAAAATTACCGACCTCTACATGCTTTGTAAGTAGGAAAACCTGCAAAATCGGCAGTGTATCAAATACTTGTTCTCCCCACTGTATATACTAGGCGGTGTCAGAGGAAGGCCCAAAAAATTGTCAAAGACTCCAGTCACCCAAGTCATGGACTGTTCTCTCTGCTACGGCACGGCAAGCGGTACCGGAGCGCCAAGTCTAAGACCAAAAGGCTCCTTAACAGCTTCTACCTCCAAGCCATAAGACTGCTGAACAATTAATCAAATGGCCACCCGGACTATTTACATTTGTCATGAGCCTCTCACTCCACCGGGTTACCACCTTAATTGTCTTCCACTCTGCTCACCACTCTCTCTACTCAGCCTAACTAGCTCCACCTGTCCCTGCTCTGCTCTGCTCTAATTACTCTGCCAGCTGCGCTGCATTACCCACTACCTCTCCCAGTATTTAAAGCCCTGTCTTTCAGCTCTCCTTTGTCAGATCGTCTGCAAAGCTCACACCCGGAACCTGTTTGCTCGCGCTTCTGGCTCACCCTGGTTTTGTGTTCCCGGACCTGCCTGATGTTTGGATACTCTTCTGCCCCAGGAGATCCAGACCTGCTTTTTGCCATAACGACTCCTGACTACTCTTCGATCCCGGTAACTCTGACCAGCCTTCTGCCTTGCTACTACGTATTTGGATTTCCCTTGAACTGTACTGCTGCCTTGTTTCATCCGCCTTGTTGTGTCTGTGTCTCCCCCCCCCCCAGGACTTCTGGACCACCCACCACCGGCTTCATAGGACGCATCGCTGCCACTGGGGGGGGGCACAGACCCAGCACATTGGACGGGATCCCTGTTACCCCTGGAGCCTTCACTCACTCCCTACTTCCCTTTTCCCTTAAGTTTTAATAAACTTTCTGGTGTGACGCAATTGTGGTCCTCTGGTCGTCTGTCTGAACCGTGACAGTACGATCTGACCATTATGGACTCAGCGCACACTTCCCCCGACATGGAAACCGACGAGCATGAGCAGCAGTTCCAGCAGCAGCAACAACAACTCGCCATGATCATTCAACTCCTCACCAACCTTACCCCAGCCAGTCTGCCCACCAGCCCTGCCCCCGAGTTACCTGCCCCGGTCATTGCAGCCGCTGCTCCGGAACCCAAGATTGGAGACCCCGAGCGGTTCAACGGCGATTCAACCCAGGTCCGGCCATTCCTGACTAGCTGCCGACTTCAGTTCTCCTTGCAGCCAAGGACCTTCGCCACGGAGGGGGCTAAAGTTGGGTATGCCAT
The DNA here is from genome assembly GCF_964263955.1 of Coregonus lavaretus. Classification (NCBI taxonomy): domain Eukaryota; kingdom Metazoa; phylum Chordata; class Actinopteri; order Salmoniformes; family Salmonidae; genus Coregonus; species Coregonus lavaretus. The sequence continues at coordinate 26,275,808 of NC_140014.1, read as the reverse complement.
CACTCACCTGACGGGCCGAGCTCGACTCTGGGGAACAGCAGAGTTCGAACGTCAAACCCCCGCATGTGCAACCTTCGACCTGTTTGCGGAGGAGATGCTGAAGGTGTTTGACCTGGATTCACCAACCGCAGAGGCGTCTCGTGAACTGTTCAGTATTCGACAAGGCAGACGTACAGTCGCAGACCATTCCATCGACTTCCGAACCCTGGCTAGACGAAGTTCTTGGAACACACCATCGTTGGTGGACGCGTTCTTCCATAGTTTGGCTGACTATATCAAGGACGAGTTGGTCTCCCATGAACTGCCTTCCACTCTTGATGAAGCCATCGCACTGACTGTCAGGATCGACAGAAGGATACAGACCCGTCGTCGTGAGAGGGGGCGCCAAGGTCCACCTACTACCGGCATTCGGAGAGATCCGACTGGGCTCCTGTCATCTACTGCCACTCACCCAGGTCAGCTTGATCAGTCTGAGCCTATGGAGATTGGGCGAGCCTCTCTCACTCCTGCAGAGCGCCAGCGCCGCTTCACCTCAAACCTCTGCCTCTATTGTGGAGGTGATGGACATCGTGTGGTAACCTGCCCTTTAAAGGGCCGAAGCTCACCGGGCATAGGGGGAGTCCGGTTGAGTTCAATGACCATCCAGTCCTCCGACCGCAAACCCCTGCTGCAAGTTCACCTCCGCCTCTCTGACTCAACTCACACCCTGGCTGCTCTGGTGGATTCTGGCGCCGAAGCCAACATAATGGACATCAAGCTGGCACGCCAACTGGGACTGGAGAACCTCCGTTTGACACCTCCTATTCCTGCCCGGGCACTGGACGGACACTTACTCGGATCGGTCACTCATGTCACGGCCCCGGTCTCGATGGGTCTGTCCGGAAACCATCAAGAAACTATCCAGTTTCACCTGCTCCCCTCTCCAGGCCAACCCCTCATCCTGGGTTACCCATGGCTCCGCCGGCACAACCCTCAGCTCGACTGGGTGACCGGGGTGATCAGGGAGTGGGGAGAGGACTGCCACCGAACCTGCCTGCTTGCTGCCGCACTACCCCCTCGGCCAGTACCTACTAACTCCGCTCCTGACCTCTCCAATGTCCCAGAATGCTACCATGGTCTCAGAGAAGTGTTTAACAAAGCAAGAGCCACATCTCTGCCCCCTCACCGACCGTACGACTGTGCCATCGACCTCCTCCCTGGAACAGCCCCTCCAAAGGGCCGTCTTTATTCGTTGTCTGCTCCTGAAAGAAAGTCCATGGAGGACTACATCAATGGCTCTCTGTCCGCAGGATTAATCCGTTCATCTTCATCTCCTGCTGGTGCTGGCTTCTTCTTTGTGGGGAAGAAGGACGGATCTCTTCGCCCCTGCATCGACTACAGGGGACTCAACGACATCACAGTGAAAAACCGTTACCCTCTGCCTCTGCTCACCTCTGCTTTTGAGTTGCTCCAGGGAGCCACTGTTTTTACCAAGTTGGATCTCAGAAACGCTTACCACCTAGTGCGGATCCGGGAGGGAGATGAATGGAAAACCGCATTCAATACACCAACAGGCCACTACGAGTATCTGGTTATGCCTTTTGGACTCACCAATGCTCCTGCTGTGTTCCAGGCTCTAGTGAATGATGTACTGCGGGACATGTTAAACAAGTTTGTCTTCGTTTACCTGGATGACATCTTAATCTACTCCAGAAACCTGTCTGAACACACCCGCCATGTCCAGCAAGTCCTTCACCGTCTTCTGGAGAATTCCCTCTACGCCAAGGCAGAGAAATGTGAGTTTCACGTCAAGACAGTGGCCTTCCTGGGGTACATAGTGGCAGAGGGAAGTATCCAAATGGATCCTGCCAAAGTATCAGCAGTCACTTCATGGCCAGTTCCGGAGAACAGAAAGAAGCTGCAACAGTTTCTGGGGTTTGCTAACTTCTATAGAAAGTTTATCCGGAACTACAGTACCGTTGCTGCCCCTCTCACTGCTCTAACCAGCACCAAGCAACCCTTCACCTGGACCCCAGCAGCCGACAAAGCCTTCAGTACCCTCAAGGTGAGGTTCACCTCCGCTCCCATCCTCCAGATGCCTGATGTGGACCGGCAATTCATTGTGGAGGTGGACGCCTCGGATGTGGGAGTTGGTGCTGTGATTTCTCAGTGGGCTGCGGAGGATAGGAAGCTCCATCCCTGTGCCTTTTTCTCACGTCGGTTGTCCCCCTCTGAGTGCAATTACGACATAGGGAACCGTGAGCTGCTGGCTGTGAAGCTTGCCTTGGAGGAGTGGCGTCACTGGCTGGAGGGGTCCACCATTCCATTTCTCGTTTGGACCGATCATAAGAACTTGGAGTACATCCGCACGGCCAAACGGTTGAACTCCAGGCAGTCCCGCTGGGCCCTGTTCTTCACCAGGTTTAATTTCACTCTGTCATACCGGCCTGGATCACGCAACACCAAGCCAGACGCCCTCTCCCGTCAATTCCAGAAGGATGACACCCCCTCCAAGGACCCTGTGTCGATTCTGCCAAGTCCCTGCATCGTAGCAGCTCTGACCTGGGCTGTTGAGGAACAGGTGCTGGAATCTCTCCGTAACCAGCCAGGTCCCAGCACTTGCCCAGCTGACCGCCTTTTTGTCCCCGAAAACCTGAGGTCCCAGGTCGTTCAGTGGGGACATGACTCCCGCCTAGCTTGTCACCCTGGCTCCACCCGCACTTACAACCTGCTCGCCCAGAGGTTCTGGTGGCCCTCTCTGAGAAAGGATGTACGGGAATTCGTCCAAGCCTGCCCCATCTGCAACCAACACAAGTCGTCCTGCCAGCCCCCAGCCGGATTGCTGCAGCCCCTGCCTGTGCCCAGACGTCCCTGGTCTCACATCGCCCTTGACTTTGTCACGGGGCTGCCCCCTTCAAGTGGCATGACCGTCATTCTCACCATAGTTGACCGATTCAGCAAGATGGCACACTTCATTCCCCTCCCCAAGCTCCCAACCGCCAAGGAGACCGCCCAGGTGGTCCTGGAACACGTCTTCCGGATCCACGGACTGCCAAAGGATGTAGTTTCTGACCGTGGTCCACAATTCTCCTCCGCTTTTTGGAAGGAGTTCTGTCACCTGCTGGGAGCCACAGTCAGTCTGACTTCCGGATTCCATCCCCAATCCAATGGGCAGTCAGAGCGGGCAAATCAGGAGCTCGAGAAGGCACTGCGATGCATGACTTCACGCAACCCCCACTCCTGGTCGCAGCAATTGACATGGGTGGAGTACGCACACAATTCTCTGACCTGCTCTGCCATCGGTATGTCCCCTTTCCAATGTGTTTATGGATACCAGCCTCCTCTATTTGCCAGCCAGGAAGAGGAGGTTACTTGCCCATCTGCACTTGCTTTTGCCCGTCGATGTCGCCGCACCTGGTCACAAGCCCGAGCCACACTCCTCAGATCCGTTGCCAGCTACACTACCGGGGCCAACCGTCGGAGAATTCCTGCTCCCACCTACCATGTTGGTCAAAGGGTGTGGTTGTCATCGAAGAACCTGCCACTCAGGGTGGAGTCGCAGAAGCTGGCACCTCGGTTCATTGGCCCATTCCCTATCATAAGAGTGATTAGCCCAACTGCTGTCCGGCTCCAACTGCCTAATTCCCTGAGGGTGCACCCCACTTTCCATGTGTCTAAGATTAAGCCCATTCATGAGAGTCCGCTGGTCCCTGCTGCGCCTTGTCCTCCTCCTCCACGGCTCGTCGATGGTGGTCTGGTTTACACCGTCCGCCGCCTGCTTCGGTCCAGACGGAGGGGTAGGGGTCTCCAGTACCTCATTGACTGGGAGGGCTATGGACCTGAGGAAAGGACCTGGGTGCCAGCTAGTCGGATTGTGGATAGGACTCTCATCACCGCCTTCCACCAACGGCATCCTGATCAACCTGCAATCCGTAGGGGCCGCCCCAGAGGGGTCCCTAACCGTCCTGCCCGCTCGGCTTCCTGTCCTGTGCCTGATCCTGTCTCGGGACCTGTCCCATCTCCCGACCACGGCCCTCCGGCTTCCTCCGAGGATGAGGACGTTCACTCGGACCGTTCGGAGGAGTTCTAGCCCTCCTCCGGCTCCCCTCCTCCCGCCCGGCGTGGTGTTGCTCTTGGGACTTCTGGGGCCGTCCCTTGGGGGGGGGGTTCTGTCATGAGCCTCTCACTCCACCGGGTTACCACCTTAATTGTCTTCCACTCTGCTCACCACTCTCTCTACTCAGCCTAACTAGCTCCACCTGTCCCTGCTCTGCTCTGCTCTAATTACTCTGCCAGCTGCGCTGCATTACCCACTACCTCTCCCAGTATTTAAAGCCCTGTCTTTCAGCTCTCCTTTGTCAGATCGTCTGCAAAGCTCACACCCGGAACCTGTTTGCTCGCGCTTCTGGCTCACCCTGGTTTTGTGTTCCCGGACCTGCCTGATGTTTGGATACTCTTCTGCCCCAGGAGATCCAGACCTGCTTTTTGCCATAACGACTCCTGACTACTCTTCGATCCCGGTAACTCTGACCAGCCTTCTGCCTTGCTACTACGTATTTGGATTTCCCTTGAACTGTACTGCTGCCTTGTTTCATCCGCCTTGTTGTGTCTGTGTCTCCCCCCCCCCCAGGACTTCTGGACCACCCACCACCGGCTTCATAGGACGCATCGCTGCCACTGGGGGGGGGCACAGACCCAGCACATTGGACGGGATCCCTGTTACCCCTGGAGCCTTCACTCACTCCCTACTTCCCTTTTCCCTTAAGTTTTAATAAACTTTCTGGTGTGACGCAATTGTGGTCCTCTGGTCGTCTGTCTGAACCGTGACAACATTGACCCGCCCGCCTTTGTTTTTACACTGCAGCTACTCGCTGTTTATTATCTATACATAGTCACTTTAGCCCTACCTACATGTACAAATTACCTCAATTACCTCGACTAACCTGTGCCCCCGCGCATTGACTCGGTACCGGTACCCCCTGTACATAGCTTTGTTATTTGGTATTTGGTATTTTATTAGGATCCCCATTAGCTGTTGCAAAAGCAGCAGCTACTCTTCCTGGGGTCCACACAAAACATGAAACATGACGTAATACAGAACATTGATAGACAAGACCAGCTCAAGGACAGAACTACATACATAATTTTTTTTAAAGGCACACATAGCCTACATATCAATACATACACACAAACTATCTAGGTCAAATAGGGGAGAGGCGTTGTGCCGTGAGGTGTTGCTTTATCTGTTTTTTGAAACCAGGTTTGCTGTTTATTTGAGCAATATGAGATGGAACGGAGTTCCATGCAATAATGGCTCTATATAATACTGTACTTTTCTTGAATTTGTTCTGCATTTGGGGACTGTTAAAATACCCCTGGTGGCATGTCTGGTGGGGTAAGTGTGTGTGTCAGAGCTGTGTGTAAGTTGACTATGCAAACAATTTGGGATTTTCAACACATTCATGTTTCTTATAAAAATAAGAAGTGATGCAGTCAGTCTCTCCTCAACTCTTAGCGAAGAGAGACTGGCATGCATAGTATTTATATCAGCCCTCTGATTACAATGAAGAGCAAGATGTGCCGCTCTGTTTTGTGCCAGCTGCAGCTTAACTAGGTCTTTCCTTGCAGCACTGGACCACACGACTGGACAATAATCAAGGTTAGACAAAACTAGAGCCTGCAGAACTTGCTTTTTTGCAAAATAGCCTAAGTCGTTAGCTTGGTGGCTCGCCCAGTGATGTGGGCTGGTTTGGATAAAATGCCAGGGCCGAATTCTTGTCCCAGTCTGGCCCTGATCAGAAAACACAAAGATCTGAGTATTTTCAAGCTTAGGTTTCTCTTCCCCAGGTGTCATCAGTTTGGCCAGCAACATTGTAGTACTGGTGATGTTTGTCAAGTTCAAGGAGCTGCGAAATGCCACCAACGCCATTATCATCAACCTGGCCTTCACTGACATTGGAGTGGCCGGCATAGGCTATCCCATGTCTGCTGCCTCTGACCTCCACGGGAGCTGGAAGTTTGGCTACACTGGATGTCAGGTTGGTGTAATGTGCGGAGCCCACTGTGTTAGTCAATGGCACTGTTTGAATGAACCTGCCATTTGTAAAACCTGAAGTAAAAAATATTTGTACGCTATGAAAATGTACGAAGTAAATTCAGGCAAACTTCATATGCTTTATATTAACTCTATATCACACAGGACAGGAAAATGGATTTATTGTTTGCTGGATTGGTTTGAACTGCCCCTCAGTGCAACAGTGTTTAACACCTCACGTGGCCAAGCCAGAAATAGCATTTCTTATGACATTTTCTAGACTTCTCTAATGATCTGAGATTATGGTGTTTAGGAGGTGCTGTGTGAAATCAGAAATTCAGTGCCATGTGACGCTAATCTGGGGCTGAAGCCTTGAGCTTGAGAACCACATATTGGACATGAGGTGGGTTGGTGAAATTGACAATGGCCTTCTGATTGGATATGCTGACCGAGGCCCAAATCCAGTCTGTGGTTATGTCTAGGGCTCCCAAGTTGCATCTCAATAGTGTAAACAGACTTCCTCTTAATCTGCTTTAGGAGATCTGAAAGACCTGGACAGGAGGAAGTCAAATCCGTGGGGGTATCCACTCAATTTCACCTGTTCTTTGTTTTCAGACCACATGAAACCAATGTTTTAATCCTGCTAAACAGATTCTGAAATGAGGGATGCTGCTGACTGTTTTCCCCTCCAGATCTATGCAGCTCTGAACATCTTCTTTGGGATGGCCAGTATTGGACTGCTGACTGTGGTGGCCATTGACCGCTACCTAACCATCTGTAGACCTGACATAGGTATTTACAAAGTCTTCTATTACTTTCCATGGATGTTTGTATTTCATCTGTCTGTAGTCTCTTGCTAGAAGCTACTATTGGCCTGGTAAAATATAGGCTAATCTCTGTGAACTGACAAGAGCCTACAACATCTGCATGACCTCTAAGCCTTTTCCCTGCTTTTCCTACTGTTCTCCAGGGCAGAAGATGACCACCCGCTCGTACACACTCCTCATTCTGGCTGCATGGCTCAACGCAGTCTTTTGGTCCTCCATGCCTGTGGTGGGTTGGGCCGGCTATGCCCCTGACCCCACTGGTGCCACCTGCACCATCAACTGGAGAAACAATGATGCGTGAGTTGGGATGTACTTAAAATATATTTGGTTAATTTCAAGGATTATATGGCATGAAGATAAAATGAATATTATGTAATTAATCATATACAGTGACTCTTTTCCAGGGGCTTTGTCTCCTACACCATGGCAGTGATCGCTGTGAATTTCATCATCCCTTTGTCAATGATGTTCTACTGCTACTATAGTGTGTCTGTCACCATGAAGAGATACAAAGCCAGCAACCGTTTGGACAGCATTAACATGGACTGGTCAGACCAGATGGATGTGACTAAGGTAAGCCAGTGTTTCTCCATCCAGTCCTGTGTGTTCACATGTTTCTTCTTCTAGCACAGTTTTGCCTCTCAATATGGACCATTTTAACCTCACAGTTTGACTGACAGGCAGGATTCTAGGATTCTATGGTTATAACGAGCAGTAACAATCTGCAGAAGGGTATGTACAGTATATTAAATCTACATGAATCTTTCTCTCTGATCTGTCGTTGCTGGCTAGATGTCGATAGTGATGATTGTCATGTTCCTGGTGGCGTGGTCACCATATTCCATAGTGTGCCTATGGGCATCCTTTGGGGACCCCAAAAAGATTCCTGCCCCCATGGCTATCATCGGTCCTCTCTTTGCCAAGTCCTCCACCTTCTACAACCCCTGCATCTACGTTATTGCCAACAAAAAGTAAGCTTTCGCCCCTTCCTCTTGTTGATCCCACTTTATAATAAGTGACCATAATACCTATGTGTATTTAAAGTGTAATTACAGTAAAGGTACACACTGTATAGTAGTTACAACCTATTAACGTCCTTGTGGACTTTTTATTCAGGTTCAGAAGAGCGATCACAGGAATGCTCCGATGTCAAACCCGACAACGGATCACCATCAACAACCAGGTTCCCATGACGATTTCCCAGCTCCCTTTGACCCAATAAGGGAGGATTACTAGATGTTACATTCTACAATGATTTTTTCCCCCCAAACTCTCTGATTACACTTGTCATTGAGTATACTGTTAGAGGATGGGATACGTGTAAGCAAGTTTAAAAGATCCTACCCTACCAAGCTTTCTAGACCCTACCAGTGTTCATGAGAGAACAGGAAAATACTAAATTCAAGAGTACTGAGGTACAGCCCAAGTCACCCATTATTTATAGGGACCTCAAAATATACGAAAGTCATTTTATGTAATTAGAGACACATTAGACGCCATCAACCTTACATCTTGCCCTACATTGCTGTACATCAAAGAAGAGTGTCTGTCCAATACCAGTGTTTCTGGACCACGTGGGTACATTTTTAAGATAGGTGCTTCTATATTAACTGGATTTTGTTTTGATATGTTGGGGTTTACCATGTAAATTGCTCTTTTTATGACATTCTAGCCATTGTCTTCCCAATGTGTTTTACTTTACTGTAATATTAGCATAAACTAACAATAAAGTATGTTTCTGTGTACACCATTATGCTTTCTTTATTTTCTTTCCTGTGGCAACACTCATCCAGACTGCAGTATTCACAGTAAGTGCATATACGCTCTTCTTTATTTCTTATACAGTTGTACATTCTACTAAGTACATACATTTGTAAACTTTGCATTATTTGAAACATTATTTAGAAATACATCTTTGTATATATAGATCAATATACCTGACACGAGATTAAAAGTAATCATGGTTATTTGGATATGACATCTCGAATTCTGTACAAGCACTTAATAAGAAATGAAAATGTGTGTGTCTAAAACATTAAACTTGTTTTATTTGTCCTTCCTTAATTTAACACAAATATACTGTAGATAATGCAGGAAAGGTACTAAGTTGATTCCACTTGAGTAAAGAGAAAGTGGCTCACTGAGTTACAATCACATCAGAAGCACAGCAGCATATCCAGTACAGAGGGACTTGACACTTGATTTAGAAAGGCAGTCCTGTAGCGTGAACTTTCACTGTCGTTGAATGAATGAATGAATGGAAACAGCATGAAGGTTCTTTTATTTGGATTAGGCATGGGTTCTTTAGTCTTATGTTGACCTGATGTCATCAGTAGGTGACATTGATCTCCAGCCATGAGCTGATCTCTGCCTTGTTTCTCCTGACCCACTCAATGTTGTTCTTCACTGTCTCTAGAGCTTGCTGCCTAGGCATCTCCCCAGCCCCGGCATTAGGGTTCAGCTTGAAAAAGTGCTCCATCTAAAACACAAGCACACAGTCAACACGGTCAGTCATAAACCGAGCCACAATAAAAAGACACAATCCACAACATAGATCATGGTCAATCTTAAATTCAAGCATACCAATGCTAGTCTCGATTTAAGTGGTATAATGTTCGATTTACTTATTCTAATTCTATGAGTAGAACATCCCAGTTCTAACCTGCCACAGCTGTAGCTCTGTATTGTAGGTGGTGCTGATTCTGGTCAGCAGGCGCCCCAGGCTCCTGTCATTGATGGTGTATCTGTAACAAAACAAAAGGAAATTGAAAACTGTCACAGTATTCACATTGTTCAAATCAAATCAAATCAAATCAAATTGTATTGGTCACATGCGCCGAATACAACAGGTGCAGACATTACAGTGAAATGCTTACTTACAGCCCTTAACCAACAGTGCATTTATTTTAAACAAAAAAAGTAAGAATAAAACAACAACAAAAAAAGTGTTGAGAAAAAAAGAGCAGAAGTAAAATAAAGTGACAGTAGGGAGGCTATATATACAGTAAAATAAAGTGACAGTAGGGAGGCTATATATACAGGGGGGTACCGTTGCAGAGTCAATGTGCGGGGGCACCGGCTAGTTGAGGTAGTTGAGGTAATATGTACATGTGGGTAGAGTTAAAGTGACTATGCATAAGTACTTACTTAACAGAGTAGCAGCAGCGTAAAAAGGATGGGGTGGGGGGGCAGTGCAAATAGTCCGGGTAGCCATGATTAGCTGTTCAGGAGTCTTATGGCTTGGGGGTAGAAGCTGTTGAGAAGTCTTTTGGACCTAGACTTGGCACTCCGGTACCGCTTGCCGTGCGGTAGCAGAGAGAACAGTCTATGACTAGGGTGGCTGGAATCTTTGACAATTTTGAGGGCCTTCCTCTGACACCGCCTGGTATAGAGGTCCTGGATGGCAGGGAGCTTTGCCCCAGTGATGTACTGGGCCGTACGCACTACCCTCTGTAGTGCCTTGCGGTCAGAGGCCAAGCAGTTGCCATACCAGGCGGTGATGCAACCAGTCAGGATGCTCTCGATGGTGCAGCTGTAGAATTTTTTGAGGATCTGAGGACCCATGCCAAATCTTTTTAGTCTCCTGAGGGGGAATAGGCTTTGTCGTGCCCTCTTCACGACTGTCTTGGTGTGTTTGGACCATGATAGTTCGTTGGTGATGTGGACACCAAGGAACTTGAAGCTCTCAACCTGTTCCACTACAGCCCCGTCGATGAGAATGGGGGCGTGCTCAGTCCTCTTTTTTTTCCTGTAGTCCACAATCATCTCCTTTGTCTTGGTCACGTTGAGGGAGAGGTTGTTGTCCTGGCACCACACGGCCAGATCTCTGACCTCCTCCCTATAGGCTGTCTCATCGTTGTCGGTGATCAGGCCTACCACTGTTGTGTCGTCGGCAAACTTAATGATGGTGTTGGAGTCGTGCCTGGCCATGCAGTCATGGGTGAACAGAGAGTACAGGAGGGGACTGAGCACGCACCCCTGAGGGGCCCCCGTGTTGAGGATCAGTGTGGCAGATGTGTTGTTACCTACCCTTACCACCTGGGGGCGGCCCGTCAGGAAGTCCAGGATCCAGTTGCAGAGGGAGGTGTTTAGTCCCAGGATCAGCTTAGTGATGAGCTTAGAGGGCACTATGGTGTTGAATGCTGAGCTGTAGTCAATGAACAGCATTCTCACGTAGGTGTTCCTCTTGTCCAGGTGGGAAAGGGCAGTGTGGAGTGCGATAGAGATTGCATCATCTGTGGATCTGTTGGGGCGGTATGCAAATTGGAGTGGGTCTAGGGTTTCTGGGATTATGCTGTTGATGTGAGCCATGACCAGTCTTTCAAAGCACTTCATGGCTACAGACGTCAGTGCTACGGGTCGGTAGTCATTTAGGCAGGTTATCTTAGAGTTCTTGGGCACGGGGACTATGGTGGTCTGCTTGAAGCATGTTGGTATTACAGACTCAGTCAGGGACATGTTGAAAATGTCAGTGAAGACACTTGCCAGTTGGTCAGCACATGCTCGGAGTACACGTCCTGGTAATCCGTCTGGCCCTGCGGCCTTGTGAATGTTGACCTGCTTAAAAGTCTTACTCACATCGGCTACGGAGAGCGTGATCACATAGTCGTCCGGAACAGCTGGTGCTCTCATGCATGCTTCAGTGTTGCTTGCCTCGAAGCGAGCATAGAAGTGGTTTAGCTCGTCTGGTAGGCTTGTGTCACTGGGCAGCTCGCGGCTGTGCTTCCCTTTGTAGTCTGTAATAGTTTTCAAGCCCTGCCACATCCGACGAGCGTCAGAGCCAGTGTAGTATGATTCAATCTTAGACCTGTATTGACTCTTTGCCTGTTTGATGGTTCGTCGGAGGTCATAGCGGGATTTCTTATAAGCGTCCGGGCGTTAGAGTCCCATTCACTCTAGGCTCAGTTTCTGCTGATTTAGTGAATTGACTTACAGCATTCCATTCAGTCACTATCACTTCAATGACTCTGGGCTCAGTAACTCTCCATTCAGACTCAGAGAAGTGACTCAGAGAATGGGCTCACCTGTTCACTAGGTAGTCCCAGTTGAGGGTGACCCAGTCTCAGGCCATGGTCTTGCCGTAGCGATTCAGAGAGACATATTGGACCACAGTGAACAGATCCTGAGTCCTCACAATACTCTCATCTTTGGACGCCTCCAGTAAGCTGCAAAACAACACCATTCTAACAAGCAGCATTCTCTCAAGCCATATCTAGCTAAACAAACTAAAATGTTTGCCAGAAAAAAAATTACACACTTTTGCCAATAAATGTACAGTCGTTCTAGTAATAACTTTTCACTGGATGATGTTTAAAAGCGATTTTGAATAACACATGTAATAATTAATGTTTTTTATTTACTTGAACAGAAGAGTGATGTTCTCCACAGATGCCAATCCATACAGGAGCTTGTCCTTCTCTTGGGCCAAGGTCTCTGTTTTGTACCTCTCAAACATTAAGTTCCACTTCGTCTCAGTGCCTGAGTTCCTCATGCCATAGCGATACACCAACAGGCGCAGGTTCAAACCCACACTGCTGGAGGTCAAAGGTCATGTTATCATTAGGGCTTCGTGGGATGAACATGCTTTTAGGAATAGTAACGCTAATAAAGTAGTTAGTTGTGTCCATCAGTTTAGGGCTAACATCAGCATGTACTGCAGCTGGATTAGTAAGTAGATAATGTGTCATTTAATGATTTAATTGAAGACTAATATTTACCTGATGTTTCCTGAGATCCATTGGTCAAATAAAACAGATGCCTCATTTAGCACTTCCTGGTCACCCATTTGGCAAGCAATTCCCAGGACTGTCTCATGCAACAGCCTATACAAAACCAATGTAGACAATACAGTTTATGATCAATATCCAGCAAATACACCCATGATATATAAAATAAAGTAGATTGCCTCTCCTTGTTTTACCTATCTCTCTGGCTTCCCTCGTCGTCCCATCCCAGCTGCCTGCAGATAGTCTGCACATGCTCACGGAATAATTTCTGTAGGGGAAATAAGCGAGTACAGTCGTGGTCAAAAGTTTTGAGAATGACACAAATACTAATTTTCACAAAGTCTGCTGCCTCAGTTTTGATGATGGCAATTTGAATATAATCCAGAATGTCATGAAGAGTGATCAGATGAATTGCAATGAATTGCAAAGTCCCTCTACGCCATGAAAATGAACTTAATCCCAAAAAAAACATTTCCACTGCATTTCAGCCCTGCCACAAAAGGACCAGCTACCAACATGTCAGTGATTCTCTGGTTAACACAGGTGAGAGTGTTGACGAGGACAAGGCTGGAAATCACTCTGTCATGCTGATTGAGTTAGAATAACAGACTTGGAGCTTTAAAAGGAGGGTGGTGCTTGAAATCATTGTTATTCCTCTGTTAACCATGGTTACCTACAAGGAAACACGTGCCGTCATCATTGCTTTGCACAAAAAGGGCTTCACAGGCAAGGATATTGCTGCTAGTAAGATTGCACCTAAATCAACAATTTTTCGGATCATCAAGAACTTCAAGGAGAGAGGTTCAATTGTTGTGAAGAAGGCGTCAGGGAGCCCAAGAAAGTCCAGCAAGCGCCAGGACCGTCTCCTAAAGTTGATTCAGCTGCGGGATCGGGGCACCACCAGTGCAGAGCTTGCTCAGGAATGGCAGCAGGCAGGTATGAGTGCATCTGCACACACAGTGAGGCGAATAATTTTGGAGGATGGCCTGGTGTCAAGAAGGGCAGAAAAGAAGCCACTTCTCTCCAGGAAAAACATCAGGGACAGACTGATATTCTGCAAAAGGTACAGGGATTGGACTGCTGAGGACTGGGGTAAAGTCATTTTCTCTGATGAATCCCCTTTCCGATTGTTTGGGGCATCCGGAAAACACCTTGTCCGGAGAAGACAAGGTGAGCGCTACCATCAGCCCTGTGTCATGCCAACAGTAAAGCATCCTGAGACCATTCATGCAGGGGCGGTGTGTTCATTAGGGCGATATGGGCGACGCACTGCCAAACGGGAAAAGGAAGGGATTTTTTTTCTAATCAATTATATCACGGCAACAGTAGTTATCAGTGTTCTAATCTAGACGTCTGATCTGCCACTAAATGTCCAATCAGGCTAAAGTCGTGCTTCAAATGGCCCCGCCCCTTTTGGGGCGATTTCAGTCAGGTTGAAAATCGCCCAGGAGTCTCTCATAGACTATCATGTAAAATATTTTTTTTTTCAAATATCAGAGCTTTCAATACAATCTCTATGGGTTCCGGGAGGGCTTGCACTTACGCGCTTTCGTCATACGTAACATAAGTAACCATGAACATAACTAAGAAAAGAGCGGGTAGCAGCGTCAATCAATTCACGTACAACTGTCAAGATGGCTAGCTTTGCGAGGCAAAGATGAAACTGAGGGCTCCACCAACCCTGGTATTTTTCTTGGACTTGTCAACTTTGTGGCACAATTAGATGAGGTGTTTGATGACCATCTTAAAAATGCTAAAGTTTTCAAGGGCACATCAAAGACCATTCAAAACGAGCTACTGGAGTGTATGCTAGCGGTCATGAGGGAACATATTGTGGAGGAGGTGAAGTCGGCGAACTTCGTAGCTATCCAAGCTGACGAGACCACGGACGTTTCTACACAGACACAGCTGGTGCTTGTGCTGAGGTACATGGATAGCAACCACAAAGTGCAGGAGCGCTTTTTTGAGTTCCTTCCCATCTCGGAATCAACCTCAGTCTCAATCGCCAGTGTGCTTTTGGAGAGACTGAACGGTCTTTTTGCCGACGACGAGAAAGTCAAACTCATTGCGCAAGCTTACGATGGAGCCAGTGTGATGAGGGGAGAGAAGGCTGGTGTGCAGCAAAAGGTGCGTGAGCATTTCAAGAATGCCCATTACGTGCATTGCTATGCGCATCAGCTGAATTTGATCATGCAGCAAGCTAGAACAGTTTCAGTACAAGTAATGTAGCCTCTCTCTCTCTTTGTCCCTCGCTGTCTGTCTCTTTAACACCCACACGCCCAAATCAGTTCACAGTTGATGTTGTTTAAAATAGTTATTTTTCATTTTAAAAAAAGTAAAAATAAAAATAATAATCTGTTCATGTTCATTTTTACAAATCTATACAATTGGCCAGAATATGGTTGTTCATATTTACAAATCTATACAATTGGCCAGAATATGGTTGTTCATTTTTACAAAGCCATACAGATAGCTGTGTTTACCATTTCTAGAAATTATTTTCAAATTCTGTTTTCAGGCAAAATGTCTATCACTGTTCATTTTCACAAATCTATACAAGAGGGCAGAATATGGAAGTCTATAAAAATTTCTTATTACCAATAACTTGCATCAATGTTTTCAGTAGCCTCTATCAAAAGCTCCTGCTTGCTTGTTGTGAATTATGCTCAGGTGCACATATTTCCAATTCAACCATGAGGCCTTTTTGAAGCAAGTAATGTGTATATCAGTATTGACTTATATGCTGCCCCTGTCTTCATGTTGTTGCTGGACATATCTTTTTTAAAATGTGTGTAGGTCACCTAAATCATCAGAAAAATTGCCCCCCCTGAGAATTTTTTCAGGAGCCGCCACTGCATTCATGTGTGGGGTTGCTTCTCAGCCAAGGGAGTGGGCTCACTCACAATTTTGCCTAAGAACACAGCCATGAATAAAGAATGGTACCAACACATCCTCCGAGAGCAGTTTGGTGACGACCAATGCCTTTTCCAGCATGATGGAGCACCTTGCCGTAAGGCAAAAGTGATAACTAAGTGGCTCGGGGAACAAAACATTGACATTTTGGGTCCATGGCCAGGAAACTCCCCAGACCTTAATCCCATTGAGAACTTGTGGTCGATCCTCAAGAGGCGGGTGGACAAACAAAACCCCACAAATTCTGACAAACTCCAAGCATTGATTATGCAAGAATGGGCTGCCATCAGTCAGGATGTGGCCTAGAAGTTAATTGACAGCATGCCAGGGCGGATTGCAGAGGTCTTGAAAAAGAAGGGTCAACACTGCAAATATTGTCTCTTTGCATAAACTTAATGCAATTGTCAATAAAAGCCTTTGACACTTATGGAATGCTTGTAATTATACTTCAGTAAACCATAGTAACATCTGACAAAAATATCTCATAACACTGAAGCAGCAAACTTTGTGAAGACCAATACTTGTCATTCTCAAAACTTTTGACCACGACTGTACACGAGTCGACTACTCTAGTCCTGAAACTTCGTCAGGGAGATTCCCCCAAAACACCCCACCAGGGACATGGAGCTAAACAAGGTACATGTTTTAGACCTATTCTCTATTTTACATTATTATCTCATACGTACAGGTAACTGCCAAAATAACCCTTAAAAATGAATTTGTTGAGGCAAACTTTGTGTCAAATTTGCAATGTTTGCCACTAGTGGTGAATCTGCGGCAAACCTTTGGCAACAATAATTTTTATTGGCACTAGTGCCAAACAGTTCGCCAGAGGTTTTTTTCTGGCAGACAATTCTCTCAAGATTCAATTTGAATCTGTGGCAACAAGTTCCAAGACCAGTAACCGTTGATGACCAATCAGGGGGATTAGAAACATCTGTTGAAAAATGGAAACCTAGCTAGCTAGCTAGCTACCAAAGTTGTCCGGTGAGTGTCTAACTTACTAATTAAACGTCCAAATAAACTTTAACAGTTTATTAGCTAAATGATGCCTAGTTAGCAATGTCATGTTTTATGGGATAGAGTGAAACATTTTGTTGATACCAGTTTCAATCTGTCAGCGCCACTGACTGGCTAGCGCTTAGCTAGCTAACGTTAGCTATCATATTTTTGCACAATTAATGTGATAGGTAGCTAACGTTAGCTAGCTAATGATTTGCCTAAACACTTATTTTTTGGTGAATACGTTGCTGTCTTAATACCAATATGCATGTTCAATATGCTAGTGTCACGGTTCAGTAGCATGTTAGCTAGCACAACAGCTAAGCTAAGGTAGCAACAATATGAGTTGATATGACATCAAAGCAAAACTGATGGATAGATACCCTTTCCCAACCCGTGGTGTTAGAAGAGGCTGAGAGGAGGATGCATCAACACCCTGAAAATATGTTTGTGATGCAATCACTCAGAACACTTTTTTTTTTGAGTGATAAATGAGTGTATTGTCTACAAGATTTATAAAGTAAGCAAATGCATGTATTCTCAAATGTAGCCCATACATTCATTCTTTGTGACAATTATATTTTAATTGCTTTAAACTAGTAGTAGCTAGCTCATCTTTATATCATGTTGTTACTTCTCTCATTCTAGAAGCAATCAGTTACAAGGCAAAAATACAGATTGAGGCCTTCAATCAAACTGAGGACAGAGAAATGTGTTTGCACCAGACAGGTCAAGGTTTCTTGCATGCATGGCTTTAAGATATGTTACACTCAAAATAATGCTGGGTTGTTTGGATGACCCAATTGCTGGGTTGCAGGTATGGGGTCAATAGTTGGGTTGTTTTCTGTAAAAACAGCAAGGTTGGGTTGTTGGTGCTGGGTTATTAAGGTTATATTATGTCAGTGCCATATTATTTTAGCATGTAAATCTTGGTGGGGCAAACTCAACCATAAAAAATAAAAAAAAATGTATGCCAGCAAAGCCACTACACAACACTAAACAATACATTATGGATATTTGTACCAGCCAGTCAGGGTGGCCATGTCCTCGGTTTTCCCGCAAATTGGGCTACTTTGAAAACAATGTCACAGGTGAAAATGTATTGGTTGTGGGTTTTTGGGCAAATTCTAAAATGCATTGCATCCGCCATGGTATTAATCTTATTCAAATGTGTATATATATGTGGGTGTATATTAATATATTGATATATAAATATATATTGATATTTTAGAATAAGGCTGTAACCTAACAATGTGGAAAAAGTCAAGGAATCTAAATACTTTGCGAAGGGAAAAAAGTATTTGATCCCCTGCTGATTTTGTATGTTTTCCCACTGACAAAGAAATGATCAGTCTATAATTTTAATGGTAGGTTTATTTGAACAGAATAACAACAACAAAAATCCAGAAAAACGCATGTCAAAAATGTTATAAATTGATTTGCATTTTAATGAGGGAAATAGAGTGGGGGGGAAAAAGTATTTAGTCAGCCACCAATTGTGCAAGTTCTCCCACTTAAAAAGATGAGAGAGGCCTGTAATTTTCATCATAGGTATACGTCAACTATGACAGACAAATTGAGAAAAAACATTCCAGAAAATCACATTGTAGGATTTTTAATGAATTTATTTGCAAATTATCGTGGAAAATAAGTATTTGGTCACCTACAAACAAGCAAGATTTCTGGCTCTCACAGACCTGAAACTTCTTTAAGAGGCCCACTGACAAAGAAATTATCAGTCTATAATTTTAATGGTAGGTTTATTTGAACAGTGAGAGACAGAATAACAACAAATAAAAAAATAAAGAAAAACGCATGTCAAAAATGTTATAAATTGATTTGCATTTTAATGAGGGAAATAAGTATTTGACCCCTCTGCAAAACATGACTTAGTACTTGGTGGCAAAACCCTTGTTGGCAATCAGAGGTCAGACGTTTCTTGTAGTTGGCCACCAGGTTTGCACACATCTCAGGAAGGATTTTGTCCCATTCCTCTTTGCAAATCTTCTCCAAGTCATTAAGGTTGATGCTGACGTTTGGCAACTCGAACCTTCAGCTCCCTCCACAGATTTTCTATGGGATTAAGGTCTGGAGACTGGCTAGGCCACTCCAGGACCTTAATGTGCTTCTTCTTGAGCCACTCCTTTGTTGCCTTGGCCGTGTGTTTTGGGTCATTGTCATGCTGGAATACCCATCCACGACCCATTTTCAATGCCCTGGCTGAGGGAAGGAGGTTCTCACCCAAGATTTGACGGTAAATGGCCCCATCCATCGTCCCTTTGATGCAGTGAAGTTGTCCTGTCCCCTTAGCAGAAAAACACGCCCAAAGCATAATGTTTCCACCTCCATGTTTGACGGTGGGGATGGTGTTCTTGGAGTTATAGGCAGCATTCCTCCTCCTCCAAACACGACGAGTTGAGTTGATGTCCAAGAGCTCCATTTTGGTCTCATCAGACCAAAACACTTTCACCCAGTTCTCCTCTGAATCATTCAGATGTTCATTGGCAAAATTCAGACGGGCATGTATATGCGGTTTCTTGAGCAGGGGGACCTTGCAGGATTTCAGTCCTTCACGGCGTAGTTTGTTACCAATTGTTTTCTTGG
This sequence comes from Coregonus lavaretus, assembly GCF_964263955.1. NCBI lineage: Eukaryota > Metazoa > Chordata > Actinopteri > Salmoniformes > Salmonidae > Coregonus > Coregonus lavaretus. The sequence continues at coordinate 26,256,723 of NC_140014.1, read as the reverse complement.
TGACTATGGTCCCAGCTGCCTTGAGATCATTGACAAGATCCTCCCGTGTAGTTCTGGGCTCATTCCTCACCGTTCTCATGATCATTGCAACTCCACGAGGTGAGATATTGCATGGAGCCCCAGGCTGAGGGAGATTGACAGTTATTTTGTGTTTCTTCCATTTGCGAATAATCACACCAACTGTTGTCACCTTCTCACCAAGCTGCTTGGCGATGGTCTTGTAGCCCATTCCAGCCTTGTGTAGGTCTACAATCTTGTCCCTGACATCCTTGGAGAGCTCTTTGGTCTTGGCCATGGTGGAACGTGTGGAATCTGATTGATTGATTGCTTCTGTGGACAGGTGTCTTTTATACAGGTAACGAGCTGAGATTAGGAGCACTCCCTTTAAGAGTGTGCTCCTAATCTCAGCTCGTTACCTGTATAAAAGACACCTGGGAGCCAGAAATCTTTCTGATTGAGAAGGGGTCAAATACTTACAGTGGGGGAAAAAAGTATTTAGTCAGCCACCAATTGTGCAAGTTTTCCCACTTAAAAAGATGAGAGAGGCCTGTAATTTTCATCATAGGTACACGTCAACTATGACAGACAGAATGAGAAAAAAAATCCAGAAAATCACATTGTAGGATTTTTTATGAATTTATTTGCAAATTATGGTGGAAAATAAGTATTTGGTCACCTACAAACAAACAAGATTTCTGGCTCTCACAGACCTGAAACTTCTTCTTTAAGAGACTCCTCTGTCCTCCACTCGTTACCTGTATTAATGGCACCTGTTTGAACTTGTTATTAGTATAAAAGACACCTGTCCACAACCTCAAACAGTCACACTCCAAACTCCACTATGGCCAAGACCAAAGAGCTGTCAAAGGACACCAGAAACAAAATTGTAGACCTGCACCAGGCTGGGAAGACTGAATCTGCAATAGGTAAGCAGCTTGGTTTGAAGAAATCAACTGTGGGAGCAATTATTAGGAAATGGAAGACATACAAGACCACTGATAATCTCCCTCGATCTGGGGCTCCACGCAAGATCTCACCCCGTGGGGTCAAAATGATCACCTTGTGAAGACTTACAGAAAACGTTTGACCTGTGTCATTTCCAACAAAGGGTATATAACAAAGTATTGAGAAACTTTTGTTATTGACTAAATACTTATTTTCCACCATAATTTGCAACTAAATTCATAAAAAATCCTACAATGTGATTTTCTGGATTTTTTTATCATTCTGTCTGTCATAGTTGACGTGTACCTATGATGAAACGGAACAAATGGAAGAAACACAAAATAACTGTCAATCTCCCTCAGCCTGGGGCTCCATGCAATATCTCACCTCGTGGAGTTGCAATGATCATGAGAACGGTGAGGAATCAGCCCAGAACTACACGGGAGGATCTTGTCAATGATCTCAAGGCAGCTGGGACCATAGTCACCAAGAAAACAATTGGTAACAAACTACGCCGTGAACCACTGAAATCCTGCAGCGCCTGCAAGGTCCCCCTGCTCAAGAAAGCGCATATACATGCCCGTCTGAATTTTGCGAATGAACATCTGAATGATTCAGAGGAGAACTGGGTGAAAGTGTTGTGGTCTGATGAGACCAAAATGGAGCTCTTTGACATCAACTCAACTCGTCGTGTTTGGAGGAGGAGGAATGCTGCCTATAACTCCAAGAACACCATCCCCACCGTCAAACATGGAGGTGGAAACATTATGCTTTGGGCGTGTTTTTCTGCTAAGGGGACAGGACAACTTCACTGCATCAAAGGGACGATGGATGGGGCCATTTACCGTCAAATCTTGGGTGAGAACCTCCTTCCCTCAGCCAGGGCATTGAAAATGGGTCGTGGATGGGTATTCCAGCATGACAATGACCCAAAACACACGGCCAAGGCAACAAAGGAGTGGCTCAAGAAGAAGCACATTAAGGTCCTGGAGTGGCCTAGCCAGTCTCCAGACCTTAATCCCATAGAAAATCTGTGGAGGGAGCTGAAAGTTCGAGTTGCCAAACGTCAGCCTCAACCTTAATGACATGGAAAAGATCTGCAAAGAGGAATGGGACAAAATCCCTCCTGAGATGTGTGCAAACCTGGTGGCCAACTACAAGAAACGTCTGACCTCTGTGATTGCCAACAAGGGTTTTGCCACCAAGTACTAAGTCATGTTTTGCAGAGGGGTCAAATACTTATTTCCCTCATTAAAATGCAAATCAATTTATAACATTTTTGACATGCGTTTTTCTTGATTTTTTTTTTTTTGTTGTTATTCTGTCTCTCACTGTTCAAATAAACCTACCATTAACATTATAGACTGATAATTTCTTTGTCAGTGGGCAAATGTACAAAATCAGCAGGGGATCAAATACTTTTTTCCCTCACTGTATGTATGTATGTACACAGTGCCTTCGAAAAGTATTCAGACCCAATGACTTTTTCCACATTTTGTTACATTAGCCTTATTCTAAAATTGATTAAATTGTTTTTTTTTTCTTCTCATCAATCTACACACAATACCCCATAATGACAAAGCAAAAACAGGTTTAGAAATGTTGGCTAATTTATTGGAGAAAAAAAAATGGATATTACATTTACATAAGTATTCAGACCCTTTACTCAGTACTTTGTTGAAACACCTTTGGCAGTGATTACAGCATCGAGTCTTCTTGGGTATGACACTACAAGCTTGGCACATCTGTATTTCGGGAGTTTCTCCCATTTTTCTCTGCATATCCTCTCAAGCTCTCTCAGGTTGGATGGGGAGCGTCGCTGCACAGCTATTTCCAGGTCTTTCCAGAGATGTTCGATCGGGTTCAAGTCCGGGCTCAGGCCGGGCCACTCAAGGACATTCAGAGACGTGTCTCGAAGCCACCTTCTCCCCCGATTGCTGAGTTTGGCCGGGCGGCCAGCTCTAGGAAGAGTCTTGGTGGTTCCACATTTCTTCCATTTAAGAATGATGGAGGCCACTTTGTTCTTGGGGATCTTCAATCCTGCAGACATTTTTTGGTACCCTTCCCCAGATCTGTGCCTCGACACAATCCTGTCTCTGAGCTCTACGGACGATTCCTTCGACCTCATGGCTTGGTTTTTGCTCTGACATGCACTGTCAACTGTGGGGCCTTATATAGACAGATGTGTTCCTTTCCAAATCATGTCTAATCAATTGAATTTACCACAGGTAGACTCCAATCAAGTTGTAGAAACATCTCAAGGATAATCAATAGAAACAGGATGCACCTGAGCTCAATTTCAAGTCTCATAGCAAAGGGTCTGAATACTTATGTAAATAAGGTATTTCAGTTTTTTATTTTTACTAGATTTGCAAGAATTTCTATACCTGTTTTCGCTTTTGTCATTATGGGGTATTGTGTGTAGATTGCTGAGGATTTTTTTGTATTTAATCCATTTTAGAATAAGGCTGTAACGTAACGATATGGGAAAAGGAAAGGGGTCTGACTACTTTCTGAATGCACTGTATATATATATATACATGTATGTATGTGTATATATACAGTACCAGTCAAAAATGTGGACACCTACTCATTCAAGGGTTTTTCTTTATTTTTTCTATTTTAGAAATGTTTTAGCTGGACCTGGCAAACCTTGGTTAGCTACCATAGCTAGATTTGACTTATTCTCCGTATGGATTAATTTAAACAAGCTATTTGTCAGGCTTATGTCATGCTTGCATGGTTATTGATTGAGTTAGCTAGCGTTACTGTACTGGTTTTCAATGGTTTCTGACAATGGCAGCTTTAGTCGGAGGAGCATTGATGCAAATTATTTTCGCTAGCTAACGTTAGAATTTACTTAATTTTATGTAGCCAAGTTAGTATAACTAGCTAGTTATGTTTCTAACATTTCTTTATTTCTGTTCTTAAATGCAAAGGTCAAGGCCAAGGGGGGGGGGGACACTGATTTTTATTGACCCTGTGTAAAACAGCATCTACATCTTCCACATTGTCATCGATAACCAATAGTACAACCTTAATGGAAACTTGAAAGACTTCACCAGAGCCTCTTAGAACTATGCAGACACTTTGGGACTAGATACATTACATGCACAGCTACCATAGATTGTCAGGCCTTCATTTGACCATACTTGCTTTATTGGTCATTTGCACAGATCTTCTGTCACAGTGACCAACCTAACACACATCACAGGCTGGGAGCAGATCTTGGGTACTTAGGGCACAACAGCAGTAGGTAGTATACAGAGATATTGTAGCTGGTAACTAGGGTTGTGCCGAGTAGTCGGACTAAACAAGTATCATAACTGATATGGGCAATTTTTTGGATTCGATTATGATCCAAGTATCTTTTTGTAATTATCCGTGATCAGAAAAGTTATTTTCGGGTGTCAGCAAGCATCTTTCTCGTGCCAGTCGGTCAGAGTTTCTAAACCATACTGTACTGTTTTTGAGTCAGTCATGTGCGTGGTCTAAATAACTCAACTGGCTAGTTTGCCTGTCTGTAAAGAGAAGGGCAGGCTTTACATTGATCCTGCTGCTCTGATTGGATAGAGTGAAACTGTATTTCTCTGTCCACTCACTTCATAATTTCACGATGGCTTTTTCTCGCATGTTTTCGGTCTGATCATTTAGATTGCTGCTGCCTGCCGGTATGATAAATCACATGGCGAGGACATTTGCTGTCAATGTGCACAATATCTAACAAGTGGCACAAAGGTAGGAGGAAAAAATATGAAACGCTAATGCACGTTCTGACTGAGTGACAGCAAACTTGGATGCCAGCTGCAAGTTGAGGACACACACCCACCCCTTCGCGTGCTGCTCCCAATCTGCAGTTTATTTTGCAGCGAGAACTTGCAGGGAGGTATTTTGACAACATCTATTTAGGCATATTAAAACACTTCCGTATTTTCCGATCACAAGTATCATGCGATCCGACTATCAACAGTCAATTTACGGATACGATTATGAATACCAGGGTTGCCATGTCGGCACACCTCTATTGGTAACCCTTTGGCTGCCGGATCACTCCCTGCAGATTTCCCCGCAGGCAGCTAGGGGTTCAAACCAATAATCCTGCCTTTCGAACCTCGAAGGTACTGCCGCCCCTATGCATTTTGCTCTTTCCTCACTCCATTGCCTTTGTTCAATCATTTGACCTGTCTTATCAACCCTTCTCTCAAAGTATGTAATTTAGAAATGTGGGTGAAACTATCCCTTAAAATCTCCCCCATAGCGGTTGAGCGTTGGGCCAGTAACCGAACGGTCGCTAGTTCGAATCCCTGAGCCAGCAAGGTGGAAAAATCTGCCGTTCTGCCCTTGAGCAAGGCAGTTAACCCCCAACAACAACTGCTCCCTGGGCGCCGAGGATGTCTATTAAGGCAGCCCCCCGCACCGTTCTGATTGAGCGGTTGGGTTAAATGCAGAAGACACATTTCGGTTGAATGCATTCAGTTGAGCAACTGACTAGGTATCCCTTCATATTACAATGCTAATATGCTCTTAAGACACTATTTATAGCGCTGTTAAATTAACTTTTAGTTTGATTTAATGCATTTGTGCCTGCTTTATGCCTACTGTACGGTATGTGCTTGTTTGCCTTTAGTTCAACTACTGTTACACATAAATCTTTATATATTTTTATTATAATATATGACATTCTTTGTTCAAGCTGGGCTGAAGCGCATTCCGCTTACGCTTTCATTCTATCACAACAATTTATCCTAATTTTGTTTTTGTGTTTTCTGATTGTTTCAGTGCATGCATTCCTCAAGCTTTGGCTTGGGCAGGCATCTCTGAAGATCACTCAAAAAGTTAATAGTTCTGAACTGGGTTTACATTTACATTTACATTTTAGTCATTTAGCAGACGCTCTTATCCAGAGCGACTTACAGTTAGTGAATACATATCTTTTTATACTGGCCCCCCGTGGGAATCGAACCCACAACCATGGCGTTGCAAACGCCATGCTCTATCAACTGAGCTACATCCCTGCCGGCCATTCCCTCCCCTACCCTGGACGACGCTGGGCAAATTGTGCGCCGCCCATGAGTCTCCCGGTCGCGGCCGGCTGCGACAGAGCCTGGATTCGAACCAGGATCTCTAGACCACTGCGCCACTCAGGAGTTTGATTTAGTTTTAGTTTTAGTTTTAATTATTTACATTTTGTTAAATATCTTTTAAACTTCCATTGGTTGAAATCTATTGCTCAGTTTTCACTTGGCTCATGTAAATAATTATGTACTAGCCCCTTTAAACATCCTAAGGTGAACATCCCCATAGTGTTCCCCAGCCAGAGCCAGGACTTAAACCTGATCTAACATCTCTGGGATGACCTTAAAATAGCTGTGCAGCGACGCTCCCCATCCAACCTGACAGAGCTTGAGAGGATCTGCAGAGAAGAATAGGAGCTTGTAGCGTCATACCCAAGAAGACTCGAGGCTGTAATCGCTGCCAAAGATGCTTCAACAAAGTACTGAGTTAAGGTTCTGAAAACTTTTGTAAATGTAATATTTCAGTTTTTTTTTTTTTTTTACATTTGCAAAAATGTAGACTTGTTTTTGCTTTGTCAATATTGGGTATTGTGTGTAGATTGATGAGGGGATTAAAACTATTGAATCAATTTTAGAATAAGGCTGTACAATGCTTTCGGAAAGTATTCAGACCCCTTCACTTTTTCCACATTTTGTAACGTTACAGCCTTATTCTAAAATAGATTTTTAAAAATATAATCCTCAATCTACACACACCATAATGACAAAGCGAAAACAGGTTTTTAGAACTGTTTTGCACATTTATTACGAATTTAAAAAAGAAATACCTTATTTACATAATTATTCAGACACTTTGCTATGAGACTCGAAATTGAACTCAGGTGCATCCTGTTTCGATTGATCATCGGTAGGGGCCGGGTGGGCATTCCGCCTCGGAGGCGGATCCGGCTCCGGGCGTGACCACCACTTACTCTCCACCTCCCTGTTGCGCCCCTGGTCTGGTCTGGACCTCGGCGCGCTGCTTCCCCTCTCCTTCCTCCCACGACGTACCAAGCCCTGTCTGGACCCTGATGTGGGAGACCCCGAACCTGGAGAGGGGCTGACGTCTGGGTCTGGACAGGAACCGCTGACTGGAGCTGGACCCGACGACGGTGGATCGAACTGCTCTGGCTCCGGAGTGGAGCCGCTGACCGGAGCTGGATCAGGCACCGATGGAGCGGACTGCTCCGGCTCCGGAGTGGAGCCGCTGACCGGAGCTGGACTAGACCCCGGTGGATCGGATTGCTCTGACTCCGGAGTGGAGCAGCTGAACTGGGCACCGGTGGAGCGGATTGCTCTGGCTCCGGAGTGGAGCAGCTAACCGGAGCTGGATCAGGCACCGGAGGAGCGGACTGCTCTGGCTCCGGAGTGGAGCAGCTGACCGGTGCCGGACCAGGCACCGGTGGAACAGGCACGGGCCGTGCCGGACTGGACACACGCACCACTGGCTTGGTGCAGGGAGCAGGAACAGGCCGGGCCGGGCTGGCGACGCGCACCACTGGCTTGGTGCGAGGGACAGGAACAGGCCGGGCCGGGCTGGCGACGCGCACCACTAGCTCGGTGCGAGGGGCAGGAACAGGCCGGGCCGGGCTGGCGACACGCACCACTGGCTTGGTGCGAGAGGCAGGAACAGGCCGGGCTGGCGACGCGCACCACTGGCTTGGTGCGAGAGGCAGGAACAGGCCGGGCTGGCGACGCGCACCACTAGCTTGGTGCGAGGGACAGGAACAGGCCGGGCTGGGCTGGCGACGCGCACCACTGGCTCGGTGCGAGGGGCAGGAACAGGCCGGGCCGGACTGGCGACGCGCACCACTGGCTTGGTGCGAGAGGCAGGAACAGGCCGGGCTGGCGACGCGCACCACTGGCTTGGTGCGAGAGGCAGGAACAGGCCGGGCTGGCGACGCGCACCACTGGCTTGGTGCGAGAGGCAGGAACAGGCCGGGCCGGGCTGGCGACGCGCACCACTGGCTCGGTGCGAGGGACAGGAACAGGCCGGACCGGGCTGGCGACGCGCACCACTGGCTCGGTGCGAGGGGAAGGAACAGGCCGGGCCGGGCTGGCGACACGCACCACTGGCTTGGTGCGAGGGGCAGGAACAGGCCGGGCCGGGCTGGCGACGCGCACCACAGGCTTGGTGCGAGAGGCAGGAACAGGCCGGGCTGGCGACACGCACCACTGGCTTGGTGCGAGAGGCAGGAACAGGCCAGGCTGGCGACGCGCACCACTGGCTTGATGCGAGGAGCAGGAACGAGCCGGACCGTACTGGGAACACACACCACTGGCTTAGTGCGGGGAGCAGGAACGGGTCGGGCCGTACTGGGAACGCGCACCACTGGCTTAGTGCAGGGAGCAGGAACGGGCCGGACCGGACTGGCGACACGCACCACTTGCTTGGTGCGAGGAGCGGGACTGGGTTCCTTTATAAACCCCCGCTCCTTCTGCTGCCTAACCAGCTCCTCTCGCCGTGCCTCTACACCTTCCTTCTCCCTTTTAGCCTCCTGTAGCTCCTCCCTCTGACCAAATAACTCCTGCTCCCTCTGAACCAATAGCCCCCGTAACATGGTGGCCTCCTCTCCTAACCTGCAGATCCGCCCTTTAACGGCCTCCTGCTGCCTCGACGTCCACACCGTGTGCCCTCCCAAAAAAAAATCTTGGGGTTGCCTCTCGGGTCTCCTTCGTCGGCACGGTTAGCGCCGTTTCTCCTCTCCTGCCTGGGCATTTACCTTCGCCCATGGCCCTTTCCCTGCGAATATCTCCTCCCATGACCACAATTTTCCCACCTGTGACATCGCTACTCGCTCTTCCTGGGCACGCTGCTTGGTCCTCGTTTGGTGGGATCTTCTGTCACGTTCGTTTATAGACGGGACGGACCAAGGCGCAGCGTGATAAGCATACATGTTTATTTATATTGAATGAACACCACGACAAAACAATAAACAAACGATATATGAAGTCCAAGGCAGCACAACACAACATACTTTAACACGGAACAAGATCCCACAACTAACTAGTGCCAATTGGCTGCCTAAGTATGGTCCCCAATCAGCGACAACGAGCTACAGCTGCCTCTGATTGGGAACCACCCCGGCCAACATAGATCTACACATACTAGATCTAACATAGAAAATCAACATAGCAAAACCCAACACAGAAAATACACACCCTGACTCAACAAATACGAGTCCCTTGAGTCAGGGCGTGACACTACAACTTCATTGGAGACCACATGTGATACATTTAATTGATTGGACATGATTTGGAAAGGCACACACCTGTCTATATAACGTCCCACAGTTGACAGTGCATGTCAGAGCAAAAACCAAGCCATGAGATCGAAGGAATTGTCCGTAGAGCTCCGAGACAAGAATGTGTCGAGGCACAGATCTGGGGAAGGGTACCAAAACATTTCTGCAGCATTGAAGGTCCCCAAGAACTGTGGCCTCCATCATTCTTAAATGGAAGAAATTTGGAACCACAAAGACTCTTCCTAGAGCTGGCCACCCGGCCAAACTGGGCAATCGGGGGAGAAGGGCCTTGGTCAGGGGAGAAGGGCCTTGGTCAGGGAGGTGACCAAGAACCCGATGGTCACTCTGACAGAGCTCCAGAGTTTCTCTGTGGAGATGGGAGAACCTTCCAGAAGGACAACCATCTCTGCAGCACTCCACCAATCAGGCCTTTATGGTAGAGTGGCCAGACGGAAGCCACTCCTCAGTAAAAGGCACATGATAGCCCGCTTGGAGTTTGCCAAAAGGCACCTAAAGGACTCTGACCATAAGAAACATTCTTTGGTCTGATGAAACCAAGTTTGAACTCTTTGGCCTCAATGCCAAGCGTCACGTCTGAAGGAAACCTGGCACCATCCCTACGGTGAAGCATGGTGGTGGCAGCATCATGCTGTGGGGATGTTTTTCAGGAGACTAGTCAGGATCGAGGGAAAGATGAACGGAGCAAAGTACAGAGAGATCCTTGATGATAACCTGCTCCAGAGCGCTCAGGAACTCAGATTGGGGCGAAGGTTCACCTTCCAACAGGACAACGACCCTAAGCACACAGCCAAGACAACGCAGGAGTGGCTTCGGGACAAGTTTTTTTTTTTTTTTTTTTTTTCATTTGCAAAAATGTAGACTTGTTTTTGCTTTGTCAATATTGGGTATTGTGTGTAGATTGATGAGGGGATTAAAACTAGGAGGAGTTAAAACGCAGGAGTGGCTTCGGGACAAGTCTCTGAATGTCCTTGTGTGGCCCAGCCAGAGCCAGGACTTGAACCCGATTGAACATCTCTGGAGAGACCTGAAAATAGCTGTGCAGCGACACTCCCCATCCAACCTGACAGAGCTTGAGAGGATCTGCAGAGAAGAATGAGAGAAACTCCCCAAATACAGGTGGGCCAAGCTTGTAGCGTCATACCCAAGAAGACTTGGCTGTAATCGCTGCCAAAGGTGCTTCGACAAAGTACTGAGTAAAGGGTCTGAATACTTATTTAAATGTAATATTTCCGTTTTATTTTATACATTTTCAAAAAAATCTTAAACCTTTTTTTGCTTATTTTGGCTACCATGGCCATGCCCCCATAGGATGACAATGCCCCCATCCACAGGCCAAGAGTGGTCACTGAATGGTTTGATGAGCATGAAAACAATGTAAACCATATGCCATGGCCATCTGTCACCAGATCTCAACACAATGAAACACTTATGGGAGATTCTGGAGCTGCACCTGAGATAGCGTTTTTCACCACCATCAACAAAACACCAAATGATGGAATTTTTAGTGGAAGAATGTTGTCACATCCCTCCAATAGAGTGCCAGACACTTGTAGAATATATGCCAAGGTGCATTGAAACTGTTCTGGCTCATGGTGGCCCAATGCCCTATTTAGACACTTTATGTTGGTGTTTCCTTTATTTGGGCAGTTACCTGTATGAGCAAACTCCCAAGATTATTATTTTGTGCGTGTTCTAGTTAACCAGCAGAGGGCGTAATTGACCTGTAAAAAAACAATATACAAAAAATAAGTTGAAAACGGACTCACCTGGAATTTGGGGTAAAGAACAGTGTCGTCAGATAACATGTCTCGCACATAGGCAATGGAAGAAGACACCCGTTCCCAGACGATGTACTCAGTCTCATTGGTCAGGTATTTTGTCAGGTTGAATGCATTTCCATAATCGACAATGTCTGCCCTGATGAGGCCAATAAGAACAAGACGTTTCATCATAGTTTTCTAAAGATCAGCGCAACTGAATTGACAGATGTACTTCAAGTGAATGTCAGTAATGTTGGTTTACCTTCCCAGAGCAAAGACATCTATGTAACCGCATCGGTCAGCAGCGTCAAACTCCTAGTAAAGAAAGTGTCCTGCCGATTACTATAGTAAAGAACGTGTCCTGCCGATTACTATAAGTGCAACATATGAACTGGTAAGATTAAAACGTAATATTACATCTGATACTATAGTAGCAATTTTTATTGATATTTACCCGGCGATTTGTTTGGAGCTGTTGACTAATGGTGCTCCACATGCTGTCATGGTGATTGAATCCGATATGGTCGTTATTGATCTTCAGGAGTCCATCCGTAGCAGGGAAATAGTCAGCTAAGACTTGCTCTAGATATTAGTATGAGAGACAAACATATATTACTTCAATTTAATTAAATACGTGTCGTCACCAGAGGCTGGAATTGTAATATTAAAACGGTCAAGCCAAGCGTTTGGACAGAAGTATCTTTACCTGGACTAGACTTGTTGAACATGATGGACATATTCTTATTACTATCCACTGAGTGCCACTTAACAGGGATGGTCCACTTGTAGCTGAAAGAAAAGCATAGCCTTTTTAGGATTTACAGGTTTATGCTAAGAAATATAGCTGACTTCCATGGGGAAATCAACCAATGATCACAAAGGGATTTAATAGTGCGGTGAATCACTGACCTGAGTGGTGAGGGTGGCTGGGTGGTGTTAGCATTGGGGTCCAACAGGAATCTGCGCTGGGTGAGTTTGGTCTGAGCACCGGCGGTAGACAGGTCCAGTACTGGGTAGCCCATCTGTTTGGTCCATGTGTCCATCACATCTGCCACGGGCAACCCACTCACCTGCAACCAAAAACATTTTGTGTGTAACACACAAGTACACTAGATGCAGTGAAATATTAACAATAATATCAACAACTTTGATGTTTTGAAATTACTATGACTAAATTAGATATGACAAACATACGTTAGCAAGGGATGCCCAGAAGTTGGCTGTTTTGGCATTCTGAAAATGGAAATCTTTCAAGTATTTCTGTTGAAGGGAGAGAAAAACAGGTTACCATCCATAGATTTTATGATAAATAAAATGTAGGCTATGTATCTGACAGTAATCCTAATTTTCATTCAACAGGGAAGGGATTGTATCTCCCTAACACTTGCTATTACCAAATTATTCTGCTATTGACTGAATATGGATCAAGAGACTTGGTGTAGGGATACTTCTATCCACTTTACGTCAAATGAAATGGATTCTTACCCGACAGCCATCTCTGAAGTTGTCTCGACCCAACCAGTCCTCCACCATCCTGAGAATTGATGCCCCCTACAGGAAGATGTTTGGAAATAATTTCAAGACTAATTGAATTTAATTACATTTTATTTCATCCCATATAGTAGGGTGAAAAGTGGCAGTTTTAGATTACCTTGTTGTAGGATATACCATCAAACACAGAGGTAATCTCAGCCGGAGTTGACACATCCACAATGATTGGATGGGAGGTGACCAGGGCGTCGTCCACCATGACAGGAAGTACATCACTGATGATCATGATGTCACGCTGGTAAAGACAGAGACCGAAGTAGATGTAGAATGTATTCATAACCAGAGTTGAGATTAAAACAATTCAATTTCAAATCACTCAATTCAGGATCTGTCAGATGGACTCACCATTCCCCAGAGTGGCTCAGCCTTCTCTACACCGATGTACTCAAAGAAACTGGCAAAGCCCTCATTTAGCCAAAGGTCATCCCACCAATCCATGGTCACAATGTTCCCAAACCACTGCAGGAAAATACAACATGCAAAGTTATCTTACAGCAGACTTTATTTCAAAACAAGTGTGTGTGAGTGTGTGACAGGGTTAGGAAAATGTGACGCCGGACATTTGACAGGCAACATTTTAATTTACCGGACATTTGAAATATCTGCCGGACCCATATGCATTGATTAGTGCATATATATATTTTTTGTATTTGGTCCCTTATTGCTAGCACGCAATGATTACATCAAGTGTGTGACTCTACAAACTTGTTGGATGCATTTGCTGTTTGTTTTGGTTGTGTTTCAGATTATTTTGTGCCCAATAGAAATTAATGATAAATAATGTATTGTGTCATTTCGGAGTCACTTTTATTGTAAATAAGAATATGTTTCTAAACACTATTACATTAATGTGGATGCTACCATGGTTATGGATAGTCCTGAATGAATCGTGAATAATGATGAGTGAGAATGTTAGACGCACATATCATACCCCAAAGACATGCTAACCCCTCACCATTAAAATAACAGGGGAGGTTAGCACTTTTGGTGGGGTATGATATTTATGCCTCTAACTTTCTCACTCATCATTACTCACGATTCATTCAGGATTATCCAAAGTGCTGGAGTACAGAGACAAAACAACAAAGAATTTGTCACTGTCCCAATACTTTTGGAGTCCACCTAATTACATTTTCATGCACACAAAATATCAAAGCATTCAGTGTAACACTCTAGAGCTCTGCATACAATATAAAAAATAAAACACAAAACAAAGCTACAGACACAATATGAACAAATAAAACCCACAGTTTCTACTGGTATTTAGTCAATTCAAGTGCTACCGAACAAGCATTTTCACATTCACTTTTAACAGTATATTATGACATGCTTGTTTAATTGCTACTGATTGAATATTACATTATTTTATTACCAGTGTTGGGGAGTAGTGAACGACATGTAGTTCAACTAGTAATTAAACTACATTTTACAGTATCTTGGTGCTAGTTGAACTAAATTCAAATCTTGGTAGTGTTTTTAGTAGTTAATAACTTTTTTGCCATGTAGTGGTGTAGCTAACTACTGGAACTACACACTACTTTTTTTGCTAAAATAAAATATGGGTGAAGTATAAGGCAAGTATCAGACCTTCCTAATTCTCACTTGAAACATTCTGTGTTTATTAGGCTAAATTACACATTCCGTTAACATCTGACACCAGATTGATATTTTCTTGCAAATTGTAGTCTATGACATTTCAGATTTAGATATGATAATATTTCACTAAGTAGCTTGGATGTAGTGAACTACTGTTTCAAAATAGCTTTACTTAAGTAAACTATATTTTTCTTAAGGGTAGCTTTAGTGTAGCTTAACTTCTTCCAGTGTGAAGTAATTGGTAGTTTGGTAAACTATGATTTCAGAAAATCTTCCCTAACACAATTTATTACTTTATGATTTGATCACTGTCTGAACTGTACATTGTGATCCAGGTTGTTCAACCTGGTATCCGAGCATTTCGTATTATTCTGTACGTAACTCCGAGACACTCTATTTAGTATGATATGTTACGTTTCGTATGGTATGTATTAATTTGTGGATGTCCATCACCCATTTCGTATGATATGTTACGAATTACAATTTATATTATATGTTACGAATTTTAAAAACGTACAATATGTTATGAATATGCAAAACGTGTTATCTTATGAATTAGCTGAACATACAAGATTACATTTACATTTTAGTCATTTAGCAGACACTCTTATCCAGAGCGACTTATAGTTAGTGAGTGAATACATTTTTTCAACAAAAACATGTTTGTTTTTTTCTCATACTGGCCCCCCGTGGGAATATGTTAATATGTTGCGAATTTGCAAAATGTATGATATGTTACGAATTCTAGCTAGCTCGCTAACGTTAGCTGGGTTAGGGTTAAGTTTAGGAGTTAGGTTAAGGTTAGGGAAGGGTTAGCTTAAAGGGTTAAGGTTAGGGGAAGCTAACATGCTAAGTAGTTGCAAAGTAGCTACAAAGTTGTAAGTAGTTTAAAAGTTGCTAATTAGCTAAAATGCTAAAGTTGTCTGTGATAACATTTGAACTCACAACCTTTGGGTTGCTAGATGTTCACGTTTGGTATGTAACCATACCCAACGTAACATATCACATACTAAATGGAGTGTCACCGATTTACGTACATAATAATACGAAATGCTCTGAGACCAGGTTGGGTTGTTCTAACTCTGTGATTTGTTGCAACTGTGCTGATATTCACCTCCCTGTAAACAGACTATGGAAACAAGGAAACAGCAGCCAGCTCTCACTTGCCCTCAGTCCTTTAACTTTGGACAATTCATAAAACTTTATGGACAGCACCATCACCCTCTTATTGCCGAACAATAAAGAGATGATATCTTGGAAAGAGGCCTTATTGTGTTGCCTATCATAAAAGGTACTTCAATAGAACACTAGTATTTCCATGACCAAATTCAGGGTCAGTGTCAAACCTTTCCAAGCTATTGATTGGAACAAAGATATGGTGGTTCTCTTTTCTAAACATTGAGTTCTGCCGCTAATGGTTGCCTCATGACTTTACATCCTCATTTAGGCTTCATCATGGTGACACAATTCCGTAATACAAATGTTGGGTGATTGAGCTTTGAGTCTATGATTATGAATATTAAATATGACTTGATTTTCCACTATAAGATGTGTTCCAGTAGTTTTCCACTCTAACATGACTAATGAAGAACGCCCTGAACTCTGGAGCATTCTCTAGTGGTTGTGGGAATGTTGGGGACAGGTGTCTCTCACCTGGTGGACCAGCTCGTGAGCGATGACGCTAGCCACACGTTGTTTGTTGTACGATGACGACTGGTTCTCATCATAGAGGAGGTTGGCCTCCCTGTAGGTGATCAGACCCCAGTTCTCCATGGCCCCCATGCCAAAGTCAGGGATGGCAATCTTATCTGGTAGAAGAGAAAAACATTTTATGCAACCATGTGTGTGTATAAGGCATTATTAATTATTTTTATCCAGTGTGGGCTCACACAGTGGTCACAACAGTTCACAGACAGAGGAAATCGCAAATTACCTAGCTTTGGGATGGAGTAATTCATGTTGAAATATTCCTCAAAGTAGTCAAAAATGACCTTGGTCGTGTCAGCAGCATACTCTGCTGTCTTGATTTGTGCAGGTTTTGCATAGATTCGCTACTGGAAGAACATGATTTGAAATCAGAGTTATTAAGTGTGTAAGCATGCCTGTGTGTTTGTGTTTACATTTAATCAAGACAGTATTTATAATTCTTTAGATTGTCCAGTAACTCCAAAACATTTACATTGTAAAATGTCACTAACTGCTGAAAACTCAACACAAAAGACTAACAGCTGTGACACAGATCAGAGACCAAAGTTAAATAAACTTTGAACTTAGCTTTTACACCATTTAAAGCATTGAACTTACACTACATGACCAAAAGTATGTGGACACCTGCTCGTCGAACATCTCATTCCAAAATCATGGGCATTAATATGGAGTTGGTCCCTCCTTTGCTGCAATAACAGCCTCCACTCTTCTGGTAAGGCTTTCCACTAGATGTTGGAACATTGCTGCGGGGACTTGCTTCCATTCAGCCACAAGAGCATTAGTGAGGTTGGGCACTGATGTTGGGCGATTAGGCCTGGCTCTCAGTCGGTGTTCCAGTTCATCCCAAAGGTGTTCGATGGGGTTGAGGTCAGGGTTCTGTGCAGGCCAGTCAAGTTCTTCCACACCGACAAACCATTTCTGAATGGACCTCACTTTGTGCACAGTGGCGTTGTCATGCTGAAACAGGAAAAGGCCTTCCCCAAACTGTTGCCACAAAGTTGAAAGCACAGAATCATCTAGAATGTCATTGTATGCTGTAGCGTTAAGATTTCCCTTCACTGGAACTAACGGGCCTATCCCGAACCATGAAAAACAGCCTCAGACCATTATTCCTCCTCCACCAAACTTTCCAGTTGGCACTATGCATTGTGGCAAGTAGCTTTCTCCTAGCATCTGAAAAATGTATGCACTCACTAACTGTAAGTCGCTCTGGATAAGAGCGTCTGCTAAATGACTAAAATGTAAAAAATCTGCCAAACCCAGATTTGTCCGTCGGCCTGCCAGATGGTAAAGCGTGATTAATCACTCCAGAGAATGCGTTTCCACTGCTGCAGAGTCCAATGGTGGCGAGCTTTACACCACTCCAGCCGATGCTTGGCATTGCACATGCTAGGCTTGTGTGTGGCAGCTCGGCTATGGAAACCCATTTCATTAAGCTTCCGACGAACAGTTCTTGTGCTGACGTTGCTTCCAGAGGCAATTTGGAACTCGTTAGTGAGGGTTGTAACTGAGGACAGACGATTTTTACGCAAAACGTGCTTCAGCACTTTGCAGTCCCGTTCTATGAGCTTGTGTGGCCTACCATTTTGCGGCTGAGCCGTTGTTGCTACTAGACTTTTCCACTTCACAATAACAGCACTTACAGTTGGCCCGGGCAGCTCTAGCAGGACAGAAATTTGACAAACTGACTTGTTGGGAAGGTGGCATCCTATGACGGTGCCACGTTGAAAGTCACTGAGCTCTTCAGTAAGGCCATTCTGCTGCCAATGTTTGTCTATGGCGATTGCATGGCTGTGTGCTCAATTTTATACACCTGTCAGCAACGGGTGTGGCTGAAATAGCCGAATCCACTAATTTGAAGGGGTGTCCACATACTTTTGTTTATATGTAGTGTAGCTTTTCCACCATTTAAAATGTTGAACTTCACAGGCTTAAAGTAAAGTGTTACAACATTTACTCTCAACTGTAGACTATACAATACGACTTACAACACTTATTATACAGTCAGTCTTTTCTTAGTTTAAGGTATGGAAGGACCAATGACTGCTGAGAAAAATAGCACAATGACTGCTGAGAAAAATAGCAAGTACTTACAGGAATTCCTCGAGACGAGTTCCTTTCCACAAACATAAACTGGTGCACAGCAAAACATACCAAATAGGTACTCATTGGAATGGACCTCTGGAAGGACGTTTTGATCTTATTGCCAGGAAGCGTTTCTGGGACACCCTGGAAAGGAAGAGGTTCTGTGGTTTAATAAAGATGTCAGACAACATCTCTTATAGTTGTGTTCTCAGCACCAAAGACCCGGAGCAGAAGATTGATGGCTCCTGCTCTTGCATTCATGACACTCACTCTCTCTGTATGACTCCCATTGCAGCTTCAAGAAAACTAACCAGTAACACTATGCGCCACCTGTTTTGTGATACATTCAATAAGTTGTGGATACATTATGCATTTATATAGTATGTTATATAAGGAGCCATTTGTTATTATGAGTACTTATGTGTTGCTATTTTTTTCTTGCATAGACTGTACCTCCATTGGCATATTGGCGAGGGCTTCATAGTCCTTGTCGTGGGTGATGGAAATATTGTAGGTGGCCTTTTTGTTTGGCTCATCAAAACAGGGGAAAGATTTGCGGGCGTCTGTTGGGTCATGGTCGGTGGCAGCAATTTTTCTTGGGAGAAAAGAAACATGGCATGATTCCATGAATAACTAAGCCTCCCCATTTTACTATTATGTTGTTTGCAATTAATGTTGAACTATGCAGTGTTTACTGGATTGTGGCTGTCTAAATGTACCTAACCTGTACCCCCGCACATTGACTCGGTACCGGTACCCCCTGTAGATAGCCTCATTATTGTTATTTTATTGTGTTACCTTTTTTACATTATTTTAAAATTATTATTATAAAAAATATATATATATATACAGCTGCGGAAAAACTTAAGAGACCACTGCAAAATTATCAGTTTCTCTGGTTTTACTATTTATAGGTATGTGTTTGGGTAAAAATAACATTTTTGTTTTTTTCTATAAACTACTGACAACATTTCTCCCAAATTCCAAATAAAAATATTGTCATTTAGAGCATTTATTTGCAGAAAATGACAACTGGTCAAAATAACAAAAAAGATGCAGTGTTGTGAGACCTCGAATAATGCAAAGAATATAAATTCATGTTCATTTTTAAACAACACAATACTAATGTTTTAACTTAGGAAGAGTTCAGAAATCAATATTTGGTGGAATAACCCTGATTTTCAATCACAGCTTTCATGCGTCTTGGCATGCTCTCCACCAGTCTTTCACATTGATGTTGGGTGACTTTATGCCACTCCTGGCGCAAAAATTCAAGCAGCTCGGCTTTGTTTGATGGCTTGTGACCATCCATCTTCCTCTTGATCACATTCCAGAAGTTTTCAATGGGGTTCAGGTCTGGAGATTGGGCTGGCCATGACAGGGTCTTGATCTGGTGGTCCTCCATCCACACCTTGATTGACCTGGCTGTGTGGCATGGCGCATTGTCCTGCTGGACACTGTGGCTTGTAGGCCTCTTCAGGTCTCCGTCTAACCATTAGACAACCAGTTTTTGGGCAAAGCTGAAAATTGGACTCATCAGAGAAGATGACCTTACTCCAGTCCTCTACGGTCCAATCCTTATGGTCTTTTGCAAACCTCAGCCTGGCTCTTCTTTGCTTATCATTGATGAAGGGCTTTTTTCTAGCTTTGCACGACTTCAGCCCTGCCCCTAGGAGCCTGTTTCAAACCGTCCTCGCCGTGCACTTCACCCCAGCTGCCGTTTGCCATTATTTTTGTAGGTCACTAGATGTCATCCTACGGTTGTTGAGTGACATTCGAATTAGTTGGCGGTCATCCCGGTCAGAAGAGAGTCGTTTTCGCCCTCTGCCGGTCTGTAGCTTTGTTGTCCCCAATGTCTGCTGCTTGACCTTGTTCTTATGAATCGCCGTCTTTTAAATTTTAAGGATGGAAGCAACCTGACGCTCACTGTATCCCTCTGCCAGTAAAGCCAGAATTGAACCCTTCTTTTCCTCACTCAAAACGTTCCTTTTCAACTCTTTTGGCATGGTCAATCATTTTATTAATATTACTTTTGAGGTACTATTAGCACTGTTTTTGCCATCCAGCTGGTCCGATTGCAAGAGGATAGTGATGACCACAGCTGTGTTTTTTATACTTTTTCTCGTTAAATAAGATTTGGTTCATGTGATCACCTAATCAGTACCTAATTCAGTAGAATGAGGTGTGCCTGTGTTGGAATTCAACAGACACTGGAATGGAATGGCTGTCATACATGTAGAGGAGCTGATTTAAGAAAAATGTGCAGTGGTCTCTTAATTTTTTCCACAGCTGTATATAGATATTTTTTACTTTAGTTTATTTAGTAAATATTTTCTTAACCAACAATGCAGTTGTAAGAAAATAGAGTTAAGTGCTTGTAAGTAAGCATTTCACGGTAAGGTCTACACCTGTTGTATTCCGCACGTGACAAATACAATTTGATTTGATTTGAAATGTGATTCAAACAGCAAAGAGAAAATGGACACTTCATGGCCAATGCTGTAGCTCACTACACCTGTCTACCTTTCAGGTTATACTTCCGAGACCTTGGGACTATAAGGTTCTATCTGCGCAAAGCATAGTTCTGAGAATTGAGCATCAAAGTTTTCACATCCCAGATCTCAGAACTGTTTTGTAGTGAATTCTTCTTTCATAACCCATAAAGGTACCTCAAGTGCTGAGTATCAAAATCCTAAGACATTTCTAAATACATATTTTTAGGGGGGGTGCAATCGCAAATAGAACCTTATGGCTCTGAAATGTCAATCTGGGTTCCGCCATAAAGTTCTATCTGCCACAGAATCTTAAAATTATTTCAATAGAAAAGTACAGATATTTAATGATTAAATAAAGAGAATACCATTACTTTTTCTAATCACATCATCAAATATACTGAACAAAAATATAAAGGCAACATGCAACAATTTCATAGATTTTACTGAGTTACAGTTCATATAAGGAAATCAGTCAATTTAAATACATTCATTAGGCCCTAATCTATCGATTTCACATGACTGGGAATACAGATATGCATCTGTTGGTCACAGATACCTTAAAAAAAAAGGTAGGTGCATGGATCAGAAAGCCAGTCAGTATCTGGTGTGACCACCATTTGCCTCATGCAGCGTGACATCTCCTTCACATAGAGTTGATTGTGACATGTGGAATGTTGTACCACTCCTCTTCAATGGCTGTGCAAAGTTGCTGGATATTGGTGGGAAATGCTGTTTTACACGTCGATCCAGAGCATCCCAAACATGCTCAATGAGTGACATGTCTGGTGAGTATGCAGGCCATGGAAGAACTGGGACATTTTCAGCTTCCAGGAGTTGTGTACAGATCCTTGCAACATGGGGCCGTGCATTATCATGCTGAAACATGAGGTGATAGCGGCGGATAAATGGATGACAATGGGCCTCAGGATCTCGTCACGGTATCTCTGTGCATTCAAATTGCCATCGATAAAATGCAATTGTGTTCGTTGTCCGTAGCTTATGCCTGCCCATACCATAACCCCACTGCCACCATGGGGCACTCTGTTCAAAACGTTGACATCAGCAAACCGCTCGCCCACACGATGCCATGCACGTGGTCTGTGGATATGAAGCCGGTTGGATGTACTGCCAAATAATCTAAAACGACGTTCGAGGAGGTCCTTTGGGGACCCCAAAAAGATTCCTGCCCCCATGGCTATCTATGGTCCTCTCTTTGCCAAGTCCTCCACCTTCTACAACCCCTGCATCTACGTTATTGCCAACAAAAAGTAAGCTTTCGCCCCTTCCTCTTGTTGATCCCACTTTATAATAAGTGACCATAATACCTATGTGTATTTAAAGTGTAATTACAGTAAAGGTACACACTGTATAGTAGTTACAACCTATTAACGTCCTTGTGGACTTTTTATTCAGGTTCAGAAGAGCGATCACAGGAATGCTCCGATGTCAAACCCGACAACGGATCACCATCAACAACCAGGTTCCCATGACGATTTCCCAGCTCCCTTTGACCCAATAAGGGAGGATTACTAGATGTTACATTCTACAATGATTTTTTCCCCCCAAACTCTCTGATTACACTTGTCATTGAGTATACTGTTAGAGGATGGGATACGTGTAAGCAAGTTTAAAAGATCCTACCCTACCAAGCTTTCTAGACCCTACCAGTGTTCATGAGAGAACAGGAAAATACTAAATTCAAGAGTACTGAGGTACAGCCCAAGTCACCCATTATTTATAGGGACCTCAAAATATACGAAAGTCATTTTATGTAATTAGAGACACATTAGACGCCATCAACCTTACATCTTGCCCTACATTGCTGTACATCAAAGAAGAGTGTCTGTCCAATACCAGTGTTTCTGGACCACGTGGGTACATTTTTAAGATAGGTGCTTCTATATTAACTGGATTTTGTTTTGATATGTTGGGGTTTACCATGTAAATTGCTCTTTTTATGACATTCTAGCCATTGTCTTCCCAATGTGTTTTACTTTACTGTAATATTAGCATAAACTAACAATAAAGTATGTTTCTGTGTACACCATTATGCTTTCTTTATTTTCTTTCCTGTGGCAACACTCATCCAGACTGCAGTATTCACAGTAAGTGCATATACGCTCTTCTTTATTTCTTATACAGTTGTACATTCTACTAAGTACATACATTTGTAAACTTTGCATTATTTGAAACATTATTTAGAAATACATCTTTGTATATATAGATCAATATACCTGACACGAGATTAAAAGTAATCATGGTTATTTGGATATGACATCTCGAATTCTGTACAAGCACTTAATAAGAAATGAAAATGTGTGTGTCTAAAACATTAAACTTGTTTTATTTGTCCTTCCTTAATTTAACACATATATACCGTAGATAATGCAAGAAAGGTACTAAGTTGATTCCACTTGAGTAAAGAGAAAGTGGCTCACTGAGTTACAATCACATCAGAAGCACAGCAGCATATCCAGTACAGAGGGACTTGACACTTGATTTAGAAAGGCAGTCCTGTAGCGTGAACTTTCACTGTCGTTGAATGAATGAATGAATGAATGGAAACAGCATGAAGGTTCTTTTATTTAGATTAGGCATGGGTTCTTTAGTCTTATGTTGACCTGATGTCATCAGTAGGTGACATTGATCTCCAGCCATGAGCTGATCTCTGCCTTGTTTCTCCTGACCCACTCAATGTTGTTCTTCACTGTCTCTAGAGCTTGCTGCCTAGGCATCTCCCCAGCCCCGGCATTAGGGTTCAGCTTGAAAAAGTGCTCCATCTAAAACACAAGCACACAGTCAACACGGTCAGTCATAAACCGAGCCACAATAAAAAGACACAATCCACAACATAGATCATGGTCAATCTTAAATTCAAGCATACCAATGCTAGTCTCGATTTAAGTGGTATAATGTTCGATTTACTTATTCTAATTCTATGAGTAGAATATCCCAGTTCTAACCTGCCACAGCTGTAGCTCTGTATTGTAGGTGGTGCTGATTCTGGTCAGCAGGCGCCCCAGGCTCCTGTCATTGATGGTGTATCTGTAACAAAACAAAAGGAAATTGAAAACTGTCACAGTATTCACATTATTCATTCACTCTAGGCTCAGTTGCTGCTGATTTAGTAAATTGACTTACAGCATTCCATTCAGTCACTATCACTTCAATGACTCTAGGCTCAGTAACTCTCCATTCAGACTCAAAGAAGTGACTCAGAGAATGGGCTCACCTGTTCACTAGGTAGTCCCAGTTGAGGGTGACCCAGTCCCAGGCCATGGTCTTGCCGTAGCGATTCAGAGAGACATATTGGACCACAGTGAACAGATCCTGAGTCCTCACAATACTCTCATCTTTGGACGCCTCCAGTAAGCTGCAAAACAACACCATTCTAACAAGCAGCATTCTCTCAAGCCATATCTAGCTAAACAAACTAAAATGTTTGCCAGAAAAAAAATTACACACTTTTGCCAATAAATGTACAGTCGTTCTAGTAATAACTTTTCACTGGATGATTTTTAAAAGCGATTTTGAATAACACATGTAATAATTAATGTTTTTTATTTACTTGAACAGAAGAGTGATGTTCTCCACAGATGCCAATCCATACAGGAGCTTGTCCTTCTCTTGGGCCAAGGTCTCTGTTTTGTACCTCTCAAACATTAAGTTCCACTTCGCCTCAGTGCCTGAGTTCCTCATGCCATAGCGATACACCAACAGGCGCAGGTTCACCCCCACACTGCTGGAGGTCAAAGGTCATGTTATCATTAGGGCTTAGTGGGATGAACATGCTTTTAGGAATAGTAACGCTAATAAAGTAGTTAGTTGTGTCCATCAGTTTAGGGCTAACATCAGCATGTACTGCAGCTGGATTAGTAAGTAGATAATGTGTCATTTAATGATTTAATTGAAGACTAATATTTACCTGATGTTTCCTGAGATCCATTGGTCAAATAAAACAGATGCCTCATTTAGCACTTCCTGGTCACCCATTTGGCAAGCAATTCCCAGGACTGTCTCACGCAACAGCCTATACAAAACCAATATAGACAATACAGTTTATGATCAATATCCAGCAAATACACCCATGATATATAAAATAAAGTAGATTGCCTCTCCTTGTTTTACCTATCTCTCTGGCTTCCCTCGTCGTCCCATCCCAGCTGCCTGCAGATAGTCTGCACATGCTCACGGAATAATTTCTGTAGGGGAAATAAGCGAGTACAGTCGTGGTCAAAAGTTTTGAGAATGACACAAATACTAATTTTCACAAAGTCTGCTGCCTCACTTTTGATGATGGCAATTTGCATATACTCCAGAATGTCATGAAGAGTGATCAGATGAATTGCAATGAATTGCAAACTCCCTCTTTGCCATGAAAATGAACTTAATCCCCCAAAAAACTTTTCCACTGCATTTCAGCCATGCCACAAAAGGACCAGCTACCATCATGTCAGTGATTCTCTGGTTAACACAGGTGAGAGTGTTGATGAGGACAAGTCTGGAAATCACTCTGTCATGCTGATTGAGTTAGAATAACAGACTGGAAGCTTTAAAAGGAGGGTGGTGCTTGAAATCATTGTTATTCCTCTGTTAACCATGGTTACCTGCAAGGAAACACGTGCTGTAATCATTGCTTTGCACAAAAAGGGCTTCACAGGCAAGGATATTGCTGCTAGTAAGATTGCACCTAAATCAACCATTTTTCGGATCATCAAGAACTTCAAGGAGAGAGGTTCAATTGTTGTGAAGAAGGCGTCAGGGAGCCCAAGAAAGTCCAGCAAGCGCCAGGACCGTCTCCTAAAGTTGATTCAGCTGCGGGAACGGGGCACCACCAGTGCAGAGCTTGCTCAGGAATGGCAGCAGGCAGGTATGAGTGCATCTGCACACACAGTGAGGCGAATACTTTTGGAGGATGGCCTGGTGTCAAGAAGGGCAGAAAAGAAGCCACTTCTCTCCAGGAAAAACATCAGGGACAGACTGATATTCTGCAAAAGGTACAGGGATTGGACTGCTGAGGACTGGGGTAAAGTCATTTTCTCTGATCAATCCCCTTTCCGATTGTTTGGGGCATCCGGAAAACACCTTGTCCGGAGAAGACAAGGTGAGCGCTACCATCAGTCCTGTGTCATGCCAACAGTAAAGCATCCTGAGACCATTCATGTGTGGGGTTGCTTCTCAGCCAAGGGAGTGGGCTCACTCACAATTTTGCCTAAGAACACAGCCATGAATAAAGAATGGTACCAACACATCCTCCGAGAGCAGTTTGGTGACGACCAATGCCTTTTCCAGCATGATGGAGCACCTTGCCATAAGGCAAAAGTGATAACTAAGTGGCTCGGGGAACAAAACATTGACATTTTGGGTCCATGGCCAGGAAACTCCCCAGACCTTAATCCCATTGAGAACTTGTGGTCGATCCTCAAGAGGCGGGTGGACAAACAAAACCCCACAAATTCTGACAAACTCCAAGCATTGATTATGCAAGAATGGGCTGCCATCAGTCAGGATGTGGCCTAGAAGTTAATTGACAGCATGCCAGGGCGGATTGCAGAGGTCTTGAAAAAGAAGGATCAACACTGCAAATATTGTCTCTTTGCATAAACTTAATGCAATTGTCAATAAAAGCCTTTGACACTTATGGAATGCTTGTAATTATACTTCAGTAAACCATAGTAACATCTGACAAAAATATCTCATAACACTGAAGCAGCAAACTTTGTGAAGACCAATACTTGTACAGTCGTGGTCAAAAGTTTTGAGAATGACACGAGTCGACTACTCTAGTCCTGAAACTTCGTCAGGGAGATTCCCCCAATACACCCCACCAGGGACATGGAGCTAAACAAGGGACATGTTTTAGACCTATTCTCTATTTTACATTATTATATCATACGTACAGGTAACTGCCAAAATAACCCTTAAAAAATGAATTTGTTGAGGCAAACTTTGTGTCAAATTTGATGCAAACTAAATAGCCTGCCACAAAATGTTGCCAGAAGTTTGCAATGTTTGCCACTAGTGGTGAATCTGCGACAAACCTTTGGCAACAATAATATTTATTGGCACTAGTGCCAAACAGTTCGCCAGAGGTTTGTTTCTGGCAGACAATTCTCTCAAGATTCAATTTGAATCTGTGGCAACAAGTTCCAAGACCAGTAACCGTTGATGACCAATCAGGGGGATTAGAAACATCTGTTGAAAAATGGAAACCTAGCTAGCTAGCTAGCTACCAAAGTTGTCCGGTGAGTGTCTAACTTACTAATTAAACTTCCAAATAAACTTTAACAGTTTATTAGCTAAATGATGCCTAGTTAGCAATGTCATGTTTTATGGGATAGAGTGAAACATTTTGTTGATACCAGTTTCAATCTGTCAGCGCCACTGACTGGCTAGCGCTTAGCTAGCTAACGTTAGCTATCATATTTTTGCACAATTAATGTGATAGGTAGCTAACGTTAGCTAGCAAATGATTTGCCTAAACACTTATTTTTTGGTGAATACGTTGCTGTCTTAATACCAATATGCATGTCAATATGCTAGTGTCACGGTTCAGTAGCATGTCAGCTAGCACAACAGCTAAGCTAAGGTAGCAACAATATGAGTTGATATGACATCAAAGCAAAACTGATGGATAGATACCCTTTCCCAACCCGTGGTGTTAGAAGAGGCTGAGAGGAGGATGCATCAACACCCTGAAAATATGTTTGTGATGCAATCACTCATAACACTTTTTTTTTAGTGATAAATTAGTATATTGTCTACAAGATTGATAAAGTAAGCAAATGCATGTATTCTCAAATGTAGCCCATACATTCATTCTTTGTGACAATTATATTTTAATTGCTTTAAACTAGTAGTAGCTAGCTCATCTTTATCATGTTGTTACTTCTCTCATTCTAGAAGCAATCAGTTACAAGGCAAAAATACAGATTGAGGCCTTCAATCAAACTGAGGACAGAGAAATGTGTTTGCACCAGACAGGTCAAGGTTTCTTGCATGCATGGCTTTAAGATATGTTACACTCAAAAGAATGCTGGGTTGTTTGGATGACCCAATTGCTGGGTTGCAGGCATGGGGTCAATAGTTGGGTTGTTTTCTGTAAAAACAGCAAGGTTGGGTTGTTGGTGCTGGGTTATTAAGGTTATATTATGTCAGTGCCATATTATTTTAGCATGTAAATCTTGGTGGGGCAAACTCAACCATAACAACAACAAAAAAATGTATGCCAGCAAAGCCACTACACAACACTAAACAATACATTATGGATATTTGTCCCAGCCAGTCAGGGTGGCCATGTCCTCGGTTTTCCCGCAAATTGGGCTACTTTGAAAACAATATCACGGGTGAAAATGTATTGGTTGTGGGTTTTTGGGCAAATTCTAAAATGCATTGCATCCGCCATGGTATTAATCTTTTTCATATGTGTATATATATGTGGGTGTATATTAATACATTGATATATAAATATATATTGATATTTTAGAATAAGGCTGTAACCTAACAATGTGGAAAAAGTCAAGGGATCTAAATACTTTGCGAAGGGAAAAAAGTATTTGATCCCCTGCTGATTTTGTACGTTTGCCCACTGACAAAGAAATAATCAGTCTATAATTTTAATGGTAGGTTTATTTGAACAGTGAGAGACAGAATAACAACATCAAAATCCAGAAAAACGCAATGTTATAAATTGATTTGCATTTTAATGAGGGACATAAGTATTTGACCCCTTCTCAATCAGAAATATTTCTGGCTCCCAGGTGTCTTTTATACAGGTAACGAGCTGAGATTAGGAGCACACTCTTAAAGGGAGTGCTCCTAATCTCACCTTGTTACCTGTATAAAAGACACCTGTCCACAGAAGCAATCAATCAATCAGATTCCAAACTCTCCACCATGGCCAAGACCAAAGAGCTCTCCAAGGATGTCAGGGACAAGATTGTAGACCTACACAAGGCTGGAATGGGCTACAAGACCATCGCCAAGCAGCTTGGTGAGAAGGTGACAACAGTTGGTGCGATTATTCGCAAATGGAAGAAACACAAAATAACTGTCAATTTCCCTCGGCCTGGGGCTCCATGGAATATCTCACCTCGTGGAGTTGCAATGATCATGAGAACGGTGAGGAACCAGCCCAGAACTACACGGTAGGATCTTGCCAATGATCTCAAGGCAGCTGGGACCATAGTCACCAAGAAAACAATTGGTAACACACTACGCCGTGAAGGACTGAAATCCTGCAGCGCCCGCAAGGTCCCGCTGCTCAAGAAAGCGCATATACATGCCTGTCTGAATTTTGCCAATGAACATCTGAATGATTCAGAGGAGAACTGGGTGAAACTGTTGTGGTCAGATGAGACCAAAATGGAGCTCTTTGACATCAACTCAACTAGTCGTGTTTGGAGGAGGAGGAATGCTGCCTATAACCCCAAGAACACCATCCCCACCGTCAAACATGGAGATGGAAACATTATGCTTTGGGGGTGTTTTTCTGCTAAGGGGACAGGACAACTTCATCGCATCAAAGGGACGATGGACGGGGCCATGTACCATCAAATCTTGGGTGAGAACCTCCTTCCCTCAGCCAGGGCATTGAAAATAGGTCGTGGATGGGTATTCCAGCATGACAATGACCCAAAACACAAGGCCAAGGCAACAAAGGAGTGGCTCAAGAAGAAGCACATTAAGGTCCTGGAGTGGCCTAGCCAGTCTCCAGACCTTAATCCCATAGAAAATCTGTGGAGGGAGCTGAAGGTTCGAGTTGCCAAACGTCAGTCTCAACCTTAATGACTTGGAGAAGATCTGCAAAGAGGAGTGGGACAAAACCCTCCTGAGATGTGTGCAAACCTGGTGGCCAACTACAAGAAATGTCTGACCTCTGATTGCCAACAAGGGTTTTGCCACCAAGTACTAAGTCATATTTTGCAGAGGGGTCAAATACTTATTTCCCTCATTAAAATGCAAATCAATTTATAACATTTTTGACATGCGTTTTTCTTGATTTTTTTGTTGTTATTCTGTCTCTCACTGTTCAAATAAACCTACCAATGAAAATTAGAGACTGATAATTTCTTTGTCAGTGGGCAAACGTACAAAATCAGCAGGGGATCAAATACTTTTTTCCCTCACTGTATGCATGTATGTACACAGTGCCTTCAAAGTATTCAGACCCCTTGACATTTTCTGGATAGAACATCTCTGGGATGACCTGGAAATAGCTGTGCAGCAACGCTCCCCATCCAACCTGACAGAGCTTGAGAGGATCTGCAGAGAAGAATAGGAGAAACTCTCCAAATACAGGTGTGCCAAGCTTGTAGCGTAATACCCAAGAAGATTCGAGGCTGTAATCGCTGCCAAAGATGCTTCAACAAAGTACTGAGTTAAAGGTTCTGAATACTTTTGTATAGTAATATTTCCGGGTTTTTTTGTGTTTTTTTACATTTGCAAAAATGTGGACTTGTTTTTGCTTTGTCAATATTGGGTATTGTGTGTAGATTGATGAGGGGATTAAAACTATTGAATCAATTTTAGAATAAGGCTGTACAGTGCATTCGGAAAGTATTCAGACCCCTTCACTTTTTCCACATTATGTTACGTTACAGCCTTATTCTAAAATAGAATTTTAAAAATATAATCCTCAATCTACACACACCATAATGACAAAGCGAAAACAGGTTTTCAGAACTGTTTTGCACATTTATTACGAATTTAAAAAAGAAATACCTTATTTACATAATTATTCAGACACTTTGCTATGAGACTCGAAATTGAACTCAGCTGCATCCTGTTTCGATTGATCATCCTTGATGTTTCTACAACTTGATTGGAGACCACCTGTGAAAAATGTAATTGATTGGACATGATTTGGAAAGGCACACACCTGTCTATATAACGTCCCACAGTTGACAGTGCATGTCAGAGCAAAAACCAAGCCATGAGATTGAAGGAATTGTCCGTAGAGCTCCAAGACAAGAATGTGTCGAGGCACAGATCTGGGGAAGGGTACCAAAAAATTTCTGCAGCATTGAAGGTCCCCAAGAACTGTGGCCTCCATCATTCTTAAATGGAAGAAATTTGGAACCACAAACACTCTTCCTAGAGCTGGCCACCCGGCCAAACTGGGCAATCGGGGGAGAAGGGCCTTGGTCAGGGAGGTGACCAAGAACCCGATGGTCACTCTGACAGAGCTCCAGAGTTTCTCTGTGGAGATGGGAGAACCTTCCAGAAGGACAACCATCTCTGCAGCACTCCACCAATCAGGCCTTTATGGTAGAGTGGCCAGACGGAAGCCACTCCTCAGTAAAAGGCACATGATAGCCCACTTGGAGTTTGCCAAAAGGCAACTAAAGGACTCTGACCATAAGAAACATTATTTGGTCTGATGAAACCAAGTTTGAACTCTTTGGCCTGAATGCCAAGCGTCACGTCTGAAGGAAACCTGGCACCATCCCTACGGTGAAGCATAGTGGTGGCAGCATCATGCTGTGGAAATGTTTTTCAGGAGACTAGTCAGGATCGAGGGAAAGATGAACGGAGCAAAGTACAGAGAGATCCTTGATGATAACCTGCTCCAGAGCGCTCATGACCTCAGACTGGGGCGAAGGTTCACCTTCCAACAGGACAACGACCCAAAGCACACAGCCAAGACAACGCAGGAGTGGCTTCGGGACAAGTCTCTGAATGTCCTTGTGTGGCCCAGCCAGAGCCAGGACTTGAACCCGATCGAACATCTCTGGAGAGACCTGAAAATAGCTGTGCAGCGACACTCCCCATCCAACCTGACAGAGCTTGAGAGGATCTGCAGAGAAGAATGGGAGAA
The DNA here is from genome assembly GCF_964263955.1 of Coregonus lavaretus. Classification (NCBI taxonomy): domain Eukaryota; kingdom Metazoa; phylum Chordata; class Actinopteri; order Salmoniformes; family Salmonidae; genus Coregonus; species Coregonus lavaretus. The sequence continues at coordinate 26,225,445 of NC_140014.1, read as the reverse complement.
ACTCCCCAAATACATGTGGGCCAAGCTTGTAGCGTCATACCCAAGAAAACTTGGCTGTAATCGCTGCCAAAGGTGCTTCGACAAAGTACTGAGTAAAGGGTCTGAATATTTATTTAAATGTTTCCGTTTTATTTGATACATTTTCAAAAAAATCTTAAACCTGTTTTTGCTTATTTTGGCTACCATGGCCATGCCCCCATAGGATGACAATGACCCCATCCACAGGCCAAGAGTGGTCACTGAATGGTTTGATGAGCATGAAAACAATGTAAACCATATGCCATGGCCGTCTGTCACCAGATCTCAACACAATGAAACACTTATGGGAGATTCTGGAGCTGCGCCTGAGATAGCGTTTTTCACCACCATCAACAAAACACCAAATGATGGAATTTTTAGTGGAAGAATGTTGTCACATCCCTCCAATAGAGTGCCAGACACTTGTAGAATCTATGCCAAGGTGCATTGAAACTGTTCTGGCTCATGGTGGCCCAATGCCCTATTTAGACACTTTATGTTGGTGTTTCCTTTATTTGGGCAGTTACCTGTATGAGCAAATTCCCAATATTATTATTTTGTGTGTGTTCTAGTTGGCCAGCAGAGGGCGTAATTGACCTGTAAAAAAACAATATTCAAAAAATAAGTTGAAAACAGACTCACCTGGAATTTGGGGTAAAGAACAGTGTCGTCAGATAACATGTCTCGCACATAGGCAATGGAAGAAGACACCCGTTCCCAGACGATGTACTCAGTCTCATTGGTCAGGTATTTTGTCAGGTTGAATGCATTTCCATAATCGACAATGTCTGCCCTGATGAGGCCAATAAGAACAAGACGTTTCATCATAGTTTTCTAAAGCTCAGCGCAACTGAATTGACAGATGTACTTCAAGTGAATGTCAGTAATGTTGGTTTACCTTCCCAGAGCAAAGACATCATCTATGTAACCGCATCGGTCAGCAGCGTCAAACTCCTAGTAAAGAAAGTGTCCTGCCGATTACTATAAGTGCAACATATGAACTGGTAAGATTAAAACTTAATATTACCTCTGATACTATAGTAGCAATTTTTATTGATATTTACCCGGTGATTTGTTTGGAGCTGTTGACTAATGGTGCTCCACATGCTGTCATGGTGATTGACTCTGTAGAATCCGATATGGTCGTTATTGATCTTCAGGAGTCCATCCGTAGCAGGGAAATAGTCAGCTAAGACTTGCTCTAGATATTAGTATGAGAGACAAACATGTATTACTTCAATTTAATTAAATACGTGTCGTCACCAGAGGCTGGAATTGTAATATTAAAACGGTCAAGCCAAGCGTTTGGACAGAAGTATCTTTACCTGGACTAGACTTGTTGAAGATGATGGACATATTCTTATTACTATCCACTGAGTGCCACTTAACAGGGATGGTCCACTTGTAGCTGAAAGAAAAGCATAGCCTTTTTAGGATTTACAGGTTTATCCTAAGAAATATAGCTGACTTCCATGGGGAAATCAACCAATGATCACAAAGGGATTTAATAGAGCGGTGAATCACTGACCTGAGTGGTGAGGGTGGCTGGGTGGTGTTAGCATTGGGGTCCAACAGGAATCTGCGCTGGGTGAGTTTGGTCTGAGCACCGGCGGTAGACAGGTCCAGTACTGGGTAGCCCATCTGTTTGGTCCATGTGTCCATCACATCTGCCACGGGCAACCCACTCACCTGCAACCAAAAACATTTTGTGTGTAACACACAAGTACACTAGATGCAGTGAAATATTAACAATAATATCAACAACTTTGATGTTTTGAAATTACTATGACTAAATTAGATATGACAAACATACGTTAGCAAGGGATGCCCAGAAGTTGGCTGTTTTGGCATTCTGAAAATGGAAATCTTTCAAGTATTTCTGTTGAAGGGAGAGAAAAACAGGTTACCATCCATAGATTTTATGATAAATAAAATGTAGGCTATGTATCTGACAGTAATCCTAATTTTCATTCAACAGGGAAGGGATTGTATCTCCCTAACACTTGCTATTACCAAATTATTCTGCTATTGACTGAATAGGGATCAAGAGACTTGGTGTAGGGATACTTCTATCCACTTTACGTCAAATGAAATGGATTCTTACCCGACAGCCATCTCTGAAGTTGTCTCGACCCAACCAGTCCTCCACCATCCTGAGAATTGATGCCCCCTACAGGAAGATGTTTGGAAAGAATTTCAAGACTAATTGAATTTAATTACATTTTATTTCATCCCATGTAGTAGGGTGAAAAGTGGCAGTTTTAGATTACCTTGTTGTAGGATATACCATCAAACACAGAGGTAATCTCAGCCGGAGTTGACACATCCACAATGATTGGATGGGAGGTGACCAGGGCGTCGTCCACCATGACAGGAAGTACATCACTGATGATCATGATGTCACGCTGGTAAAGACAGAGACCGAAGTAGATGTAGAATGTATTCATAACCAGAGTTGAGATTAAAACAATTCAATTTCAAATCACGGATCTGTCAGATGGACTCACCATTCCCCAGAGCGGCTCAGCCTTCTCTACACCGATGTACTCAAAGAAACTGGCAAAGCCCTCATTTAGCCAAAGGTCATCCCACCAATCCATGGTCACAATGTTCCCAAACCACTGCAGGAAAATACAACATGCAAAGTTATCTTACAGCAGACTTTATTTCAAAACAAGTGTGTGTGAGTGTGTGACAGGGTTAGGAAAATGTGACGCCGGACATTTGACAGGCAACATTTTAATTTACCGGACATTTGAAAAATCTGCCGGACCCATATGCATTGATTAGTGCATATATATATTTTTTGTATTTGGTCCCTTATTCCTAGCACGCAATGATTACATCAAGTGTGTGACTCTACAAACTTGTTGGATGCATTTGCTGTTTGTTTTGGTTGTGTTTCAGATGATTTTGTGCCCAATAGAAATTAATGGTAAATAATGTATTGTGTCATTTTGGAGTCACTTTTATTGTAAATAAGAATATGTTTCTAAACACTATTACATTAATGTGGATGCTACCATGGTTATGGATAGTCCTGAATGAATCGTGAATAATGATGAGTGAGAATGTTAGACGCACATATCATACCCCAAAGACATGCTAACCCCTCACCATTAAAATAACATGGGAGGTTAGCACTTTTGGGGGGGTATGATATTTATGCCTCTAACTTTCTCACTCATCATTACTCACGATTCATTCAGGATTATCCAAAGTGCTGGAGTACAGAGACAAAACAACAAAGAATTTGTCACTGTCCCAATACTTTTAGAGTCCACCTAATTACATTTTCATGCACACAAAATATCAAAGCATTCAGTGTAACACTCTACAGCTCTGCATACAATATAAAAAATAAACACAAAACAAAGCTACAGACACAATATGAACAAATAAAACCCACAGTTTCTACTGGTATTTGGTCAATTCAAGTGCTACCGAACAAGCATTTTCACATTCACTTTTAACAGTATATTATGACATGCTTGTTTAATTGCTACTGATTGAATATTACATTGTTTTATTACCAGTGTTGGGGAGTAGTGAACGACATGTAGTTCAACTAGTAATTAAACTACATTTTACAGTATCTTGGTGCTAGTTGAACTACATTCAAATCTTGGTAGTGTTTTTAGTAGTTAATAACTTTTTTGCCATGTAGTGGTGTAGCTAACTACTGGAACTACACACTACTTTTTTTTGCTAAAAGTAGTATAAGGTATAAGTATAAGGCAAGTATCAGACCTTCCTAATTCTCACTTGAAACATTCTGTGTTTATTAGGCTAAATTACACATTCCGTTAACATCTGACACCAGATTGATATTTTCTTGCAAATTGTAGTCTATGACATTTCAGATTTAGATATGATAATATTTCACTAAGTAGCTTGGATGTAATGAACTACTGTTTCAAAATAGCTTTACTTAAGTAAACTATATTTTTCTTAAGGGTAGCTTTAGTGTAGCTTAACTTCTTCCAGTGTGAAGTAATTGGTAGTTTGGTAAACTATGATTTCAGAAAATCTTCCCCAACACAATTTATTACTTTATGACTTGATCACTGTCTGAACTGCACATTGTGATCCAGGTTGTTCAACCTGGTATCCGAGCATTTCGTATTATTCTGTACGTAACTCCGAGACACTCTATTTAGTATGATATGTTACGTTTCGTATGGTATGTATTAATTTGTGGATGTCCATCACCCATTTCGTATGATATGTTACGAATTACAATTTATATTATATGTTACGAATTTTAAAAACGTACAATATGTTATGAATATGCAAAACGTGTTATCTTATGAATTAGCTGAACATACAAGATTACATTTACATTTTAGTCATTTAGCAGACACTCTTATCCAGAGCGACTTATAGTTAGTGAGTGAATACATAAAAAATAAAAAATAAAAATAAATGTCTTCTCATACTGGCCCCCCGTGGGAATATGTTAATATGTTGCGAATTTGCAAAATGTATGATATGTTACGAATTCTAGCTAGCTCGCTAACGTTAGCTGGGTTAGGGTTAAGTTTAGGAGTTAGGTTAAGGTTAGGGAAGGGTTAGCTAAAAGGGTTAAGGTTAGGGGAAGCTAACATGCTAAGTAGTTGCAAAGTAGCTACAAAGTTGTAAGTAGTTTAAAAGTTGCTAATTAGCTAAAATGCTAAAGTTGTCTGTGATAACATTTGAACTCACAACCTTTGGGTTGCTAGATGTTCACGTTTGGTATGTAACCATACCCAACGTAACATATCACATACTAAATGGAGTGTCACCGATTTACGTACATAATAATACGAAATGCTCTGAGACCAGGTTGGGTTGTTCTAACTCTGTGATTTGGTTGCAACTGTGCTGATATTCACCTTCCTGTAAACAGACTATGGAAACAAGGAAACAGCAGCCAGCTCTCACTTGCCCCTCAGTCCTTTAACTTTGGACAATTCATAAAACTTTATGGACAGCACCATCACCCTCTTATTGCCGAACAATAAAGAGATGATATCTTGGAAAGAGGCCTTATTGTGTTGCCTATCATAAAAGGTTTGATGGATAACTGGAGGGATGAAGTACTTCAATAGAACACTAGTATTTCCATGACCAAATTCAGGGTCAGTGTCAAACCTTTCCAAGCTATTGATTGGAACAAAGATATGGTGGTTCTCTTTTCTAAACATTGAGTTCTGCCGCTAATGGTTGCCTCATGACTTTACATCCTCATTTAGGCTTCATCATGGTGACACAATTCCGTAATAAAAATGTTGGGTGATTGAGCTTTGGGTCTATGATTATGACTATTAAATATGACTTAATTTTTCCACTATAAGATGTGTTCCAGTAGTTTTCCACTCTAACATGACTAATGAAGAACGCCCTGAACTCTGGAGCATTCTCTAGTGGTTGTGGGAATGTTGGGGACAGGTGTCTCTCACCTGGTGGACCAGCTCGTGAGCGATGACGCTAGCCACACGTTGTTTGTTGTACGATGACGACTGGTTCTCATCATAGAGGAGGTTGGCCTCCCTGTAGGTGATCAGACCCCAGTTCTCCATGGCCCCCGTGCCAAAGTCAGGGATGGCAATCTTATCTGGTAGAAGAGAAAAACATTTTATGCAACCATGTGTGTGTATAAGGCATTATTAATTATTTTTATCCAGTGTGGGCTCACACAGTGGTCACAACAGTTCACAGACAGAGGAAATCGCAAATTACCTAGCTTTGGGATGGAGTAATTCATGTTGAAATATTCCTCAAAGTAGTCAAAAATGACCTTGGTCGTGTCAGCAGCATACTCTGCTGTCTTGATTTGTGCAGGCTGTGCATAGATTCGCAACTGGAAGAAAATGATTTGAAAGCAGAGTTATTAAGTGTGTATACACTACACTACATAATGTGTAAGCATGCCTGTGTGTTTGTGTTTACATTTAATCAAGACAGTATTTATAATTCTTTAGATTGTCCAGTAACTCCAAAACATTTACATTGTAAAATGTCACTAACTGCTGAAAACTCAACACAAAAGACTAACAGCTGTGACACAGATCAGAGACCAAAGTTAAATAAACTTTGAACTTAGCTATTACACCATTTAAAGCATTGAACTTACACTACATGACCAAAAGTATGTGGACACCTGCTCGTCGAACATCTCATTCCAAAATCATGGGCATTAATATGGAGTTGGTCACCCCTTTGCTGCAATACCAGCCTCCACTCTTCTGGTAAGGCTTTCCACTAGATGTTGGAACATTGCTGCAGGGACTTGCTTCCATTCAGCCACAAGAGCATTAGTGAGGTTGGGCACTGATGTTGGGCGATTAGGCCTGGCTCTCAGTCGGTGTTCCAGTTCATCCCAAAGGTGTTCGATGGGGTTGAGGTCAGGGTTCTGTGCAGGCCAGTCAAGTTCTTTCACACCGACAAACCATTTCTGAATGGACCTCGCTTTGTGCACAGGGGCGTTGTCATGCTGAAACAGGAAAAGGCCTTCCCCAAACTGTTGCCACAAAGTTGAAAGCACAGAATCATCTAGAATGTCATTGTATGCTGTAGCGTTAAGATTTCCCTTCACTGGAACTAACGGGCCTAGCCCGAACCATGAAAAACAGCCCCAGACCATTATTCCTCCTCCACCAAACTTTACAGTTGGCACTATGCGTTGTGGCAAGTAGCTTTCTCCTAGCATCTGAACAATGTATGCACTCACTAACTGTAAGTCGCTCTGGATAAGAGCGTCTGCTAAATGACTAAAATGTAAAAAATCTGCCAAACCCAGATTTGTCCGTCGGCCTGCCAGATGGTAAAGCGTGATTAATCACTCCAGAGAATGCGTTTCCACTGCTGCAGAGTCCAATGGTGGCGAGCTTTACACCACTCCAGCCGATGCTTGGCATTGCACATGCTAGGCTTGTGTGCGGCAGCTCGGCTATGGAAACCCATTTCATGAAGCTTCCGACGAACAGTTCTTGTGCTGACGTTGCTTCCAGAGGCAATTTGGAACTCGTTAGTGAGGGTTGTAACTGAGGACAGACGATTTTTACGCAAAACGCGCTTCAGCACTTTGCAGTCCCGTTCTGTGAGCTTGTGTGGCCTACCATTTCGCGGCTGAGCCGTTGTTGCTCCTAGACTTTTCCACTTCACAATAACAGCACTTACAGTTGGCCCGGGCAGCTCTAGCAGGACAGAAATTGTACAAACTGACTTGTTGGGAAGGTGGCATCCTATGACGGTGCCACGTTGAAAGTCACTGAGCTCTTCAGTAAGGCCATTCTGCTGCCAATGTTTGTCTATGGCGATTGCATGGCTGTGTGCTCAAATTTATACACCTGTCAGCAATGGGTGTGGCTGAAATAGCCGAATCCACTAATTTGAAGGGGTGTCCACATACTTTTGTTTATATGTAGTGTAGCTTTTCCACCATTTAAAACGTTGAACTTCACAGGCTTAAAGTAAAGTGTTACAACATTTACTCTCAACTGTAGACTATACAATACGACTTACAACACTTATTATACAGTCAGTCTTTTCTTAGTTTAAGGTATGGAAGGACCAATGACTGCTGAGAAAAATAGCACAATAACTGCTGAGAAAAATAGCAAGTACTTACAGGAATTCCTCGAGACGAGTTCCTTTCCACAAACATAAACTGGTGCACAGCAAAACATACCAAATAGGTACTCATTGGAACGGACCTCTGGAAGGACGTTTTGATCTTATTGCCAGGAAGCGTTTCTGGGACGCCCTGGAAAGGAAGAGGTTCTGTGGTTTAATAAAGATGTCAGACAACATCTCTTATAGTTGTGTTCTCAGCACCAAAGACCCGGAGCAGAAGATTGATGGCTCCTGCTCTTGCATTCATGACACTCACTCTCTCTGTATGACTCCCATTGCAGCTTCAAGAAAACTAACCAGTAACACTATGCGCCACCTGTTTTGTGATACATTCAATAAGTTGTGGATACATTATGCATTTATATAGTATGTTATATAAGGAGCCATTTGTTATTATTTTCTTGCATAGACTGTACCTCCATTGGCATATTGGCGAGGGCTTCATAGTCCTTGTCGTGGGTGATGGAAATATTGTAGGTGGCCTTTTTGTTCGGCTCATCAAAACAGGGGAAAGATTTGCGGGCGTCTGTTGGCTCATGGTCGGTGGCAGCAATTTTTCTTGGGAGAAAAGAAACATGGCATGATTCCATGAATAACTAAGCCTCCCCATTTTACTATTATGTTGTTTGCAATTAATGTTGAACTATGCAGCGTTTACTGGATTGTGGCTGTCTAAATGTACCTAACCTGTACCCCCGCACATTGACTCGGTACCGGTACCCCCTGTATATAGCCTCATTATTGTTATTTTATTGTGTTACTTTTTTACAGTATTTTTAAATTATTATTATTTAAAAAATATATATACAGCTGCGGAAAAACTTAAGAGACCACTGCAAAATTATCAGTTTCTCTGGTTTTACTATTTATAGGTATGTGTTTGGGTAAAAATAAAAATAAAAAATTTTATTCTATAAACTACTGACAACATTTCTCCCAAATTCTAAATAAAAATATTTTCATTTAGAGCATTTATTTGCAGAAAATGACAACTGGTCAAAATAACAAAAAAAGATGCAGTGTTGTGAGACCTCGAATAATGCAAAGAATACAAGTTCATGTTCATTTTTAAACAACACAATACTAATGTTTTAACTTAGGAAGAGTTCAGAAATCAATATTTGGTGGAATAACCCTGATTTTCAATCACAGCTTTCATGCGTCTTGGCATGCTCTCCACTAGTCTTTCACATTGATTTTGGGTGACTTTATGCCACTCCTGGCCAAAAAATTCAAGCAGCTCGGCTTTGTTTGATGGCTTGTGACCATCCATCTTCCTCTTGATCACATTCCAGAAGTTTTCAATGGGGTTCAGGTCTGGAGATTGGGCTGGCCATGACAGGGTCTTGATCTGGTGGTCCACACCATGATTGACCTGGCTGTTTGGCATGGCTCATTGTCCTGCTGTTAAAACCAATCCTCAGAGTTGGGGAACAATGACAGAGCAAAAGGAAGGACGTTTTTTTCCAGGACAACCTTGTACGTGGCTTGATTCATGCGTCCTTCACAAAGACAAATCTGCCTGATTCCAGCCTTGCTGAAGCACCCCCAGATCATTACCGATCCTCCACCAAATTTCACAGTGGGTGCGAGACACTGTGGCTTGTAGGCCTCTTCAGGTCTCCGTCTAACCATTAGATGACCTGGTGTTGGACTCATCAGAGAAGATTACCTTACTCCAGTCCTCTACGGTCCAATCCTTATGGTCTTTTGCAAACCTCAGCCTGGCTCTTCTTTGCTTATCATTGATGAAGGGCTTTTTTCTAGCTTTGCACGACTTCAGCTCTGCCCCTAGGAGCCTGTTTCAAACCGTCCTCGCCGTGCACTTCACCCCAGCTGCCGTTTGCCATTCTTTTTGTAGGTCACTTGATGTCATCCTACGGTTGTTGAGTGACATTCGAATGAGTTGGCGGTCATCCCGGTCAGAAGAGAGTCGTTTTCGCCCTCTGCCGGTCTGTAGTTTTGTTGTCCCCAATGTCTGCTGCTTGACCTTGTTCTTATGAATCGCCGTCTTTTACATTTTAAGGATGGAAGCAACCTGACACTCACTGTATCCCTCTGCCAGTAAAGCCAGAATTGAACCCTTCTTTTCCTCACTCAAAACGTTCCTTTTCAACTCTTTTGGCATAGTCAATCGTTTTTATTAATATTACTTTTGAGGTACTATTAGCACTGTTTTTGCCATCCAGCTGGTCCTATTGCAAGAGGATAGTGATGACCACAGCAGTGGTTTTTATACTTTTCCTCGTTAAATAAGATTTGGTTCATGTGATCACCTAATCAGTACCTAATCCAGTAGAATGAGGTGTGCCTGTGTTGGAATTCAACAGACACTGGAATGGAATGGCTGTCATACATGTAGAGAAGCTGATTTAAGAAAAATGTGCAGTGGTCTCTTAATTTTTTCCACAGCTGTATATAGATATTTTTTACTTTAGTTTATTTAGTAAATATTTTCTTAACCAACAATGCAGTTGTAAGAAAATAGAGTTAAGTGCTTGTAAGTAAGCATTTCACGGTAAGGTCTACACCTGTTGTATTCCGCACGTGACAAATACAATTTGATTTGATTTGAAATGTGATTCAAACAGCAAAGAGAAAATGGACACTTCATGGCCAATGCTGTAGCTCACTACACCTGTCTACCTTTCAGGTTATACTTCCGAGACCTTGGGACTATAAGGTTCTATCTGCGCAAAGCATAGTTCTGAGAATTGAGCATCAAAGTTTTCACATCCCAGATCTCAGAACTGTTTTGTAGTGAATTCTTCTTTCATAACCCATAAAGGTACCTCAAGTGCTGAGTATCAAAATCCTAAGACATTTCTAAATACATATTTTTAGGGGGGTGCAATCGCAAATAGAACCTTATGGCTCTGAAATGTCAATCTGGGTTCTGCCATAAAGTTCTATCTGCCACAGAATCTTACAATTATTTCAATAGAAAAGTACAGATATTTAATGATTAAATAAAGAGAATACCATTACTTCTTTCTAATCACATCATCAAATATACTGAACAAAAATATAAAGGCAACATGCAACAATTTCATAGATTTTACTGAGTTACAGTTCATATAAGGAAATCAGTCAATTTAAATACATTCATTAGGCCCTAATCTATCGATTTTCACATGACTGGGAATACAGATATGCATCTGTTGGTCACAGATACCTTAAAAAAAAGGTAGGTGCATGGATCAGAAAGCCAGTCAGTATCTGGTGTGACCACCATTTGCCTCATGCAGCGTGACATCTCCTTCACATAGAGTTGATTGTGGCCTGTGGAATGTTGTACCACTCCTCTTCAATGGCTGTGCAAAGTTGCTGGATATTGGTGGGAACTGGAACACGCTGTTGTACACGTCGATCCAGAGCATCCCAAACATGCTCAATGGGTGACATGTCTGGTGAGTATGCAGGCCATGGAAGAACTGGGACATTTTCAGCTTCCAGGAGTTGTGTACAGATCCTTCCGACATGGGGCCGTGCATTATCATGCTGAAACATGAGGTGATAGCGGCGGATAAATGGATGACAATGGGCCTCAGGATCTCGTCACGGTATCTCTGTGCATTCAAATTGCCATCGATAAAATGCAATTGTGTTCGTTGTCCGTAGCTTATGCCTGCCCATACCATAACCCCACTGCCACCATGGGGCACTCTGTTCAAAACGTTGACATCAGCAAACCGCTCGCCCACACGATGCCATGCACGTGGTCTGTGGATGTGAAGCCGGTTGGATGTACTGCCAAATTCTCTAAAACAACGTTCGAGGTGGCTTATGGTAGAGAAATTAACATAGAATGATCTGGCAACAGCTCTGGTGGACATTCCTGCAGTCAGCATGCCAATTGCACACTCCCTCAAAATGAGACATCTGTGGCATATCAAGAAGCTGATTAAACAGCATGATCATTACACAGGTGCACCTTGTGCTGGGGTTAAAAGGCCACTCTAAAATGCACACTTTTTAGAGTGGCCTTTTATCCCCAGCACAAGGTGCACCTGTGTAATGATCATTATTTTTAATCAGCTTCTTGATATGCCACACCTTTCAGATGGATGGATTATCTTGGCAAAGGAGAAATGCTCACTAACAGGGCGCAGGTAGCTTAGTGGTTAAGAGTGTTGTGCCAGTAACCGAAAGGTCGCTGGTTCTAATCCCCGAGCAGACTAGGTGAAAAATCAGTCGATGTACCCTTGAGCAAGGCACTTAACTCTAATTGCTCCTGTAAGTCGCTCTGGATAAGAGCGTCTGCTAAATGACGTAAATGTAAAGAAATGTGTGCACAAAATTTGGGAAAAATATTGTTTTTGTGCTTTCTGGGATCTTATATTTCAGCTCATGAAACATGGGACCAACACTTTACATGTTGCGTTTACAATTTTGTTCAGTGTATATTATTTCATGTTCAACATTAGATCTTATGGATAACTAGCAATATTGCTAAAGGTTAGCTCTGGATGAGTAAAGTGATATATTTTTTCTGGTCTCTGACACCCAAAGTCAGTAAACTACTTGCTAGTTATCAATAAAATGTGGTAAGTTGGTAAGTGCACCTCCTTCCAAGGAGGTTTATGCATTGATATAGAACAAGACAAAAACAGCAATGCTTCTGCTAAAGGTTTTAAACATGCTCTAATCACCTGTATTTATTTGATTTTACCATAAAGAGTTTACTTTATGGCCATTCTTCTGAAAAAGTGGTGAAAAAAAATCTACGGAATTGAAAAAGAGGACCAGAACCTATGATATGAATAATCAAGGACTTGGTACTATAAGGTTCTATCTGCAAAATGTATAGTTTTGAGATGAGTATTTTTCAAGTTCCAGATCGCAGATCGTTTTGTGATGTCTTTCTCTTTCATGACTCAATAAGTATATCACCTTACATACAATTATATTTGACTGACAACCCAGCATTGTGTGATTGGATTGCAGATAGAACCTTATAGCACAAAGTTAAAAGGTGTTTCCGCAGATAGAACTTTTGGATTTTTCATTTTCTACATCATAAATTGACTTTTAAAAGATTCTAACATATCTCACATGTAAAGGACCACCTAAAGAGCAACTCTGTGATTAACTCATTTTTGACCAAAATGTCAGATAGTCCTTGGGACTATAAGGTTCTTATTGACACACTAAAAACTACACTACATCATAGATTCTATCATTTGAACTTTGAATAACAGCGGTTTAACAGATAATCAGTGACAGGTAAATATGGATTTTCAGATACACTCTGACCTTACCAAGGTTTAACCATGTTCACATTATTGCTAAGAATCACTGCACTCCCTGGGCAAAATAACCATTGTGGAATATAAGTTTATTTTTCCCTTGGTGGTGTCATCCCATTACACCCATGTTTGGAGTAGCTCTGTAGTGTGATATAAAGTACTTACAGATGGTATTTTGCATACTTAACCATTCTAAATAGTTGCTTTTTCTTGCCACCTGTTCCAAGAATTTACTTGGAATATAGGGCAGCATATTTGCCAAGATGGAAATCCCCAATGAGGGATTGTAGTACATTCCCGTAAGAATCTGCACGTTGTCATACTACAGCTAATAGTAGTCATAATAGTAGCAGCAGCAGTAGTAGTTGTTACTATAGTGAACAATAGTTCTGTCTAACATTAATTACATTATTTTCCAGTGAGCTGCTGGGCCTCATGTGCACACACACGCATACACACAGACACACGCATGCACACACTAACACTCAGCAACACTCAGTTGTCAACACTCAGATTACAACTTCTAAACTTGTTCCCAAAAGGAAATTGTCCTTGAAGGAATTTGGCTGACAGCCTGTCTGAAGTTCTGCAGATTTTCTTCCCTCTCCCACATTTTATAGCGGAGTCATGGTTTTAGATCTATTAAAATGGGTACAAAGTAGCATATACAGCACTCATAACACTGAGCATGTGAGGGATTTAGTTACATTGTAACCATTCTCATGCATTTATTAATTTCTGTCTTCATAAATATTGTCTTCCCCTAACGTTTGTTTTAATTATACATGCATAGAGACATACAAAAACATACTGAAATACACCCAATCTATTACCAAACATGCATGCCTCCAATGACTTACTTGATGGCCCCATTCTCTGTGTAGGTGACTCTGTAGAAGCCCACCAGAGATCCATTGAGCCAGCCCTGGAAGTCCAGGCTGAGAACGTACACCTCATTGAGCTTGGTGGCCACAAGCTCCTCCGCCACCTCCACTACCACATACTCCTGTGGTTTGAACTCAAAGCAACCCTTGATGGCCACAGTGACGTCCCTCTGAGTCTGTGGGGTTTTCAGGACGAGCCTGGGGACTGCGCTGATGAACGTCTCCCGGATGTGGAGCCACAGGTGCCTCGTGGGTCGTCTCACCTCCAGGTGCACGGACACGCTCCCTGTGTAGAGGTCAGTGGTCAGGTCAGGCTCCAGATGGAGGTCATAATGCACTGGCTTCACGTAGTCTGGCAGCCGGAAATTCTTCCAGTCCCCATCAGTGTTGTTGGAGGGCTTGCAGGGCCCCCTGTCTGCTGGTGTGAGGGTGGGGGTGGGGTTGGGGCTGGGCTTGGGGGGTTCCTCTGTGGGGACCGGGTCAGCCAGGGTACTGTCCGGCTGCGTGAGGCCCACCCCCAGCCCCACAGCTATGGCCGACACCACCACCACTGCACATATGAGGGCCACATGCTTTCCGCGGATGTAGTAGCGCTTCTCCTCCTTTTCAAAGTCCATACTTTCAACCATAGTGCCCGGCTTGGTGGCGCAAGACCATACGCTGTGGTCTCAGATATCCTCTGAATCCCCTACGGGGGGAATAACGTGGGAGAAAACAGCTGTTTCCAGATCAGATTTCCGGAGGTTGCAGCAGAAAGAGAGCACAAAGCCAAGCGGATTTAAAACTGACAGCAGATCAGTTTCTTGGAGAACATGATAAAAGAGGACCCTAGAGTTCAAGCATATCTAAGAGGAAAAACTATTGGTCTGAGTTGATCCAAGCTCGGTCTGCCTGTCACCGAGTGCAGGGCAGTCTGTGGGAGGTGGAGAGAGGTTAACTGGAGTGGTGGAGAGGAGGAGGAGGGTTGCGGAGGGGGAGTCTACAACACAACAGAGAGAAGGAATCCCACACTCTGGAGGCAAGCCTTATACACCAGACAGAAAACTCACCGCTATTAATACCCTGTTGGGGTTAAACATCTATAATTCCCTGTAAATCAACAACTGGGAAACCAAAGTCATGTTTCAGTTGGGTTTGTCGAATAGTCTCTCTCTCTCCCTCCCTCCCCCAGAGGCAGCATTTCTGGTGGGCGGAGACTTTAATGCGGATAGACTTAATATTATTCTACCTCACTTTTAACAACGCGTCTCCTGCGCCACTAGGGGCACTAAAACTCGAGACCACTTTTATTCTACCCACAGAAACGCATATAAGGCCCTCCCTCGTCCTCCCTTCGATAAATCTGATCATGACTCTATTCTCCTGCTTCCTGTTTACAAACAAAAACTCAAACAGGAAGTACCAGTGACGCGTTCAATACGGAAGTGGTCCGATGAAGCAGAAGCGAGGCTACAAGACTGTTCTGCTAGTACAGACTGGGATATGTTACGGGATTCATCCGATAGCATTGAGGAGTTTACCACATCAGTCACGAGCTTCATCAATAAGTGCGTAGACGACGTCGTCCCCAGAGTGACTATAAGAAAGTATCCAAACTAATGGATTACAGGCAATATCCGTGCTGGGCTAAAGGCTAGAGCTACCACTTACAAGGCGGGACACGGACATGGAAAGAAAGACTGCTACTACCGCCAACAAGACATCAAACATGCAAAAGAAAAATATAGGAGGAAGGTGGAATCCTATTACACCGGCTCCGACGCTCGTCATATGTGGGATGCAGAACTCCCAAACGAGCTAAATGCCTTTTATGCTCGCTTCGAGGAATACAACACTGAGTCTTGCGTGAAAGCCCCTGTTGTTCCAGATGGCTGTGATCTCACCCTCCGTGACCAATGTGAGTAAAACTTTTAAACAGGTTGACACTCGCAAGGCCGCCGGGCCAGACGGAATACCAGGGCGCGTTCTCAAAGCATGCGCATACCAGCTGGCAAGTGTCTCCACTGACATTTTCAATCTCTCCTTGTCCCAGTCTGTAATCCCAACATGTTTCAAGCTGACCAGAATTGTCCCTGTTCCCAAGAACTTCAAGGTAACATGCCTAAATGGTTATCGCCGTGAGCACTCACATCTGTAATTATGAAGTGATTTAAAAGGCTGGTCATGACACCCATCAACCCCATCATCCCAGACACCCTGGACCCACTCCAATTTGCATACCGCCCCAACAGATCCACAGATGACGCAATCTCAATTGCACTTCACACTGCCCTCTCCCACCTGGACAAGAGAGGAAATAACTATGTGAGAATGCTGATTATAGACTAAGGCTCGGCGTTCAACACCATAGGCCCCTGCAAGCTCATCACCAACCTGGGGACCCTGGGACTGAACACCTCCCTCTGTAACTGGATCCTGGATTTCCTGACGGGATGGCTCCAGGAGGTGAGGGTAGACAATAACGCCACTACATAGCTGACCCTCAACACGGGGGCCCCTCAAGGGTGTGTGCTTAGTCCCATCCTGTACTCCCTATTCACCCACGACTGCATGGCCACACACGACTCCAACACACACACAACTCCAACAAGTTTGCTGGCGAAACGACGGCGATGAGACAGCCTACAGGGAGGAGGTCAGAGACTTGGCAGTCTCTCCCTCAGTGTCAGTAAGACCAAGGAGCTGGACTACAGGAAAAAGGGGGGAGAGCACACACCTATCCACATCGACAGAGCTGTAGTGGAGCAGGTTGAGAGCGTCAAGTTCCTTGGCGGACACATCACTAAGGACTTAACATGGTCCACACATACCTGCACAGTCGTAAAGAAGGCACGACAGCAGCTCTTCCCCCTCAAGAGGCTGAAACGATTTGGCATGGGCCCTCAGATCCTCAAAAAGTTATACAGCTGCACCATCGAGAGCATCTTGACTGGATGCATCACCGCTTGGTATGTCAAATACACCAGCCTCGACCAAAAAGCGCTACAGAGGGGGGTATGGACTGCCCAGTGCATCATTGGGGCCGAGCTCCCTGCCATCCAGGACCTCTATATCAGGCTGTGTCAGAGGAAGGCCCGATAAATTGCCAACGCCTCCAGCCATCCAAGCCATAGACTGTTCACTCTGCTACCGTCCAGCAAACGGTACCGAGACAGATCAAAAGGCTTCGAGATAGCTTCTACCACCAAGCCATGACTGGTAAATAGTTCATTGATGGTTACCCAGACTATCTACACTAATCCTATCTTGCACTGACTCTATGCACACTCACAAGACTATATATATATACACACACACACACACTACACTCTCACACAAAAGCCACACACATTTAAATACACTATACAGTGAGGGAAAAAAGTATTTGCCCACTGACAAAGAAATTATCAGTCTATAATTTTAAATGGTAGGTTTATTTGAATGGGCTACAAGACCATCGCCAAGCAGCTTGGTGAGAAGGTGACAACAGTTGGTGCGATTATTCGCAAATGGAAGAAACACAAAATAACTGTCAATCTCCCTCGGCCTGGGGCTCCATGCAAGATCTCACCTCGTGGAGTTGCAATGATCATGAGAACGGTGAGGAATCAGCCCAGAACTACACGGGAGGATCTTGTCAATGATCTCAAGGCAGCTGGGACCATAGTCACCAAGAAAACAATTGGTAACACACTACACCGTGAAGGACTGAAATCCTGCAGCGCCCGCAAGGTCCCTCTGCTCAAGAAAGCACATATACAGGCCCGTCTGAAGTTTGCCAATGAGCATCTGAATGATTCAGAGGAGAACTGGGTGAAACTGTTGTGGTCAGATGAGACCAAAAATCGAGCTCTTTGGCATCAACTCAACCTGCCGTGTTTGGAGGAGGAGGAATGCTGCCTATGACCCCAAGAACACCATCCCCACCGTCAAACATGGAGGTGGAAACATTATGCTTTGGGGGTGTTTTTCTGCTAAGGGGACAGGACAACTTCACCGCATCAAAGGGACGATGGACGGGGCCATGTACCGTCAAATCTTGGGTGAGAACCTCCTTCCCTCAGCCAGGGCATTGAAAATGGGTCGTGGATGGGTATTCCAGCATGACAATGAACCAAAACACACAGCCAAGGCAACAAAGGAGTGGCTCAAGAAGAAGCACATTAAGGTCCTGGAGTGGCCTAGCCAGTCTCCAGACCTTAATCCCATAGAAAATATGTGGAGGGAGCTGAAGGTTCGAGTTGCCAAACGTCAGCCTCGAAACCTTAATGACTTGGAGAAGATCTGCAAAGAGGAGTGGGACAAAATCCCTCCTGAGATGTGTGCAAACCTGGTGGCCAACTACAAGAAACGTCTGACCTCTGTGATTGCCAACAAGGGTTTTACCACCAGGTACTAAGTCATGTTTTGCAGAGGGGTCAAATACTTATTTCCCTCATTAAAATGCAAATCAATTTATAACATTTTTGACATGCGTTTTTCTGGATTTCTTTGTTGTTATTCTGTCTCTCATTGTTCAAATAAACCTACCATTAAAATTATAGACTGATCATGTCTTTGTCAGTGGGCAAACGTACAAAATCAGCAGGGGATCAAATACTTCTTTCCCTCACTGTATATGCACACACACACACACAACACAAACACACACACACTTTTACACTCATCATATGCTGCTGCTACTCTGTTCTTTATTTTACTCTTATTATTATCTATCCTGATGCCTAGTACCTTTACCCTGCCTTCATGTACATATCTACCTCAAATACCTCATACCCCTGCACACTGATCTGGTACTGATACTCCCTGTATATAGCTCCATTCTTGTGTATTTTATTCCTTGTGTTAATATTTTTATTTTTATTATAATTTTTTTACTCTGCATCGTTGGGAAGGGCTTGTAAGCAAGCATTTCACAGTTAAGTCTACACTCGTTATATTTTCGACGCATGTGACATATAAAATGTGATTCTCTGGCATTTTGTATGAACAGGTTTAAATCAAATCAAACTGCTCACTCTAGCAAACAAACAAAACACATAACAGCTAGGCCTAACACACAAAAAACTAGACTAGAGAAATACATGTTAAAATAGTTTATTTGCCATTTGCAAGGTATTGAAATAAATACATTGGCAAAAAAACAACATAATTCCACATTGACAGTGACACACAATCTCAATTTAATCAATTTAAAATTCAGGCTGTAACAACAAAATGTGGAAAAAGTCAAGGGGTGTGAATACTTTCTGAAGGCACTATACATGAAGGTGTTAAGAGCTTCAAAACTTTCACCTTGTTGGAACATTTGGTACATATATGCACTCTTCAGAATAAGAGACACTACCCTTCGGTCAAATGTAGTCAGCATAGTTTCCTTGTTACTTCAATTTACTTGTACAGTGTACAGCTTTGCCCATACGTACTGTATGTATGTTTCAGCATTACAAAAGTATGAGACAGTATTAGAGTGGAGGAAGGGCATAGGGGAGGCATTTAAGGATAAGAAGCTTCCTTGGCTCAAGATTAAATGGATATATTGCTCATCATATCAAAGTAAAGCTTTTACAAATATATCTGACAATCAATTATGTTTATAGACACTGTGCCTTTACAAGGAATGTCCACACGTTTCAATGTTTACTCACCTTTACTTGCAAACTAAGAAACAAAAGTGTACAGCTGTACAAACTGTAAAATACAGGAGAGCGTCCATAGCAAACGTGGTAGTGCAGCATTCTGCTACCCATTTATCATCAAAAGGGATAGGTCACGATCAATGCCAAATCCAATATCAATACACACATGAATAGTAATAATACTATACTGCAGGTAAGTACAATACATATTCAGTAGGAATTATTTATATAGTTTTCCACATTATAATAGACACACACACACACACACACACTCACTATGACTGTGCAATTTTCTTAAAGCTGAGCTCCTTGTTGGAATCTGTCCTTGTAATCTTTAACACAGGTACAGAGCTTACACAGATAAGTGGGTGATACGCATTCTTTCTCTCACCTTCGATCTCTCTAAAGACGGTAAAAAAAAGATCTGGATAAAAAAAGCAGAAAACATCACACCCTCCATTGTCATCATTGTCACTCAAAGATCATTACAGTACCTTACGCTACATGTTTCCCTTTGTGCAGTTGTCTGTGCCCAATAATATTTGTACCATGTCTTGTGCTGCTACCATGTTGTGTTGCTAACATGTTGTTTTCATGTTGGGTTGCTACCTTGCTGTGTTGTCGTGTGTTGCTGCCATGCTATGTTGTTGTCTTAGGTCTCTCTTTATTTAGTGTTGTGTTGTCTCTCTGGTTGTGATGTGTGTTTGGTCCTATATATATTTTTTTTTTAATTTTTTTTAAATCCCAGCCGCCGTCCCCGCAGGAGGCCTTTTGCCTTTTGGTAGGCCGTCATTGTAAATAAGAATTTGTTCTTAACTGACTTTCCTAGTTAAATTAAGGTTAAATAAATAAATAAAAAATACATGTCTCTGGGGCGCCTTCTGCTGGCCAATGATCATCTTCTTTTAAAGGGCCATGTATGGTCTCCTTCCACTGTTGACCAATAGAAAGGCAGAGAATAAGAAGGGTCATTATAGTAACAGATGATTTCGCCACTATATTTGGTCCTGGTTGTTTGCTGGTAAAGACGATAAAGTGGTAGACTTTTCTGGCAAGATGGGTATACTATTGACGGATATCTGAGGTTTTCTCTTTGACTTTCGGGCTGAGGTCTTTTTGCTGTTGTGTACTGCTGTGGTGATGACGATGACATTTTTTTCAGGGGGGTGGGGACCGGGGACATTTTGACACTCTGGGTCTTGTTTGTTGGAGTGGGGGGTGTAACATACTTGAGGTTCAGAAGAGTCTTCTTTGGGGTGGAGATTGAAGTAATATTCTGTTTCAGCTTTTGTGGGAGAGGTTTTCTGTTGGATGAGGACCTAGAAGGAGCTTTGTGGGTCTTGTTCTTTATGGAAGGGGGCACAGCGTTCACCCCCACCACGCTAAGTCTATTGGGGACCATGTTCCGTGCCTGGCACCGATATTCTCCTGCATCCTTGTACGAAAGTCCATTTAGGCTGATGATGAACCATCGGATTTCCACACGTGGCGAGTCCTGCATAACTGGAATGTAACAAAAAAAATAGGGGACTCAAGTCCATTGACAAGACACATGGCAACAATAGAGTAAAAACAAACAAGCTAGCTGAAGTAGGCTACTTACAGCTGTCCAAGTTCATGGGGAGTTTTTCAGGGTCAGCTTTGCTGTCTGGTTGTTGACTGCATTCTGTCAAGATCAAACATCAAACGTTTGAAAACAGCAGCACAGTGAATGATTTTCCATGTTAACATTGTAGTGCAACGTTACAGCATGTTCACCGATACCCAGCAAACATGTCCACATTGGCACAATGTGGGCCCAATGCGGGCTAAAATATTGGCCCCATGTAGGCTGCCCACATTGGGCCAATGCGCCTTTACTCATCGGCTCCACATTGGCCCCCAAGGCATTGGCCCAGTGTTGGTAGCACATATTTAGTGAGCCCATCTTTTCCCAGCAAACATGCTCACATTGGCATGATGTGGGACCAATGCAGGTTAAAACATTTGATCACAGATGGCTGGTGGCACCTTTATTGGGGAGGACAGGCTCATAGTAATGGCTGGAACGGAATGAATGCAATGGTATCAAACACATGGTTTCGCCTTTGCTCATTGGCCCCAAGGCAGGTGTCCCCAAGGGCAGCCCTCACGTCACCTAAATTAAGCCCACCCTTTCGGGGATCGGCTGCCTGTTACATTGTATCAGAACACCAACAAAGTTTTTACTGTCAGTAGCTAGGTTTCCATCCAATTGGCGACAGATTTTCATGCAAATATTCTAAAATCGGCATAAAGAAAATATGAGCATTTTTCCAACAGTGGTGTTTTTCCACCAAACTGACTTGTTGCGGTTAAAAATCAGTGTGTGATGTAGGGCACACAAAATGTACTTTTTGGCTTAAGTTTTTATGTACCAATTAAAAATCTAAAGTTCAATGCGTTTCCATTGCATTTTCAACTCTACCGTTAAATAGCAAATGTGCCTACTCTGGTCTTGGCACGTGGACTTTAGCCAACAGCTGGCAGATACAGTACGGGTAGGCTAGTCTACATGATGAGATTATTATGGATGAGCGAGAATATTTGTATTTTTCAAATGACAGTCAAGCATCGATCATGTCACATTTTACAAACACAAAAAGATCCCACCATGTTGAACGAACAAATTGTCTGTCGGCATTTATAAAATTGTACCGGCATTTCCTGTTTCCATCAGCCCAGTCGTGACTTTTTTCATGCATCAGGTAATTAATCTGCATGAAATGGTTGGAAGGAAACCTGGTTATATACATATTTTTATGTAACTTAAAAGTTTATATCTTATGTCACACGGACCTATCTAAGTGTTTTTACAGACTTCATCATTGGCAAGATACATTTTTGTTAATCACACAACAGGACACTTGAATTACACTCTCAGTAACAATTGCACAAAAATAACTTATGAACTATAAGGTTCTATCTGAAAAAATATGATTCCGAGATAACTGGCTATAAAGTTCTGAACTCTCATTGGTTTGAATGGTGTCAGCAATTTTTTATCTTGTATTATTTTTAACTTAACAACATGAATTGGGGGTATTTGCAAACCACGCCTCCAAATATTCACATAAGCCACAGCTTCTACATTATAATGTAGCTGAGCTTGGTGTGGGCTAGCCCGTGTTGGGCTTGGTGTGGGCTGGCCCTTGTTGGGCTGATGTGGGCTTGTTGTGAGCTAGACAGTTTTGGGCTTGTTGTGGGCTAGCCCCTACCCGCCAAATACCCACATGGGGCCAGTGGGGTCATGTTTGCTGGGTATTTACCTGTGTTGTATATGGAGGCTCCAGCTGCTTTGGTCCAGGTGAGTACAGGCGTGGGGTAGCCTGTGGCACAGTGGCGGTCAGTGCCGTTTAAGATGAGGGAGGACAATTATTTTTTTCATGAGGATGGCCTTATTTCTATTACAGCATATTGGATGACTCTCATTCATATTCTATTCACCCAGTTCAATGTAACAGCGATAGGTTTAGGCTACTACATGATACTCAAATTTTCCCTATACCCATCATGAGGTTGCTACAACCTAGCCTATGAATGAAAGTTTACAACGTAGGTGCACACAGGTCGAGAGACAAATTTGAGGTGACAGACAGTGACATTCAATACTGCCTTGCACACTCTTGCCTGCATCTAGCTGATATAGGGTGTAATAATTAGTCCAACAGTTGCAAACAAGAGTTTCTATTGGACAAATCCATGAATGTTTATCTCTGTTCTGTTCCGTTTGCTTCCGTTTAAGAAACGCTTTTCAACAGAATTGGCTGAATGAATACACCCCTGATCACATGTAAACAGAGTTCACTCTCATAACAGCCACATTGTATTCCTTCTCTTCCCTTCGCTTGTGGACTTCAATGCACAACATCAGCTGTATGTGACCAGGCAAAAAAACCTTTCCAAGCTAAACCGCTACACACAGCCTACATCGTTGTCACCATATTAGCTAAAGTAATATATTTTGATTTGTTTAACACATTTTTGGTTACTACATGATTCCTTATGTGTTATTTCATAGTTTTGATGTCTTTACTATTATCTACAATGTAGAAAATAGTAAAAATAAAGAAAAACCCTTGAATTAGTAGGTGTTCTAAAACGTTTGACCGGTAGTGTATGTAAATAAGGTAAATTTTTACATTTACATTTTTAGTCATTTAGCAGACGCTCTTATCCAGAGCGACGTACAGTTAGTGAGTGCATACATTATTTATTTTTATTTTTCATGCTGGCCCCCCGTGAGAATCGAACCCACAACCCTGGCGTTGCAAACGCCATGCTCTACCAACTGAGCTACATCCCTGCCAGCCATTCCCTCCCCTACCCTGGACAACGCTGGGCCAATTGTGCGCCGCCCCATAGGTCTCCCGGTCGCGGCCGGCTACGACAGAGCCTGGATACGAACCAGGATCTCTAGTGGCACAGCTAGCACTGCGATGCAGTGCCTTAGACCACTGCACCACTCGGGAGGTTATGTGGTATTTCCGTTCCTTATTTTTAATACATTTGCAAAAATGTCTAAAAACCTGTTTTTGCTTTGTCATTATGGGGTATTGTGTCGATTGATGAGGAAAAAATCTATTTAATCAATTTTAGAATAAGGCTGTAACGTAACAAAATGTGGAAAAGGTCAAGGGGTGTGAATAATTTCCCAATGCACTGCATGTAAAGACAAGATTAAATCAAGAATAGTGTGATGGATGACGATATTAGCCTATCACTTGATATATGAATGATATATTATCACTTGTGAATGATGCCCAGCTTAAGTCGCACACCTCATGTAGCCTAGCCCATAGGCCTATATGTTTTGATAAGGTTTGTATCACAACTAAAAAGTGTCCAAATAACTTCTTAAAATGAAGCACATTAATCCACTTTACAACGGTTGTAGAGCTTTACTGGCATACATAGGCAGCGCATGAGTTTCAAGTTTGGCGAAGATAATTTACCATAAAAATGCACCTTTATAATAAAAGCATTACATGCATAATCACATTTTTGGTCACTTTTGAGAATGGTGTTTTCCTGCTAATGGAACATTTGCGCTTATAGCCTATTGCCATAAGCACAGCAATGCGCACATAATGTGAAGAAATAGCCTAATAGTTTATCACAATTTTAAGCTAAACGTTCTCATCTGTTGCATCAGCCTCATTGCTTAAAACATTTTTTTATGCTAGTGGTTGTATTAATTTGGGATCAATCGCATACCACAACTGTCCCAGACTATGTTTGGAATATTTATTTCTCACACAGAATAGGTCAACTTTTGTACTATGGGGGATAGTAGATTGATATAGGCTAATGCTTTTGCTGTTCGATAGGCCTACTCATCTTGTTGGCTGACAAAAACTAAATGTGGACAGTTCTTCCAATATCTTTAATATGCGCCTCAGAATTCGATAAGGACGCGCACAGTTGCGTCCTCGATGTGTCTGTCTTCACTTGTAGCCTGTGAGAAAGACCCGATCACATGACAGAGAGCCATGTGTGCTTCGAAAAGCAGCCGGGAGAAGGGAATTATAATGATTATATTCAGCCCAAGGGCACAACGGCCACTGGCCGCAAAAGGCATGGATATTTTTTAGGGGGCATTACGGCCACACAAAGGGGATGCAGCTGGGAAATTTTAGGCATTATCAAGTGCTTGTCAAATTGTGAATGAGAGACTGATGAAGTGTGTACATCATGCGCAAAAAAACAAAGCAGAGCTCATGCATTTCATGTGACTTTCTTAAAATCATCATTAGAGTTGCATCATGCAGCCTTAGAATTTATTAAAATCAAAACATACAGTGCATTCGGAAAGTATTCAGACCCCTTGACTTTTTCCACATTTTGTTACGTTACAGCCTTGTTCTAAAATTGGCTGAATTGGTTTTTCCCCCTCACAGGTTTTTATACATTTTTGCAAATGTATAAAAAACTAAAAGCTGAAATATGACATTTACATAAGTATTCAGACCCTTTACTCAGTACTTTGTTGAAGCACCTTTGGCAGCGATTACAGCCTCGAGTCTTCTTGGGTATGACGCTACAAGCTTGGCACACCTGTGTTTGGAGAGTTTCTCCCATTCTTGTCTGCAGATCCTCTCAAGCTCTGTCAGGTTGGATGGGGAGCTTTCACTGCACAGCTATTTTCAGGTCTCTCCAGAGATGTTCGATCGGGTTCAGTCCGGGCTCTGGCTGGGCCACTAAAGAACATTCAGAGACTTGTTCCGAAGCCACTCCTGCGTTGTCTTGGCTGTGTCCTTAGGGTCGTTGTCCTGTTGGAAGGTGAACCTTCGCCCCAGTCTGAGGTCCTGAGCGCTCTGGAGAAGGTTTTCATCAAGGATCTCTCTGTACTTTTCTCCATTCATCTTTCCCTCAATCCTGACTAGTCTCCCAGTCCCTGCCACTGAAAAACATCCCCCCTGCCACCACAATGCTTCACCGTAGGAATAGTGCCAGGTTTCCTCCAGACGTGACGCTTGGCATTCAGGCCAAAGAGTTCAATCTTGTTTTCATCAGACCAGAGATTCTTGTTTCTCATGGTCAGAGTCTTTAGGTGCCTTTTGGCAAACTCCAAGCAGGCTGTCATGTGCCTTTTACTGAGGAGTGGCTTCCGTCTGGCCACTCTACCATAAAGGCCTGATTGGTGGAGTGCTGCAGAGATGGTTGTCCTTCTGGAAGGTTCTCCCATCTCCCAGAGGAACTCAGGAGCTCTGTCAGAGTGACCATCAGAATACCTATGTAAATAAGGTATTTCTGTTTTTAATTTTTAATAAGTTTGCTAAAATTTCTAAAAACCTGTTTTCGCTTTGTCATTATGGGGTATTGTGTGTAGATTGATGAGGATTTTTTTTTTTCATCCATTTTAGAATAAGGCTGTAACGTAACAAAATGTGGAAAATAGATACTAGTACTATACTAGTACTATTAGTTTAAATAGAGAAGATGAAAAATACAGAAGGGAATATGCCCATTCCTACCTTCAATTTAAGGAAGCTGCTGGGGTGGATGGTGGTGATGGAGTTTTAGGTCAGCCACAGGAACTGGAGTTCAGACAGGTAGAAGAAGGCTGCCCGGGGCACACTAGAGATAGAGGTCTTCTCCAGACGCAACTTGACTGTGTCTGCTGGAGCCTTGAGGGGGATGGCCGCAGTGGTGGAAATAGTACTCAATTGTGATACTTGAGTAAAAGTAAAGATGCCTTAATAGAAAATGACTCAAGTAAAAGTGAAAGTCACCCAGTAAAATACTACTTCAGTAAAAGTCTAAAAGTGTTTGGTTTTAAATATACTTAAGTATCAAAAGTAAATGGAATTGCTAAAATGTACTTAAGTATTAAAAGTAAAAACCATTTCAAATTCCTTATATTAAGCAAACCAGACGGCATCATTTTCTTTTTTTTCTTTTTATTGACGGATAGCCAGGGCACACTCAAACATAATTTACAAACAAAGCATTTGTGTTTAGTGAGTCCACCAGATCAGAGGCAGTAGGGATGACCAGGGATGTTCTCTTGATAAGTGTGTGAATTGGACCATTTTCCTGTCAAAATGTAATGACTCCTTTTGGGTGTCAGGGAAAATGTATGGAGTAAAAAGTACATTTTCTTTAGGAATGTAGTGAAGTAAAGGTCAAAGTCGGCAAAAATATTAATAGTAAAGTAAAGATACCCCCAAAAACGACTTAAGTAGTACTTTAAAGTAGTTTTACTTAAGTACTTTACACCACTGGATGGCCGACATGCGGGGTCCGCTGCACAAAACAGACCTGTCAGCGCAAATAGTGTGATATATGAATAACGTATGTGAATAATACACAGGGAAGAGTAAGAAGCTATTAGAGCTAATAGGTCTTTCAGTCCTATTTGGACACTCAAGGAATTGAAGAGTTAACTGTTTACACAGAAAACAAGCATGGCAAATCACGTCTACCACTTCCTTTTATTACAATAGCATTTTACTCAATCTCTGACCAAACATATTTCTATAATTTTGTCCAACTATTCCAGAGTCAACTTGATGCACTATGAATTAAAATGCTGTATACAGTATATTTTAAAGAACAACACCAGTGATCCAAGATGTTAGGTAAATCAATTCAGGATTAATCGATATGAGAGAAGGAGCACACCCAAGCAAGCAACTGAAATTAAGGCACTAAATTAAGCAATTTAATTAACTGAACTGCACGGTACCTGAGACCTGTCCCATTGATCCCTTCTTGGTTGACACAAGTACACAGAAGCAGGGCAGAAATTGACCACCAGGAAGCAACACTGTAGCACCTGGACCAAGAGGAGTAGATACATTGGTCACCAAACAAGGCCAGAGTAAGCAAAACCTCTGTTTAGCTACATATTCCAGTTGACATTCCCAGACTGCCACTCCCAAACTCTCCTACGTTCAAATCAAGTGGAGAGAAGCAGAGGCAGATTAGTTGGGATTACGCAGGTTCCTAGCAGGTCTTAATCCTGTGCTTCATTATATAGCATACTGCTACTGTAAATCACATCACTTTACCCTACCTACAGGTTCTAAAACGAACATTATGCCAGTTGGTTGACCTGACATGTAATCCATTGCTGATCATTGGGAAAACCTTTATTACCGGTAGTATGATTTTATGGTATTTAAAAAAATAGCTTTTTACATATGTTTTGTGATATTTTTGACACACAACTTTGTCATGTTTTTTTTTTTCTGTCCTGCAACTGTGTGTTTGTTTGCATAGTCCGGTATTTGTTTGGTTACTAATTTTATTTTATTCAATCAGCTTTATTCCCACACATTTACCACTTGAAAAGTACACTACATGAACAAAACTATGTGGACACCCCTTCAAATGAGTAGATTCGGCTATTTCAGCCACACCAATCTCCATAGACAAAACATTGGCAGTAGAATGGCCCGTACAGAAGAGCTCAGTGACTTTCAACGTTGCACCGTCATATAATGCCACCTTTCCAACAAGTAAGTGTGTCAAATTTTTTGCCCTGCTAGAGCTGCCCCAGTCAACTGTAAGTGCTGTTATTGTGAGGTGGAAACGTCTAAGAGCAACAATGGCTCAGCCGCGAAGTGATAGGCCACACAAGCTCATAGAACGGGACCGCCGAGTGCTGAAGCGCATAAAAATCGTCTGTCCTTGGCGGCAACACTCACTACCGAGTTCCAAACTGCCTCTGGAAGCAACGTCAGCACAATAATGGTTTGTCAGGAGCTTCATGAACTAGGTTTCCATGGCCGAGCAGCCGCACACATAAAATCACCATGCGCAATGCCAAGCGTCGGCTGGAGTGATGTTAAGCTCGCCGCCATTGGACTCTGGAGCAGTGGAAACGCGTTCGCTGGAGTGATGAATCACGCTCCATCTGGCAGTCCAACTGACTAATCTGCCAGGAGAACGCTACCTGCCTGAATACATAGTGCCAACTGTAAAGTTTGGTGGAGGAGGAATAATGGTTCGGGCTAGGCCCGAACCATTATGATTATTGTGGATAGTCAGATTAATATAATAGTTAGTTTACAAACGTTTACATGTTTTGCAAAAAATAACGATTGCCCTGATAAACCTGTTTACATGGCCATATCTGAAATCAGGCTAATTGATGGGCCTTTTGATAAATGCAGAAAATCGCCAGTCAAAATAAACGTTCTACCACAGTGACCATGCTATTTTTGCGAAGACTATTTGATTCTGAGTTCGGACATATAACGTTTGTATGCTGCCTCAGCAAGTGAAAACGATTTCTAAAACGCATACTTTCAATTTTTCTGAACTCACTTCACTCGCGCATAAGGAGGCGGCTTGCGGGTCATGGCTAGAAGGGACCCAACTTTTGTCAAATTAACGTCAGATTTGACTTTTCATAGCAGGTTAGGATCATTTACGCAGCAGTTTAGGATAATTAACGTAGCATTTTAGTAAACTCAGGCTAAGAAAATAGTTAGGGTTAGCTAAAATGCAAAGAAATCAACTTTTTACATTAATTAAACGGGATTTCTTCTAGCAATGACGCTACCTGTGCTGGCACATGCGCTGATCAAATACACCGCTGGAACGCATTAAATTGTTTAGCTAGCTACATGTTCTAATAATTCGAAAGATTACTCAGAAAACCAGGTGTTTTAATCGGTGTATGTTACTTCGATTATGACCTTAAGCCGATTAAGAAAAGCAGAGTAATGTGTTGACATGACTAATGCCATACTCGGCCTTCTACCATAATCAGTTTAATATCGAATTATTGCATGTAAACGTTACTTGATATGGAAATTTCAGCTATTTGACACCAACAGCTTAAGTCGATACGCCCCTTTTTTATTTTTCAAGCAAAATATAAGGGAGTTGTACTCCAGTCTAGTAGGTGGCGGTATTGCAACAAATCGGATGCCAACCGCCGTTAAACCTCATTGAAGAAGAAGATACGCCCCTTACCGTGACGTTGGATTGGATTCTCACACACGTGACACAACGGGGGCGGAAGTGTCATTGACAGTATTGGGTGTTTTGTTCTCATTCCTAAACCTCATTATAACGGCGTGAATAACATGGCCACCATACCACCAACTGTGAATGATCAGCCGGTACTGCATCCGCGTGAGTTTGAGGAGCTAGATAGTCGAAGAAGGTTTCACGCTCATCATCCACCCAACTACACACCAAGGCAAACATTCCAGGTAGCCAGCTAACGTCGTTAGCCAATACTATCCAGCAGGTGCAGTTATCGAACTTGCTAATGTTGCTAGCAATGCAATATTTATCAAGTGGCTGTGTAACTATTTTATTTTTTATACTTCGAACTGGCACGTAGTGAATACATTTCAGTGTTAAAAGGGTTAGGCAATTGGTCATGCTCACTTTAAGTTGCTTGGATAATTAGCTAGCAAGCCAAATCCCTTGACATCATGCTGACATGTAGCTTTGAGACACAACATCGCGAGTCTGTATTGGTTGGACTCTTGATTGTGCATCGTTCTGGTGGGTGGCGACGGATATATAGCAGGCTTCACCCAAAAATTTTTTTTTTTCCTGTCAATAAGAGAATATGTATAATCTCTAGGAACTCTACTTACCAGACGTAAAGTGAAATGTGTCCATCGCTATCAAATAAACGTCTGAATCTAACTTTTGTCATCACCATATTTCCGCCAAATTAGAGAGCAGGCTGCCATTAGACCACGCGAAACTTCCTACCACGAAATCTACCACTGTTTACATAGCAGGAATATGGTGTGTTTCGGACAAAAGTTGGATTCAGAGGTTTATATTTCCCGATGTTGTATCCCAAAGCTAGATGAGGCAGCTAATGCCGGTTCAAAACAACTGGGAACTCGGAAGTCTCGGACTTCCGACTTCAGTGCATTCAAGACAACTGGGAACTTGGAAAAAAACTAGCTCCAACTGGGAAAAGTCGTTTTGAAAGGTCATCCAAGTCGGAAACTCGGGCATCTTTTTAGCTTTTGAGCTCCGACCTGAAGATCACTGACGTCATGATTTGACCTTTTTTTTTTTTTTGGAGTTACCAGTTGTCTTGAAAACACTTTGCATCAGGGAGGGAACTTTGACATACAGTGCATTTCGGAAAGTATTCAGGCCCCTTGACTTTTCCCACATTGTTACTTTACAGCCTTATTCTGAAATGGGTTAAATTGTTTTTCCCCCTTATCAGTCTACACACAATACCCCATAATTACAAAGCAAAACATATTTTTTAAATGTTGCAAATGAATAACAAAAATTGATATTACATTTACATAAGTATACAGACCCTTTACTCAGTACTTTGTTGAAGCACCTTTGGTAGCGATTACAGCCTCGAGTCTTCTTGGGTATGACGCTACAAGCTTGGCACACCTGTATTTGGGGAGAGTCTCCCATTCTTCTCTGCAGATCCTCTCAAGCACTGTCAGGTTGGATGGGGAGCATCCCTGCATAGCTATTTTCAGGTCTCTCCAGAGATGTTCGATTGGGTTCAAGTCCGGGCTCTGGCTGGGCCACTCAAGGACATTCAGAGACTTGTCCCGAAGCCACTCCTGCGTTGTCTTGGCTGTGTGCTTAGGGTCGTTATCCTGTTGGAAGGTGAACCAGGTCCTGAGCACTCTGGAGCAGGTTTTCATCAAGGATCTCTCTGTACTAGTCTCCCAGTCCCTGCTGCTGAAAAACATCCCCACAACATGGTGCTGCCGCCACGCTTCACTGTAGGGATGGTGCCAGGTTTCCTCCAGACGTGATGCTTTGCATTCAGGCCAAAGAATTCAATCTTGGTTTCATCAGACCAGAGAATCTTGTTTCTCATGGTCTGAGAGTCCATTAGATGCCTTTTGGCAAATTCCAAGCGGGCTGTCATGTGCCTTTTTACTGAGGAGTGGCTTCCATCTGGCCACTCTACCATAAAGGCCTGATTGGTGGAGTGCTGCAGAGGTGGTTGTCCTTCTGGAAGGTTCTCCCATCTACACAGAGGAACTGTGGAGCTCTGTTTGTATGACCATTGGGTTCTTGGTCACCTCCCTGACCAAGGCCCTTCTCCCCCTATTGCTCAGTTTGGCTGGGCATCCAGCTCTAGGAAGAGTCTTGGTGGTTCCAAACTTCTTCCATTTAAGAAGGATGGAGGCCACTGTGTTTTTGCGGACCTTCAATGCTGCAGAAATGTTTTGTTACCCTTCCCCAGATCTGTGCCTCGACACAATTCTGTCTCGGAGTTCTGCGGACAATTCCTTGGACCTCGTGGCTTGGTTTTTGCTCTGACATGCACTATCAACTGTGGGACATTATATAGACAGGTGTGTGCCTTTCCAAATCATGTCTAATCAATTGAATTTACCACAGGTGGACTTCAATCAAGTTGTAGAAACATCTCAAGGATGATCGATGGAAACAGGATGCACCTGAGCTCAATTTCGAGTCTCATAGCAAAGGGTCTGAATACTTATGTAAATAAGGTATCTGTTTTTTATTTTGAATGAATTTGCAAAGATTTCTAAAAACCTGTTTTTGCTTTGTCATAATGGGGTATTTTGTGTAGATTGATAAAGATTTTATTGAATCCATTTTAGAATAAGGCTGTAACGTAACAACATTTGTAAAAAGTCAAGGGGTCTGAATACTTTCCGAATGCACTGTAGCTAGCTACATTTAGTGCATTTATTGCACTTTGGCCAAGGTTTCTCTCACCTAGCTACTTGAACAACCAACAGTTACATTTCAAGGCTGGCAGGCAGACTTATGACTCCAGCATGTATCAGTATAATGCTGATAAGAAGTTATGTGTTGTTGGAATGAGAGACCCATTCACACAGCCTTATGGCATGTCACACAGCCTTATGACACAACCACATGCCTATCCTAGGTATGGTATCCTATCGTGGGGCGGCAGGTAGCTTAGTGGTTAAGAGCGTTGTGCCAGTAACCGAAAGGTCGCTGGTTCTAATCCCCAAGCCGACTAGGTGAAAAATCTGTCGATGTGCCCTTGAGCAAGGCACTTAACCCTAATTGCTCCTGTAAGTCTCTCTGGATAAGAGCGTCTGCTAAATGACTAAAATGTAATGTAAATGTGTACATTCCATGTAGTATACTTATTTTGACCAGATCCCTATGCGGCCCTGGATAATTGTAGTGCAGCACACTGTATGGGGAATAGGGGTGTCATTTAAACGCCATGCTTGTCTTTTCAGGATGACCCTAGAGTCAGACCACCTGGACCTAGGTGGCAAGGCCCTCCCGGTGACCCTGGGACTTGGTGGTCACGCCCCTCTGGCGACCCTGGAACCAGGCCCCGACCCGCCGCTGACCCCAGAGCCAGGTTACACCCCTCCGGCGACCCAAGGACCAGACCACGCCTAGCTGGTGACCCCACGGCCAGGTGGCCACTCATTGACGACCCCACGACAAGACCTCAGGTGGACGACTGCGAGCGGATGGGGACCCTGTTCGGGCAGCTGAACAAGTGCCTGCGCAGTGCGGGCTTCACCCAGATGTACTTTGGGGAGAAGGTTGTGGATCCTGTGATCATCATCTTTTTCTGGGTCCTACTGTGGTTCCTGGGCATCCAAGCTCTTGGGCTGGTGGGGACTCTGTGCATTGTCATCATCTTCATCCAGAAGTAACTGGATCTCCAGCCTGTTTGATTGGCAGTTGGGAGCTCCGGTGTCTACAAATGAAAGGACTTGAACTCCAAATGAAAGGACTTGAACTCCCTCACTGTGTTCTGTTTGCATTAAAAGGGCAATCAGCAGTTACTACATACATTTCTGGACTTAATGATATGTACCCATTGATTCTTGAAGAATATTACTTATAAATGCCTCATGAGCTTAGTTCAACTGTTGTACCCCCTCAGAACCCAAAATATAAGCTTGTTCTACCCCAATGTTTATAAACAAACACTGTATAGCATAAAAAAAACCTGGTTAAAACTATAATTTTTATATCATGGATAGTCAGTCCTTGCATCCATAGCTCTGTCTTTGAATTTGAGGGTGGTTACATTTTTCCAGCCCCATCCCCCCACTTTATACTGAAACAGTGGTGGGGAGAACGCTTTATTGTTTCAGCTGCTGATTGCCACTTTAAGGCTTCCTAGACTCAGTGAGCGTTTCTCAATGCTCAGCTTCATAGTGGCTAACTACAGTTTATCTGGAGTGAACATTTAGAGTCCTGGCAGGTGAAATGGAGGCCTTGCTCCTAACTATAGATCTCCTGGTTTCAAGCTTTTAAAAATCAAAATCAGACCACTTGGCTCACTAGCTGTACCACAATACTCAAAGGCAATGTCTCATTATCTCCTTACATGTGTGAGGACTGATTTGAAAGAACTGGATCAGTGAAATAAATATGTCTAATAGCTTAGCTAGTTTTGTGCCACATAGCTTAACTGGTAAATATCATTTTCAAGTGTTATGAGGTTTTTGATCGTGAGGGAAAGCAATCAAGGAAAGGAAGTCTATCAGAAGTATTTGGATGCAGCCATTGCTTCAAGTAGCATGAGCAGTTAAATATGCAATCTGTAAGATATCTATAGTGTTCATGGAATTATATTATGTGGGGGGGAAACTAATAATTAGGAACATCATTAGAACCTGTAGCCTAAATCAAGGAGTTGGCCTGTCAAACAATATTCCAAGGTGCATTCCATGAGATTTGCACATACAAGTAGCACTTCATTTCTATGATACAATTTGTAGTGGTCAAGGAATGACATTCCATTTGACGTTATATGCCATTTTGTTATAAACAATATAATTAAGTAAAATATCCTTAATTTTGGGGTTGTCTAGAGGTCTGTTTCTGCTGCATTAGTTTGAATTACTAATAACCATCAGGCCATTTTACAGATTGCATCGTTAAGGCAAATTGGGAGCATCATTCTAACACCTACAAGGACCAGGAATGCATATCACTGACTGGTTTATTAGGTTCTATAGTAACTTGAGTTGTCCCCCTACTTTGAATATGTATTCAAACATATACATTACATTTGACATTTTAGTCATTTAGCAGACGCTCTTATCCAGAGCGACTTACAGTTAGTGAGTGCATACATTATTTTTATTTTATTTTTCATACTGGCCTGATATGCATGTAACCTCAAAGTAATGTGTGGTTGCTGTGAAAGAGAAAAGTGTGCTCATGACTAGCATGGATGTTTAACTACTTGCACATTTGTAAATGGGAACGGTAGAGAGAGTTCCATTATATCAAGCCTATCATTTTGAATGAGAATGGTGTATAAATTGTCAGGAATCCTACCTTTGTTAAAGCTGCATGCAATCTGTAACTTGAAAGCAAGTCTAAGAAGCGGTAGATCTGTTCTGTGCGCTATTTCTATGCTTTCCGTTCTTAAGTTTAGTTTTTGCGTCTTACTTTCGGTTTTGTACACCAGCTTCAAACAGCTGAACATACAATATTTTTGGTTATTGAGAGGATATTTCACAGCGGTTTAGATGGAAAAAATGATTTTCTACACTATACATTGCTTGTTTAGTCACAAACTGAAATTAGGCGAACTATTAGAATTTTTGTAACCAGGAAATGGCGGAGCGAATTCTACATATTGCACCTTTTATAGAGCCCCACGGTGGAGGTGTCAAAATACCTATAAAACCTAGCAGTCAAACAGGGAAATGTTCCAATCGTTTTTCCACCATTCATTTTTCCTATAGGGGATTTTAAAAACACTTAAAATAAGGGCTGTGTTTCGTGTAGACTTACCCTGGCGTGATGTTTTGATAACCATGTAAATCTCTCTTGGACAAGGTGACTTTTATCAATATATTCGTCTCTGTTTACTCTCAGATTTGAACATGCTAATTAGCATAAAAGTAGACATCATGCAAAACTACAAATCCCTGCAAGCTCCTGAATGTCATCTCTAGCTGACACCTTTGCTAACAGGTATTGTGTCAATTTAAAACTTGCACAAGACAGTTCAAATAATTGTCAATTTAAAGAAATGTAGCCAATTTATTGATTACTACATTTAGCTAACATTAGATAATTAATCCAGAGATTCTTACCTTTGCCTCGATTCGGCAGTCTCGTCCAGATCATCATGGCATTTGTAGTTCGTTATGATAGCCACGTTAGCAGCTAATTAGCATTTCATTTTGGGTGGTAAATACAGGCGAATAGATTGATAAAAGTCACCTTGTCCTAGAGAGATTTACACAGTTATCAAAAGGTCCCGCAATGGTAAGTTTACACAAAACACAGCCCTTATTTGAAGTGTTTCTAAAATCCCCTATGGGAAAAATTAATGGTGGAAAGACAATTGAAACCATTTCCCTGTTTGACTGCTAGGTTTTATGAGTATTATGACTCATACTGTGGTACTCTATTGAGAGCGATATGTCATTCTGAAACTTACTCCAAATGTAATCAGAAGGTAGTGCTGTAAGGCTAACAAGCACTTTTACTTGTGGTTCTTTATTGTCTATTAATGTAGGAAAGGCTATATCAAATTGCAATGTTGAAATTGACTAGGCCTAAATATATCACTGCTTTTGTGAGAAATACTGCTACTATCATACTGTTTGAAGTTTGAAGATTATGATGATGATGATGACCTTCTGTCATGGGTGTCCAAATATTCAATATAACAGACATCAGAATGTATGATAGCCTACCTAAGTATTCTACTGTAAGCCAGAGGACTGCAAAGCATGCCGTGTTCACTGCATGAAAATAATTGTTTAACTTGTGGAGTACTACATACACATCACATACACTCCTAGGAAAATATTCAGCAGCACTATTGGTTGAGTGCAAGAGCCAGGGATGTAGCCTAGTCCACACTGATAAATTAACATTGTCCATAAGTGCTGATCCAAAGTAGTTTTTGCTACGTTAGGGTTAGGTCAGGATGGGGGAAACCTGATCCTAGATCTGTACTTGGGGCCTGTCTCTACCAGTCAAAGAGTGGCCATCGGCAACACAAACATATCTCAGGTTTGGATTAATCGACTTTAGAATAAAACAGTCATTTTATAAGCTTGTGTGGCCAACTAAAATACCCTTAGTGGAATGCTTTTTGGTGTTTGGCATGTTCCATGTTGATATGCAATGTTTTTAAAAAGTGGAATGTCTATTAATATCTACAAAGTAGGCTTTTAAGAGTGATCGAGCACAAAGCAAAACAAGATGTGGATCTGCAAAGGGAGAGAGTGAATTGAGACATAGCATCATATTCACTGTAGGTATGTCTGTGATCAGTTTGTTAAAGGAATGCGGCATCTATGTTTACCAATGAGAATATACAGTAATTTGTGTTATAAAAATGTTGCAATTTGGGTAAATGACTTGATGATTTAAAAGGTGAACGATGTGTGAGAAATTTGTAACAAATGTTAACATGGTTTTCTCAATCTGTTTGGCACTAATTGAGTGTAAATGCTTTGCTACTGTATGAGTATAAGATGTTGTATGTCAAGTTAAGACTCAAGTCAAGGCGGCAGGTAGCCTAGCGGTTAAGAACATTGGACCAGTAACCGAAAGATTGCTGGTTCAAATCCTGAGCCAACTAGGTGAAAAATCTGTCTGTGCCCTTAAGGCACTTAACCCTAATTGCTCCTGTAAGTCACTCTGGATAAGAGTGTCTGCTAAATCAGGGGTACCCAAACTTTTTCACACAGGCCCCCCTTCCAGCATTGGCTAAAAAACCTGTCTAAAAAACATTAGCTGACATGGGTTAGTTGATCTGGACATTTCTGACAAGTTGTAAATAGCCCTCTAAAGTATGCAATGACTGACATGACGAGGAAAACTGATGATGCACTACCCAATTGCACCTTTGCATTCTACTATTACAACTTTCAAGAGTAAATTAAAAGCCGGACTGAGTTCCCCCACCCCCCACTGTGCTACATGACTAAGAATGTAAAATATAAGTCTTCCACAGAGGAATATTTCAGGGCAGAAAGGGATGGCATATCATGGATCGCTGATTGTGCCGTACTCATACCAATGAATTAATATAATCCTGCTTCATTTGTATTATAGATTTATGAGTGATATTCAGATCTTACAATGTTATGCATACTTGTAAAATGATTGAACTTTAATTAAACAAATGTAGATAAATAAAAGTTATGTTTTATTTATCTGGTCATTTTCTCACATGAACATGTGGTTCTGAGAAATACCAACCGCACGGCAAGCGGTACTGATGCACCAAGTCTGGAACCAACAGGACCCTGAACAGCTTATACCCCCAAGCCATAAGACTGCTAAATAGTTAGTTAAATAGTTAACCAAATACTGTACAGTAGCTACCTCAACTATCTACATTGACCCTTTTTGCACAAACCTTTTTGACTCATCACATACACTGCTGCTACTGTTTATTGTCTGACACTTTATTCCTAGTTACTGTATCTGTACATATCTACCTCAGTTACCTCGTACCCCTGCACATCGACTCGGTACTGGTACCCCTTGTACAGTATATAGCCAAGTTATTGTTACTCATTGTGTATCTATTATTACGTGTTTTACTTTTCTATTATTTATCTATTTTCTCTCTCTATGCATTGTTGGGAAGGGCCCGTGAGTAAGCATTTCACTGTTAGTCTACACCTGTTGTTTATGAAGCATGTGACAAAGAAAAATGTGATTTAAACGCAACATGCAACAATTTCAAATATTTTACTGAGTTACAGTTCATATAAGGAAATCACTCAATTGAAATAAATAAATTAGGCCCTAAACTAAATACCTTAACAAAAAAGGTAGGGGCGTGGATCAGAAAACCAGTCAGTTTCTGGTGTGACCACCATTTGCCTCATGCTGTGCAACACGTCTTCTTCACATAGAGTTGATCAGGCTGTTGGTTGTGGCCTGTGGAATGTTGTCCCACTCCTTTTCAATGGCTGTGCGAAGTTGCTGGATATTGGCGGGAACTGGAACACGCTGTCGTACACGTCGATCCAGAGCATCCCAAACAAGGATCCTTGCGACATGGGGCTGTGCATTATCATGCTGAAACATGAGGTGATGGCGGCGGATGAATGGCACGACAATGAGCCTCAGGACCTCGTCACAGTATCTCTGTGCATTCAAATTGCCATCGATAAAATGCAATTGTTTTGGTTGTCTATAGCTATGCCTGCCCATACCATAACCCCACTGCCACCATGGGGCACTCTGTTCACAACGTTGACATCAGCAAACCGCTCGTCTACACAATGCGATACACACTGTATGCCATCTGCCCGATACAGTTGAAACCAGGATTCATCCGTGAAGAGCACGGTTCTCCAGCGTGCCAGTGGCCATCGAAGGTGAGCATTTGCCCACTGAAGTTGGTTACGACGCCGAACTGCAGTCAGGTCAAGACCCTGGTGAGGACGACGAGCACGCAGATGAGCTTCCCTGATACGGTTCTGACAATTTGTGCAGAAATTCATTGGTTGTGCAAACCCTCAGTTTCATCAGCTGTCCAGGTGTCTGGTCTCAGACGATCCAGCAGGTGAAAGAGCTGGATGTGGAGGTCCTGGGCTGGTGTGGTTACACAAGGTCTGCGGTTGTGAGGCCGGTTGGACGTACTGCCAAATTCTCTAAAACGACCTTGGAGGCGGCTTATGGTAAAGAGCACGGCGCTTGTAACGCCAAGATAGTGGGTTCGATCCCCGGGACCACCCATACACAAAAAAATGTATGCACGCATGACTGTAAGTCGCTTTGGATAAAAGCGTCTGCTAAATGGCATATTATTATTTATTATTATTATTATTATTATAAAGAAATGAACATTCAATTCTCTGGCAACAGCTCTGGTGGACATTCCTGCAGTCATCATGCCAATTGCACGCTCCCTCAAAACTTGAGATATCTGTGGCATTGTGTTGTGTGAAATATCTGCACATTTTAGTGGCCTTTTATTGTCCCCAGCACAAGGTGCACCTGTGTAATGATCATGCTGTTTAATCAGCTTCTTGATATGCCACACTTGTCAGGTGGGTGAATTATCTTGGCAAAGGGGAAATGCTCACTAACAGGGATGTAAACAAATTTGTGCACAACATTTGAGAGAATTAAGCTTTCTGTGCATATGGAACATTTCTGGGATCTTTTATTTCAGCTCATGAAACATGGGACCAACACTTTACAGGTTGCGTTTATATTTCTGTTCAGTGTAAAACATTGTCTAATTCATCTCTAATGGAAGTGATTGATTTCAATACTCATTTCCACTGTCTCTACAACTCAAGAGTTAAAATAATTGTGGTCACATTTGTTGTAGTTTCATTACTTGTTCTGTTAGCCTTGGCCTACAAGTTTCAATTCCACCTGTCATTCTGCTGCATTTTGCTGAGAGGCTACAAGGTCTCTCAAAGCCAAGAATACAGTTACGGTGCCTTTGCGATCTACTCCAACAAGGAGCAACCCCAACATCATCCTTGTCATACTGGAACACTTAGAGGAGGAGAGGACCAAGAAAGTGGTTGGGCTCCATAAGTACCTCAAAAGGAACACTTAACTGAAATGGAGGGACAACCCCTTTAGCAAGATACGATTCTGGACTCCAAAAAGTGACAAAATATCAGCATTTATAAGATTGTACCGAAACTTCCTGTTTCCAACACAGTTGTCTTTATATATACGATATGACTTCACTCACATAAAAACTGGATGGAAATGGGGTGAGTGTGTGCATTTTAATCTTGGCTGTGTTACTCTGCAGTATGCTTGTGATCGCATGCAGTTTGTGTAATCACTGTGATCTATGTGTGTTTGATCCAAGCTACTTCTGTCACTTTTCATCTGTGTGAGTTTGATTTATCACTCAATGGTTTTTATTAAAAGGTCTGACAGCAAAAATGTGTTAAACATTTGTTTAATGCCGGAATCAATTGTACCCCATTTCAATTCACATCAAGAATTATATATAGGACTACAGAATATCCAAATGTAGGAACAAGCTGATACCTGACTTAATATTATGAATAACTAGACTACACTGTCTGATTCAGTAACAAAGAAACAAACAACTGGGTCACTGTCTGTCACTCCTTGACAAACACAATCACTTGCATGACAATAGAATAACCTGGAGAAGCATGTAAGTGTTGTTGAAACATGTTTCTGTGTGAAGATTACTCAATAATGTTTGAGCACAGACATTACACTGATAAAGGGTATTGAAAAGGCCTTGATACCAAACAAAATAAAAACTTTATGATTATCATTGTTGTTACAACGGTTACTATCATTAAGCCTACTGTATGCTGAATACCATTGAGTATTCACCCCTACTAATAACTATTGTGATATAGTGAATGATTGGTTTATCAAACCATATTGTATAGTTGTGCTGTTTATTCAGCTGACCAGCAAAAAAATATGTGCAATTGGATGGGTTGCATTGACCTTCTTACTGCGGTGTCACACTCAGGACTTACCGGATACTGCAAAACACAGAGAGCAAAAACAAAACAAGCATTTCCGTCCGTTGTTGAGGGAGGTGTGCCACAGGGAGAAGGAGAGCGGATCATGGCTGAAGGGCACACTTTTGTCAACGACATACTTACGATTAGGCTACCAGGCTGCCACACTGGAATTTGGACTAAGGCACATTCACCGCTCTCGTCCTCCCAAGGTACGCCAACCTTTGCAAATAATGGTAATCTGTTGGGTACAGGGAAACACTGTCATTTTATAGGGAAAACCCCACCCTCAGATAAAAAAAGCTATATTCTGTAAATATTTGTCAGCGGTCTATGCGGATGAACTGTGTCACTGCACTTTCTGATATGGATTTGTGTCACAGCACTTTCTAATCAGACCCTGTTTGCTCTTAGGGTGTTACAGAATAAAGAACATAACGTTGAATGGCTTCCTCTGCTTTTCTCCTTTACCTCATGGTTAGTGGATAGGTGATTAGGTCGAATATCCATTTTAGCAGCAGTATTTGACCACTTTCACAATAAGTGTAATACCTATGTAATTACATGGGAGTTACATAGGCAGGTATCATGCCGTTACAAAGTGCAGCTACATATTGTCACAACTACTTTCAGGTATTATACCGGTTTGCAGCATGCACATGCACATAAACTCAATTAATTTGAGCTTGTTTAAAAGTTTATTGCAAATGGAAATGTCAATGTTTGGGATTCTTATTTTATTGGTTATGCAAGCTATTTCTAGTGCTTCAAGTCACTGTTGTGAGCTTATGCTCTACTGTTCTGATAAAAGGGTCATCAGAGAAGCGGCAGCTATCTGCGATATATGCGGTTACTCCCTCTAAAATAAAGGGAACTTTGAATCCCAGATAACATAGGTGCTCAGTATAGTCTAGTAGATAATTGTAGCTCTTATTGTAAAGATAAAGGGCAATAAAGTGATGTTGACTTATAGCCATATAAAGGGCAGGGCAGAAAATATGAAAGACTAATAGTTATAATTAGATCATACATTATAAAAATGTTTGAGTCCAATAGAAACAGTAAGCAAACACAAAAGGATCCACAATCAACATTTTATTAGTCCTTCAGAGTTCTTT
Source organism: Coregonus lavaretus (assembly GCF_964263955.1). Taxonomy (NCBI): domain Eukaryota; kingdom Metazoa; phylum Chordata; class Actinopteri; order Salmoniformes; family Salmonidae; genus Coregonus; species Coregonus lavaretus. Next base: position 26,183,048 of record NC_140014.1, on the reverse strand, counting down.
TTACATCTTGTGTTGTATGGAGTTGTCCTTCATGGTGTCCTCCACAAGGACCTGGTGGTAGGTGAGCAGGGACTGCAGGTCGGCCACCGAGGACTCCACCATGCGAAGCAGGCCGCTCAGCTTGTTGTTCTCCTTCAGGAACTCGGCAGAGCGGTTCCGAGCCACGTCAAACTGGGGCTGCATTTTCAGACAGCTGAAACAGAACATTAGACTGGGTTTGTAGCTCAGGGCTAAAATGGAGGCCCACATGTGTAGCTTCCCTATATTATTTTCTTTAAAAAACGAACAGTAAAAGTGAATGAAGCATGACAGTTACGACTCACTTGAAGTAAACAAGCATCCATCTTACCTGCATTTCATTTTTATCTCTCTCTGCCTCCGCCTCCAGATCTCCAGGTGCTCTTCTAGGGCAATGTATGCACTCACTAACTGTAAGTCGCTCTGGATAAGAGCGTCTGCTAAATGACTAAAATGTAAAAATGTCAGCCTTCAGCCTCCTCACCGCGTCCCTCTGGCCCCCCAGTGTCCTCTGCCACCTCCACAGCACAGTCTCCAGGCAGGAGTGCTCATCCTGGGCTCCCATCTCTGCTTCTAGGTCTGGGTTCCCTTGGGCCTGGTCTAGCTGTTGTGAATCTGGGTGCATTGCCTGACTTTAGTTTAAGGCTTTGGAGGCTTCCCCTCATTCTCATCATCATCGTCTTCTTCCTCCTCTTCTTCTTCTTCCTCCTTCCCAGCTCATCCACCCCAGCTTATCTTGAGGTGCAGTATGGCGCTGACCTCCTGCACCTTCTCCCTCATGCGCTCCACAATTCCACCCATCTCCTGGTTGGTCTCCATCTCCCGGTGGACAGTGTCCCAGCTCTCCAGAGCTCATGGGGTCTAGTGATGGGGAGGGTGATGATGGCGGCTGCAGCTGGAGGCCCTCCAGGGCCTGGTGCAGGTTGGAGTGGAACTTCATGGTGTACTGCAGCCGGGGCCCTACTCTGAGTATAGACCTTGCCTTCAGTGGCATCGGCAACCATCTAAAAGAGAGAGAGTTAAGGTCAATGAATAATAAACAGATACATCAGTATTACCTAATCTTGTTTGCCCTCCTCCTGATTGCCTGGCCTTTAAGTGCTTCATGAAATAAAGAAGAGATGGTCAACAAGAAGTCATCAGTTTTCAATTCCGGTCCCCAGCCGGCATAAATGTGTTCCTGATTCAACTAATCAACTATTCATCAAGTTCTTGAGTAGAATCCTTCTACACAGCCAATTTACTGACGTCCACTCTGCAAACTGATTGGCTGCTTTCTGCTGCTTGGTTTTGACTGTCTCAATCAAACTGTCTGTCATCTGCCTCTGACCTCCCAACAAACTGGTAAGGGATGACATTACACACACACATGTTCTTCTAACCTCGTGGGGACCTAAAATACATTTCCACTCAAAATCCAATTTTCCCTAACCTTAAGCCGTAACCCTAACCCAAACCATAAACCTAAACACTAACCCCTTACCCTAACCCTAATTGTAACCCTAACCCCTAAACTTAAAATAGCCTTTGTCCTCTTGGGGACGTGGGAACTGTCCCCACAAGGGGAAAGTTTCCTTGTTTTACTATCCTTGTGGGTACTTTTGGGGATTTCAGGTCCCCACAAGGACAGAAGAACCCCCCCCACACACACACAGTTAAAATAGGCCTTTTTGCAGCAAATGCTAGGATCTTCCCAAAGAAACAGATTGGGAAACACACCACCAAATTGTAACTGAAATTGTAGATATTCATGGTGCAGCTGTACAGGTGGCTGGTCTTAGACTATCCCGCAGGTGAAGAAGCCGGAGGTGGCGCTCCCTCAAAACTTGAGACATCTGTGGTATTGTGACATAAAACGGCACATTTTAGAGTGGTCTTTTATTGTCCCCAGCACAAGGTGCACCTGTGTAATGATCATGCTGTTTAATAAGCTTCTTGATATGCCGCACCTGTCAGGTGGATGGATTATCTTGGCAAAGGAAAAATGCTCACTAACAGGGATGTAAACAAATTTGTTCACAACATTTGAGAGATAAGCTTTTTGTGCCTATGGAACATTTTGGGGATCTTTTATAAAGACTAACACTTTACATGTTGCGTTTATATTTGTGTTCAGTATACATTCAGCGTCTTGCGAATAGAAGGAAAATTATGAAACAAAGACAAAAGATAAAATATGTTTTTTTCTTGGTCCATTTTTTTGGGGGAAGCCTGGCTTCCTTTGGCTTCCATGAATACATGCCACTGAAGACATCTTTCAACAGCTATGTGGCGAGTCTGGCACATAAAGACTACTTGGATCGTGTTTGTCTGTGGTTTTTTAATACAACAATCTAAAGCAGCCCTTTTGACTCTTTGACACGCCTGTAAAACAAGAATGATAAGAGGTCCACTTAAGAGTCTGAGTGTATGCGTCCCGATAGTCTTACACGGTTTCCTTCCCCTGTGTCCTTAACTTTGTAATAAACTATTAGGTAATGTGAGAGCAATGAGCCCAGGTTAGCATAGGTATCCATCCACTGTATTGTTTTCACCCATTCAGAACTGTTTTATCAGTAACCTAAAAGAAAGGAGTTGAGGGAGGCACTCAGGCACCAGCACCACTGTAGAGAATTGGGACATGGTGAGCATGACTGCTTGGTAGCTGCATTCTGATTGGTCCCATTGTGGCTGATAAGACCTCTACTTTGCCCTAACCTTTTTGCCTCAATGAGAGGGAAAATGGCAACTGCAGGAAAGGTTAGTGTGTATATTATACCCTCACGTAAATTGCCTACAGAAAGTATTCACACCCTTAGACTTTTTCCACATTTTGTTGTGTTGCAAAGTGGGATTAAAATTGATTTGTCTTTTTTTTGTCAGCGATGAACACAAAAGAATGTCAAAGTGGAAGAAAAATGCAAATGTTTTAATTAAATAATTAAACACTAATATATCTTGATTAGGTAAGTATTCAACCCCCAGAGTCAATACATGTTAGAATCACCATTGGCAGCGATTACAGCTGTGTGTTTCTGGGTAAATCTCTAAGAGCATTCCACACCTGAATTGTGCAAAATTTGCCCATTATTCTTTTCAAAATTCTTCAAACTCTGTCAAATTGGTTGTTGATCATCGCTATACAACCATTTACAGGTCTTGCCATAGATTTCCAAGTAGATTTAAGTAAAAACTGTAACTTGGCCACTCAGGAACATTCACTGTCTTCTTGGTAAGCAACTCCAGTGTAGATTTGGCCTTGTGTTTTAGGTTATCGTCCTGCTGAAGGTGAATTCATCTCCCAGTGTCTGGTGGAAAGCAGACAAACAGGTTTTCCTCTAAGATTTAGCCTGTGCTTAGCTCCATTCCGTTTCTTATTTTTCCTGAAAAAAAACCCAGTCCAAAGCATACCCATAACATGATGCAGCCACCACTATGCTTGAAAATATTAAGAGTGGTACTCAGTAATGTGTTGTATTGGATTTGCCCCAGACATAATACTTTGTATTGAGGACAAACAGTTCATTTGCCACATTTTCTGCAATATTTCTTTAGTGCCTTGTTGCAAACAGGATGCATGTTTTGGAATATTTGTTATTATGTTCAGGCTTCTTTCTTTTCACTCTGTCGATTAGGTTAGGATTGTGGAGTAACTACAATGTTGTTGATCCATCCTTAGTTTTCTCCTATCACAGCCATTAAACTCTAACTGTTTTAAAGTCACCATTGGCCTCATGGTGAAATCTCTGAGCGGTTTCCTTCTTCTCCTGCAACTGAATTAGGAAGGATGCCTGTATCTTTGTAGTGACTAGGTGTATTGATACACCATCCAAAGAAGGGATATTCAATGTCTTCTTCTTTATTATTTTACTCATCTACTAATAGGTGCCCTTCTTTGCGAGGCATTGGAAAATCTCCCTGGTCTTTGTGGTTGAATCTGTGTTTGAAATGTACTGCTCAACCTAGGGACCTTCCAGATAATTGTACTGTATGTGTGGGCACAGAAATGAGGTAGACATTCAAAAATCATGTTAAACACTATTATTGCACACAGAGTCAATGCACCTTATTATGTGACTTGTTAAGCAAATTGGGGTTAAATACTTATTGACAAGAGATTTTAGCTTTACATTTTTTATTTAAAAAAAAAAAAAAAAAAAGGAAAACATAATTCCACTTTGACATTGTGGTATTGTGTGCAGGTCAGTGACAAAAACTCAATTTAATCCATTTTAAATTCAGGCTGTAACAACAAAATGTGGAAAAAGTCAATGGGTTTGAATACTTTCTGAAGGCATTTTAATTGTTCCATATTTTTGTCATATGTCAACAAAACTATCTGTGTAGTCCAGCGGAGGCTGCTGAGGGGAGGACGGCTCATAATAATGGCTGGAATGGAGTGAATGGAATGGTATCAAATACATGGTTTTCATCTGTTTCATACCATTCCATTCACTCCATGCCAGCCATTATTATGAGCTGTCCTCCCCTCAGCAGCCTCCACTAGCGTAGTCAGACACAAGCAGAAAGACAGATCTTTAGGCTCTCCGGCTCAGCCAGTGTTTATAAGAGGGTGTGCCATTTTGTGTGCTGTATTCTCACTCAGCAGCCGTGTCTTCCCCCAAAAAACTGTACTATGAGGCCATGTGTGATATCCCAATGTATCAAAGTTCATGTAGAATATTGCTAAACTATACAGAGTATGATTATTGTTTTTCAAGTGAAAAGGCATAAATCCAGGGCTTGAGCAATCTGTAGTTTTGTGCAATCTGTAGTTTTGGGAGAGGAGACAGTCCACTGTTGCAATTATTTCCACACAATCCGTGGCAAAGGAAAAACTGCTGTTTATAAATTGGATATACTGTATGGGTTTGGGGGGAAATCTTTGAGTGCTAAGCCAAACATGATTCCTTGGCATGAAATTGGTGGCCACGTTTAAATGAAGTGAACAAGGTTTGATTTGTCAAATGTGTGTTTCTTTCTATCAAATGTGTTGATTGAAATGAGTAAGGAGATGCATCTTGTCTGGCCATGTGACAGTGAACTGATGTGATCCGATGCCGGGCCGCAGTCGCATGGGAGGCTGGGAAGCCCCTCTCCATGGAGGAAGTGCACAAGATAAAGGTCACAAGGTCATGTACTAGCATGGAACCACTGGTGTACCTTAGACCTGGGTCACAATAGCACTTTGTATTATTAACTGCTTTCTTTCGATTACTTTTGATTCGATTGATTTAGCTTGCCGTGTTGCAGTGTTCCTTACAGTCCAAAAATCAAAGGGCAAGAGTCCAGTTACCCTTAAATTACTAACATCGTTCACATTGAAGGTGGTTTCATGATTGCCCTTGAGGGAAAACACTGCAGTTATTGTAATTACCTAAGTGGACAATGGTACAGTTGAATCATCTCCTAAATTGGCTGAATTAAAAAACACTGAATGTGTTGCAAATTGTTGCCTCTGGGATATGCCATACAGACGTGAGCATCTCGTCATTATATACAGATCTCTGGTCATACTGAGTGAGACAGAGAATAACTAAACAGAAAGACATCGTTACCTCCTATTGCTCACGTTCCAAGAGATTTCAATCATTACTTATTGTGTGTGTTTTTAGGGGATACTGTGATCCTCCTGTACATCCCTCAGTGTGGAGAGTGCAAGTTCTGTAAAAATCCCAAAACTAACCTGGTCAAAAGATCAGCCACAAAGTCAGAAACAACCCCTAGCCACTACATCTGTTTGTCACTAGTTACCACAGCCACAAAGTCAGAAACAACCCCTAGCCACTACATCTGGTTGTCACTAGTTACCACAGCCACAAAGTCAGAAACAACCCCTAGCCACTACATCTGGTTGTCACTAGTTACCACAGCCACAAAGTCAGAAACAACCCCTAGCCACTACATCTGGTTGTCACTAGTTACCACAGCCACAAGGTCAGAAACAACCCCTAGCCAATACAGCTGGTTGTCACTAGTTACCACAGCCACAAAGTCAGAAACAACCCCTAGCCAATACAGCTGGTTGTCACTAGTTACCACAGCCACAAAGTCAAAACAGCTATATCTTAAAAATTAATGAATACAAAAATGAGCTTTTTTAAAGGTTAGGCATAAGGCTAGCAGTGTGGTTACAGTTAGGTTTAAAATCAGATTTTTTGAAGATAAATAGTATAAATTGTCTGGATTCAGTCATGTGGTCCTCTGTAGCTCAGCTGGTAGAGCACGGCGCTTGAAACGCAAAGGTAGTGGGTTCGATCCCCGGGACCACCCATACACAAAAACAAAAAAATGTATGCACGCATGACTGTAAGTCGCTTTGGATAAAAGCGTCTGCTAAATGGCATATTATATTATTATGACTTTGTGGCTGTGGTAACTAGTGACTACCCTCTACCCTTCACATCCTGCAATTTCCAAAGCCATGTTTCTACTTACCCCAGGGGGACACAGGGCAGGGGGCAGATGCCAGATGGAACCTCCCAATTCTCCTGTAAGGGGATAAGTCTGGCCCACTTCTCTGAGTACACGGTGGTGGCAGACATCTCGTTGGCCAAGGTGGACAAGAAGGCAGGGCTGTGGGATTTCCACAGGCTACTGGGCATCAATTAACACAGCTAAGGTCAGTCAATGGAGTTCCTGATGATAGTGTCTCTCCTGGGGGGAAAACAATTTCTAAAAGCTTTAACAAGAGCAAGGTGTTTTGTTTCATTTGAAAACCACATGACATTTTGTAAAAGCAGAATATGTCCTCACTACCATTTACATTTAAGTAATTTAGCAGATGCTCTTATTCAGAGCGACTTACAAATTGGTGCATTCAACTTAGGATAGCCAGTGGGACAACCACTCCCTTTTTTTTTTATGGGGGGTGGGGGTAGAAGGATTACTGTTATACTATTCCAGGTATTCCTTAAAGAGGTAGGGTTTCAAGTGTCTCTGGAAGGTGGTCAGTGAATCCGCTGTCCTGGCGTCGTGGGGGAGCTTGTTCCACCATTGGGGTGCCAGAGCAGCGAATAGCTTTGACTGGGCTGAGCGGGAACTGTGCTTACGTAGAGGTAAGGGGGCTAGCAGGCCAGAGGTGGATGAACTAACACACTTGATTCAACAGAGTATAGCAGGACCAAACTCTCACCTCACAAATTACCTCTTTTGGTAATTTCCATGCCCAACGATGTACTTACAGGTGGAGACGGGCTCGACCTGTGCAGTGTTTGGCCTTGGAGCGTTGGGCCTGGCTGCCATCAACGGATGCAAAGCAGCAGGGACGACCAGGATCATTGGGATTGACGTCAACCCAGTTTAAGGTGACCAAGGAGTTTGGATTATTCCTTCGCGTGTATGGGCAACGTGGGGATCATGGTGAGGAAGTGGATTCTACCTTTACTGACCACCCGAGTGTTTGGAGAATTACCATTTTGCTGACAATGTGGAGAAAGTAGAGTGCACAGTGCTTTTCTAAATTATATTTTAAGATTGTCACCTAAAGCGAAGTGTTGAAATCTCAATTTTAACAAATGTTATCTGTTACACCTAATGGTCATAGTGGCACCATAGCAAGGTTACGGTTGTGTAAGTAACTGTGTTCCAGAGGGCGGCCCTGAAGGCCTGTCATAAGGACTGGGGCACCAGTGTCACCATTGGGGTGGCAGCAGGCGGGCAAAAGATCTCCACTCCCCCATTCCAACTGGTAACAGGACGCACTTGGCCAAGAACTGGGATGGGTCTAATGTGTTAGTGAGAGCCAAAAGCTCTTGTAGTTGGCACCCCACATAATCCAATAATGTATTAATCAGTTGTCTATCATTTGATTGAACTGAGGTCATGCTTTGCATTTTCTTTCCACAGGATATACAAGTGTGGAGGGTGTTCCTAAACTGGTCAGTGAGTACATGAACAAGAAGCTGAAGGTGGATGAATTTGTGACCCACACGCTGCCCTTCGAAAAGATCAGAGGGCTTCAGTATAATGCATGCTGGGAAATGGTAAGGCATTGCACAAAAATCACATCAAAGCCTGCTTTCCATTTTGCGTTTACTAAATGTATATCATTTTCATCGTTTTCTCGGTCTTGCAGTATTCGTGTTGTCAAGAGGCGGCTCTGAAAACCATAACATCACTCCTTATTTCTCCATTTCAATTTAATACATTAAATTCAAGGATTCTCAAAGGATTGTCTTACTGGTCAAAATCATTTGAACCTCGTCGCCAGGCTAATTGCGCATAGCATTGGGAGGAAGCGTCTAGCGAACGAGTTTCATGTCATTTGCAGAGTCAGATTCCCATAATGTGCACATCATAGGAAGTACAAAACAAGAAATGCTTAACTTTCAGCTAATGCAAAACAATCAATACTTCAATGATTATGATATTACTATTTTAATAATACAGTACTCTGGAACAGGGTATTAATTCACAGGTCTGTAGTAAACCCAGACTTCTGCTGAAATAGAGCCTTTGGCATTTATACAGTCCTCACCACACTCAAACACAAAAGCATATACACACACACACACACACACACACACACACAACTACAGAACAGCTGTTTATTACTCCCGTCATAGAAATAATAAAAGGCTGGCAGAGAAACTGTGGAAAGACTGGATTAAAATGGAGACTCAAGAGTGTTGCTCACACCAGTAAAATCGCCAGCATATCAAGATAAATATTGATCGACTGGATTGAGGAATAACAGACATGCTGCCTGGACATTATCCGGCATGCTTATTCTTAATTCACACAGATTAAGGCTCAGCGCGCTACACAAGGGCAATTCCAATCTAGAACTTGGGACCCGCAGCACTGCAGACTTTCATTCCCAATCAAACCAGACCTGGGACGCCTGGCAAGGAGATTCTGGTCAATCAATGAACATAAATCAACTAGCTCACTACAAGAGAGAAAAGAAAACTAGCAGTGCTGCAGACCTCAGGGCCCAGGTTTGAATAGACCTGCACTACACACTTTAGCAGAACACTGAGCTCAACAGCTCCCCTCCCTGGCCACATCTGGCCGTCAATAGGACCCAGCTGCCTTGCTGTCAATTAGGCAACACAGTAAGGTGGCACATGTCTAGAGGTCAAATAGTCAAACTGAAGCTTGACCCTTTCCACACCTCTGCAGTCATATACGTCAACAGAATCCAAGCTCACAATCAAGGTAAAAATTCAACCTGCTACTGCGCAAAGCCACATTTCATAAATACTTATTTATTTTTCCTTTTTATCTTCTGATGAGACATTTATTTTCTAAAACAGCCTCGATAAAACAATCCCCACAGCTGATATCAGATGTATTCAAGTACTTTCCGTAAATTTTGAAGAATTACACTAAATTCGTGGAACAGTGAGAGCCGGGCCGCGGCGGGCTGGCCTTGGGGGGGGGCGCTCAGGTTAGAGGTGGGTATGTGTGATACGACAGGGGGGGCCAAAGAGAGAGCTGCCCATGAGACAGTCCGTCCGTTGCTGTACCCCCACCCCATTTAGATTTGGTTGAGGAAGTGGGGACGTCCGTTGTCGTCCAGCCGGCGTGTCAGAATGTCACAGCCCGTCTCCGTCACAAGCAGAGTGTGCTCAAACTGGGCTGAACGCTTCCCGTCCCGAGTCACAGCTGTCCAGCCGTCAGGCCACGTCTCGTCCTGCCAACCACCTACGCAGAACACACACAGGTATCCAGTATTAAGCACACAAGTACAGTTTTAAAACACACAAGTACAGTTTTAAAACACACAGGTACAGTTTTACACACTGTACATTCGGGAAGTATTCAGACCCCTTCCCCTTTTCCACATTTTGTTAAATTATAGCCTTATTCTAAAATTGATTAAATGTTTTTCGTCAATCTACACACAATACCTCATATTGACAACGTGAACAGGTTTTTAGACATTTTTGCAAATGTATTTAAAATAAAAAACAGAAATCCCTTATTTACATAAGTATTCAGACCCTTTCCTATGAGACTCAAAATTGAGCTCAGGTGCATCCTGTTTCCATTGATCATCCTTGAGATGTTTCTACAACTTCATTGGAGTCCACCTGTGGTAAATTCAATTGATTGGACTTGATTTGGAAAGGCACTCACCTGTCTATATAACGTCCCACAGTTGACAATGCATGTCAGAGCATAAAATCAAGCCATGAGGTCAAAGGAATTGTCCGTAGAGCTCCGAGACAGGATTGTATCGAGGCACAGATCTGGGGAAGGGTACCAAAACATTTCTGCAGCATTGAAGGTTCAAGAACACAGTGGCCTCCATCATTCTTAAATGGAAGAAGTTTGGAAACCACCAAAACCACCAAGACTCTTCCAAACTGAGCAATCGGGGGAGAAGGGCCTTGATCAGGGAGGTGACCAAGAACCCGATGGTCACTCTGACAGAGCTCCAGAGTTCCTCTGTGGAGATGGGAGAACCTTCCAGAAGGACAACCATCTCTGCAGCACTCCACCAATCAGGCCTTTATGGTAGAGTGGGCAGAAGGAAGCCACTCCTCAGTAAAAGGCACAAGATAGCCCAGTTGGAGTTTGCCAAAAGGCACCTAAAGGACTCTCAGACCATGAGAAACAAGATTCTCTGGCGTCATGTCTGGAGGAAACCTGGCACCATCTCTACGGTGAAGCATGGTGGTGGCAGCATCATGCTGTGGGAATGTTTTTCAGTGGAACGGCTGGGGAGACTAGTCAGGATCGAGGCAAAGATGAGAGGCCTGTAATTTTCATCATAGGTACACGTCAACTATGACAGACAAATTGAGAATTTTTTTTCCAGAAAATCACATTGTAGGATTTTTAATGAATTTATTTGCAAATTATGGTGGAAAATAAGTATTTGGTCACCTACAAACAAGCAAGATTTTTGGCTCTCACAGACCTGTAACTTCTTCTTTAAGAGGCTCCTCTGTCCTCCACTCGTTACCTGTATTAATGGCACCTGTTTGAACTTGCTATCAGTATAAAAGACACCTGTCCACAACCTCAAACAGTCACACTCCAAACTCCACTATGGCCAAGACCAAAGACCTGTCAAAGGACACCAGAAACAAAATTGTAGACCTGCACCAGGCTGGGAAGACTGAATCTGCAATAGGTAAGCAGCTTGGTTTGAAGAAATCAACTGTGGGAGCAATTATTAGGAAATGGAAGACATACAAGACCACTGATAATCTCCCTCCATCTGGGGCTCCATGCAAGATCTCACCCCATAGGGTCAAAATGATCACAAGAACGGTGAGCAAAAATCCCAGAACCACATGGGGGGACCTAGTGAATGACCCACAGAGAGCTGGGACCAAAGTAACAAAGCCTACCATCAGTAACACACTACGCCACCAGGGACTCAAATCCTGCTTAAGCCAGTACATGTCCAAGCCCGTCTGAAGTTTGATAGAGTGCATTTGGATGATCCAGAAGAGGATTGGGAGAATGTCATATGGTCAGATGAAACCAAAATAGAACTTTTTGGTAAAAACTCAACTCGTCGTGTTTAGAGGACAAAGAATGCTGAGTTGCATCCAAAGAACACCATACCTACTGTGAAGCATGGGGGTGGAAACATCATGCTTTGGGGCTGTTTTTCTGCAAAGGGACCAGGACGACTGATCCGTGTTAAGGAAAGAATGAATGGGGCCGTGTATCGTGAGATTTTGAGTGAAAACCTCCTTCCATCAGCAAGGGCATTGAAGATGAAACGTGGCTGGGTCTTTCAGCATGACAATGATCCCAAACACACCGCCCGGGCAACGAAGGAGTGGCTTCGTAAGAAGCATTTCAAGGTCCTGGAGTGGCCGAGCCAGTCTCGAGATCTCAACCCCATAGAAAATCTTTGGAAGGAGTTGAAAGTCCGTGTTGCCCAGCGACAGCCCCAAAACATCACTGCTCTAGAGGAGATCTGCATGGAGGAATGGGCCAAAATACCAGCAACAGTGTGTGAAAACCTTGTGAAGACTTACAGAAAACGTTTGACCTGTGTCATTGCCAACAAAGGGTATATAACAAAGTATTGAGAAACTTTTGTTATTGACCAAATACTTATTTTCCACCATAATTTGCAAATAAATTCATTAAAAATCCTACAATGTGATTTTCTGGATTTATTTTCCTCATTTTGTCTGTCATAGTTGACGTGTACCTATGATGAAAATTACAGGCCTCTCTCATCTTTTTAAGTGGGAGAACTTGCACAATTGGTGGCTGACTAAATACTTTTTTCCCCCACTGTACATAGAGATCCTTGATGAAAACCTGCTCCAGAGCGCTCAGGACCTCAGACTGGGGTGAAGGTTCACCTTCCAACAGGACAACGACCCTAAGCACACAGCCAAGACAATGAAGGAGTGGCTTCAGGACAAGTCTCAATGTCCTTGAGTGGCCCAGCCAGAGCCCGGACTTCAACCCAATTGAACATCTCTGGAGAGACCTTAAAATAGCTGTGCAGCGACGCTTCCCATCCAACCTGACAGAGCATGAGAGGATCTGCAGAGAAGAATGGGAGAAACTCCCCAAATACAGGTGTGCCAAGCTTGTAGCGTCATACCCAAGAATACTCGAGGCGGTAATTGATGCCAAATGTGCTTCAACAAAGTACTGAGTAAAGGGTCTGAATACTTATGCAAATGTGATATTTCCATTCATTGATTGATTTTTTCATAAATGTGCAAAGTTTTCTAAAAATCTGTTTTTGCTTTGTCATTACGAGGTATTGCATGTAGATTGATAAGGGGAAAAAATTATTTAATCAATTTTAGAATAAGGCTGTAATGTAACAAAACGAAGAAAAAGTCAAGGGGTCTGAATACTTTCCGAATGCACTGTAGGTATACAATTACCAACCATTACACACATACCGTAAGCACACACACAAACATACACAAAATGACACCCCAAATCTGCGGTCATGTCTCTGAGGGTCCTTACCTTCACAGATCATGGGCTCGATGGTGAATACATGGCCAGGCTTCATCACTCCGACCGCTTTGTTTTCTGCAGAAGAAAGAGGAAACCCACCGATTTATACATCTTCCCCCAAAGTCCTTTGAGGATTAATCAAGTAGGCTACTATGTTATCTAAGAAGGGAATGTCAATTTCACAAGCTTATTGGTGGAAGGAGACGGAGATGTACCCACTGGCATAGTGGGGCACGTTTGGGGCAGTGTGGAACAGTTTGTGGATGCCATGGCCACAGTAGCTCCGCACCACAGAGAAGCCGTTAGCCTGGGCATGTTTCTGGATGATGTTACCAAGCTCCCTGTAGCGGATACCAGGCTTTACTAGAGAAGGGAGAGGAAAAAAACCATTGAGATAGTGAACACATTTTATTTGTATATCTTTATCTGGCATCAGGTAAGAGATCCTACCGGAGTCAATGGCTTGCATAAGGCATTCGAAGGTGGTCTGGACCAGCTTTTTCGCCCCTTCATCCGCCTCTCCAACAAAGAAGGTCTCGTTGAGATCTCCGTGGAATCCATTGTGGTACACAGTAATATCCACTGAACAGGAGGGGGAGGGAAGATGCTGAACATTAGCAGAAATATATACAGTGCCAATAATAAGTATCCACTCCCCTTGGACTTCACATTTTATTGTGTTACAAAGTGGGATTAAAATTTATTTTATTGAGATTTTTTGTCACTGATGTACACAAAATATGTTGTAATGGGGCAAAATGCAAAATAAAGAAAGAAAAATAAACCATTATTTTATCATATACAGTGGGGAGAACAAGTATTTGATACACTGCCGATTTTGCAGGTTTTCCTACTTACAAAGCATGTAGAGGTCTGTAATTTTTAGCATAGGTACACTTCAACTGTGAGAGACGGAATCTAAAACAAAAATCCAGAAAATCACATTGTATGATTTTTAAGTAATTAATTTGCATTTTATTGCATGACATAAGTATTTGATCATCTACCAACCAGTAAGAATTCAGTCTCTCACAGACCTGTTAATTTTTCTTTAAGAAGCCCTCCTGTTCTCCACTCATTACCTGTATTAACTGCACCTGTTTGAACTTGTTACCTGTATAAAAGACACCTGTCTACACACTCAAACAGACTCCAACCTCTCCACAATGGCCAAGACCAGAGAGCTGTGTAAGGACATCAGGGATAAAATTGTAGACCTGCACAAGGCTGGGATGGGCTACAGGACAATAGGGAAGCAGCTTGGTAAGAGCTGTCTGTGTCTGTGAGTAACCACAGCAACAGCTCCGCTTGGGCTGCTCTGCTCAATGAAGAGATGAGCAGTTAGCGGTTAGCTACTTTTCATCACTAAACTCTGACAAAACTCAAGGAACATTTATTTTCAGTGAAATAATCTTTCCTGTTTTATATCTGACGAGGTTGCAGCACTTCTGACACTATGTTATGATCTTTGTCAGATTGACTGTACTGCGCAGCAGAGCACGAGCAAATGGCTCAGCGTCAAAATGTTAGTGATCAATTTAGTGATACCAGAGCCCTGCCTGTACACTAGTTATTGATGAAAAAACAGGGCCCATGTATAATGTCGGGGCCCGCCGGGCTTGGGTCGGGTTAGGAAGGACGACTATCTTTGTAGTGTCTGGGTCGTTTCATACACCATCCAGAGCTTAAGTGCTAACTTGACCATGCTTAACGGGATATTCAGTGTCTGCTTTTCATGTTTTACCCACCTACCAATATGTGCCCTTCTTTATGAGGCACTGGAAAAGCTCCCTGGTTTTATAGATTGAATCTGTGCTGGAAATTCAGAACTCGACTTAGGGACCTTACAGATGTTGTATAAAATGGGGTACAGGGGAAGAGGTAGTCATTAAAAAATCATGTTAACACCTATTTTTTCACACAGAGTGAGTCCAACTTCTTCTTACTCCTTAACTAATTTAGGCTTGCCATAACAAAGGGGGTGAATACTTATACAACCAAGATATTGGAGTTGTTTATTATTTGTTAACATTCATAATTTTATTTTCACTTTGACATTTCTGGATATTTGTGTAGATACATTTCAGTCACACTTTGTAACACAACAAAATGTGAAAAAGTAAAAGAGGGATAAATACTTAAAATATGCACTGTACATGATAGTGGGCAAAATGGCAAAGCTGAATGCTCATGAGACCATTTGTCTTGTCAAACCATGCTGTAAGTCAGAGGTTTTTGGCAGTGTCTCATGGGATCTTGCTCTTGAGAATAGTCTCGTTAGCAGAAATATATAGGACACAGGCTACATTTTGGTGGAAGTCCTATAGACTCTTGCTGAATACTAATAAAACCATTTCTCTTGTCAAACCATGATGTGAGCAAGAGATCTTTGGCAGTCTAATGGGAACTAGCACATTCTCTATGTGCATCTCAATAGTCTAGTGGCTCTCTCACCTATTTAAACCCCATCATACTCAATGATCTGAAAACACACATTAGGTGAAAGAATATGGAGGATGCCAAGTAAATAAAGATGAAGGGACTGAGTTGAGGCGAGGAAGCCACTTTATGCTATTGAGATTCCCCTTGGGAAACCTACCGTTGAGGATATCCCCATCCACCAGAGGTCTCCTGTCTGGGATGCCGTGGCAGATGACCTCGTTGACTGACGTGCAGCAAGACTTGGGAAAGTTGTAGTAGTTGAGAGGGGAGGGGTAACAGTTTCTGGCTGTGCAGGCCTGGAGGGAGGAAGTACTTGCACATCAACGATCAAGACGAGGGAGAGAGGAGAAAAGAGTGGATGGGAAGTAGAGGGAAAAGGAGGCTAGAGTCTTTACCAGGTGCACAGTGTGGTCAATCTCCTCCGTGGTCATGCCAGGTTTCACCATCAGGGCGGCGATGTCAAGCACCTCTCGGGCCAGCTACAAAAATACAAAAGTCTTTCCATTTCAAAACCACTGTTTTTAAAACTGTTTTTGTGTATGTTATTAACTGCACCAGCAAAAGGTTAAAAAACAATTGAATAATTTACCTTACACACAACTCTCATGCCTTCGATGTCTTCGGCAGGAAGGATCTTGATCTGTGAAGTGCCCTTCAAAGACTGCTCCGACTCAGACATGCCTTTTAAAAAAACAAGCGCGAAGATTAGGCATACTGGCTTCATTTTTAACATCACCATTCTACCCATATACCAAACTCACCCTGATCAGCTTTCCATCAAACTGAGTCAAAGAACATTACTCAGTCCAGTCAGACTTTCACTCAAAACAGACTACCATAGTCTACTGACTCAACCACCTCTTGCATCTGCTCAAACATTACTACTTAGTGTCACTACACTAAGTAGCTATGCTACTGGAAAGAGCTTTGCTACTGGAAAGAGCTTAAAGGGATACTTCGGGATTTTGGCAAATGAGGCCTTTTGTCTACTTCCCCATAGTCATATGAACTAGTGGATATCATTTTTATGTTTCTGTGTCCAGTATGAAGGAAGTTCGAGGTAGTTTGCAAGTCAAACAACGACTGGAAGTCTACGGGTATCTACTAGCATAGACACAGTACATTGCTTTAAAAAAAGATCAGAATTGGGCTGCCTATGTAAACGCAGCTTTTGAAGCCCACATCCTCAAGGAATATATTCACTGCATTAAAGTAGACACCAAACGTCCTCACCTAACCTGGCTATATGAAAGAAAGATAATACACTAACAGAGAACGTCACGAGGATGTAGTCCTATACAAGTCGACCAAGAGGCATGATAATATTGATCTGCAGACCTCCTGAAGCCATCACTGAATTCTGCGGCGCTCGAGATCAACCTCTACCCCTTACACTACACACCTGTATCGCTGAAAGGATCCTTCTTTTCCAGCTGAGTTTAATTTTCTCTATATTTCTTACTCCTATGCAAATATTTCAGAGCTACATAATTCTGTGGCATGGGGGCCTTTTTATTGACATAGGCATACAGTTATTCTGGTTGAGCCACATGGTTAGACTATTTTCAGTGAAAAGCCCCATGTCATTCTTCTTGTACAGTTATTATCTGGTTATCAGATCACAACACCAAACAATGTTTACATACAATGTATAAACCACGGCATTGATATGAGCTTCATAATCGGTGTAGGCAACATCACTGAAGCATGAGCCACAACCACATCATTAAGTTTATCAACCACTTAGCAGAGACGACACGATTACTGTACAAAACCCCCATCACTACGATAAAATACAGACCATAGCTCTACCGCAGCAGCAAAAGATGAATGAAAACAATGCATGCAAAAACACAATATCTTTGGCCATGCTTCCATTTCCTGCCTGGTGTTCGCAGATTGAGACATACGAAAGAAACAAAACAAAAAAGTGGCATACAACAAGAGGAGCGACAGTGTGTGGTGATGTGCTGCACAGATGGGGGGTATAAGGGATTGTTGTGGGTGAGGTAGGACGTACCTGCCATAAGACCCACTTCTGCTGCTGAAGTGATGAGTAGAAGAGAGCTTCAGACACCAGCCTCTCACACTCTCAATCATGCGAGCACACATACACGCACAGTCGCACACCCCCTCTCAAACTCACAAAATCACTTGCATACATAGCCAGACGCAAACAAAGTGGGAATGACCATGGTATCGACCAAGACGAATACGCTTTTTTCAGAGGGTAGCAAATTTATAAAGGAATGCCATTGTTTAAGCTACAGCTTGTCTACAGACTAAGCAGAGGTAAAACGTTATTCTAGGGTAAAGTTTACTAGTCGAATGGACTGAGTTGGAGTCAATTTCATTTCAATTTTGTCAATTAAGGAATGAATTTCTTAATTGACAGAGTTCAAGTGCTATTGACCCCAAATCTTGCTAAGAAGCTAGCAAAAAGACAGACTCACTAGCCAGGTTCACGCTGTGTAGACTAGACTCAGGACGGCAGGAAGCGATCCGATGCCATTAACAATGAACAGCACCGTGGCAGACTTGCCAGACTCAAATCACATTTTATTGGTTGCATATACACTACCAGCCAAAAGTTTGGACACACCTACTAATTCAATGGGTGTTCTTTATTTTTACATCGTAGAATAATAGTGAAGACATCAAAACTATGAAATAACATACGGAATCATGTAGTAACCTAAATATTTTACATTTGGGATTCTTCAAAATAGCCACCCTTTGCCTTGATGACAGCTTTGCACACTCCTGGCATTCTCTCAACCAGCTTCATGAGGTAGTCACCCGGAATGCATTTCAATTAACAGGTGTGCCTTGTTCAAAGTTAATTTGTGGAATTTCTTTCCTTCTTAATGTGTTTTTGGTAAAAGACCAAGTCCATATTATGGCAAGAACAGCCAATTCGACCGGTGGAAATGTGTCCTTTGGTCTAGAGTCCAAATTGGAGATTTTTGGTTCCAACCGCCGTGTCTTTGTGAGACGCGGTGTGGGTGAACGGATTATCTCTGCATGTGTAGTTCCCACCGTAAAGCATGGAGGATGCGGTGTTATAGTGCTTTGCTGGTGACACTGTCTGTGATTTATTTAGAATTCAAGGCACACTTAACCAGCATGGCTACCACAGCATTCTGCAGCGATACGACATCCCATCTGGTTGGGCTTAGTGAGACGATCATTTGTTTTTCAACAGGACAATGACCCAACACACCTCCAGGCTGTGTAAGGGCTATTTTACCAAGAGTGTGATGGAGTGCTGCATCAGATGACCTGGCCTCCACAATCCCCCGACCTCAACCCAATTGAGATGGTTTGGAATGAGTCGGACGGCAGAGTGAAGGAAACGCAGCCGACAAGTGCTCAGCATATGTGGGAACTCCTTCAAGACTATTGGAATAGCATTCCAGGTGAAGCTGGTTGAGAGAATGCCAAGTGTGTGCCTAGCTGTAATCAAGGCAAAGGGTGGCTATTTGAATATATATTTCAATCAATTTTCAATCAATTTTATTTTATATAGCCCTTCTTACATCAGCTAATATCTCGAAGTGCTGTACAGAAACCCAGCCTAAAACCCCAAACAGCTAGTAATGCAGGTGTAGAAGCACGGTGGCTAGGAAAAACTCCCTAGAAAGGCGAAAACCTAGGAAGAAACCTAGAGAGGAACCAGGCTATGAGGGGTGGCCAGTCCTCTTCTGGCTGTGCCGGGTGGAGATTATAACAGAACCATGCCAAGATGTTCAAAAATGTTCATAAGTGACAAGCATGGTCAAATAATAATCAGGAATAAATCTCAGTTGGCTTTTCATAGCCGATCATTAAGAGTTTGAAAACAGCAGGTCTGGGACAGGTAGGGGTTCCATAACCGCAGGCAGAACAGTTTAAACTGGAATAGCAGCAAGGCCAGGCGGACTGGGGACAGCAAGGAGTCACCACGGCCGGTAGTCCCAACGTATGGTCCTAGGGCTCAGGTCTCTCAGTTGGCTTTTCATAGCCGATCATTAAGAGTTGAAAACAGCAGGTCTGGGACAGGTAGGGGTTTCGTAGCCGCAGGCAGAACAGTTGAAACTGGAATAGCAGCAAGGCCAGGCGGACTGGGGACAGCAAGGTGTCATCATGCCCGGTAGTCCTGACGTATGGTCCTAGGGCTCAGGTTCTCAGAGAGAACGAGAGAATTAGAGAGAGCATACTTAAATTCACACAGGACACTGGATAAGACAGGAGAAGTACTCCAGGTATAACCAACTAACCCCAGCCCCCCGACACATAAACTACTGCAGCATAAATACTGGAGGCTGAGACAGGAGCGGTCCGGAGACACTGTGGCCCCATCCGAAGAAACCCCCGGACAGGGCCAAACAGGAAGGATATAACCCCACCCACTCCGCCAAAGCACAGCCCCCGCACCACTAGAGGGATATCCCCAACCACCAACTTACAATCCTGAGACAAGGCCGAGTATAGCCCACAGAGGTCTCCACCACAGCACAAACCAAGGGGGGGGCGCCAACCCAGACAGGAAGATCACGTCAGTAACTCAACCCACTCAAGTGACGCACCCCTCCCAGGGACGGCATGAAAGAGCACCAGCAAGCCAGTGACTCAGCCCCTGCAACAGGGTTAGAGGCAGAGAACCCCAGTGGAGAGGGGAACCGGCCTGGCAGAGACAGCAAGGGCTGTTCGTTGCTCCAGCCTTTCCGTTCACCTTCACACTCCTGGGCCAGACTACACTCAATCATATGACCTACTGAAGAGATAAGTCTTCAGTAAAGACTTAAAGGTTGAGACCGAGTCTGCGTCTCTCACATGGGTAGGCAGACTGTTCCATAAAAATGGAGATCTATAGGAGAAAGCCCTGCCTCCCGCTGTTTGCTTAGAAATTCTAGGGACAATTAGGAGGCCTGCGTCTTGTGACCGTAGCGTACGTATTGGTATGTACGGCAGGACCAACTCGGAAAGATAGGTAGGAGCAAGCCCATGTAACGCTTTATAGGTTAACAGTAAAACCTTGAAATCAGCCCTTGCCTTAACAGGAAGCCAGTGTAGGGAAGCTAGCACTGGAGTAATATGATCAAATTTCTTGGTTCTAGTCAGGATTCTAGCAGCCGTATTTAGCACTAACTGAAGTTTATTTAGTGCTTTATCCGGGTAGCCGGAAAATAGAGCATTGCAGTAGTCTAACCTAGAAGTAACAAATGCATGGATTAATTTTTCTGCATCATTTTTGGACAGAAAATTTCTGATTTTTGCAATGTTACGTAGATGGAAAAAAGCTGTCCTTGAAACAGTCTTGATATGTTCGTCAAAAGAGAGATCAGGGTCAAGAGTAACGCCTAGGTCCTTCACAGTTTTATTTGAGACGACTTTACAACCATCAAGATGAACATATTTGATATGTTTAACACTTTTTTGGTTACTACATGATTCCATGTGTGTTATTTTATAGTTTTGATGTCTTCACTATTATTCTAGAAAACAGTAAAAATAAAGAAAAACCCTTGATTGAGTAGGTGTGTACAAACTTTTGACTGGTACTGTACATATTTAGCAGATGTTTTTGCGGGTGTAGCGAAATGCTTATATTCCTAGGTCCAACAGACTGTCTGGCGATCAATGCTGGGCAAGGACAACAAAGCAAATCAACGGTTGTGCTGCTTATGGTTATATTTAACCCAGCCCAGATGTATTAGGTCCAGATTTTTTCAATTTCGAAGTGCCTAGAAATCTAGGTTACATTCTAATTTTGACAAGACTGCAATGCAGAGAACATCAGAACTGGGAAGTGACTAATGTGAAATAGTTTATGAGTAAAGTTATTCATTCACATATAACAGGCTTAGTGCTGGCTAACTGGTCAAATGTATGTTATGCAGTAGTTGGCCAGCATCAACATCTCAATCATATTCATATTCTATGCATGCTCATTTCTATTTATCCAAGTTTGCATGGTTGCCTAGCAACATGTGTTTTGCCAGGATAATTTGGCCATGAAGGAAAATGTTCAAGGCCCTTGCCATCCAGAGAAACTGAACTGGAATTCACAGTGTGAGTGTGCACTAGCTACTACTTACTCTCAGACTCTGCAGCTTCAGTAGAGAAATACATAGGTACAGTGAGGGGAAAAAGTATTTGAACCCCTGCTGATTTTGTACTTTTGCCCACTGACAAAGAAATGATCAGTCTATAATTTTAATGGTAGGTTTATTTGAACAGCGAGAGACAGAATAACAACAACAAAATCCAGAAAAACGCATGTCAAAAATGTTATAAATTGATTTGCGTTTTAATGAGGGAAATAAGTATTTGACCCCTCTGCAAAACATGACTTAGTACTTTGTGGCAAAACCCTTGTTGGCAATCAGAGGTCAGATGTTTCTTGTAGTTGGCCACCAGGTTTGCACACATCTCAGGAGGGATTTTGTCCCACTCCTCTTTGCAGATCTTCTCCAAGTCATTAAGGTTTCGAGGCTGACGTTTGGCAACTCGGACCTTCAGCTCCCTCCACAGATGTTCTATGGGATTAAGGTCTGCAGACTGGCTAGGCCACTCCAGGACCTTAATGTGCTTCTTCTTGAGCCACTCCTTTGACCCAAAACACACGGCCAACGCAACATTGTCATGCTGGAATACCCATCCACGACCCATTTTCAATGCCCTGGCTGAGGGAAGGTTCTCACCCAAGATTTGACGGTACATGGCCCCGTCCATCGTCCCTTTGATGCGGTGAAGTTGTCCTGTCCCCTTAGCAGAAAAACACCCCCAAAGCATAATGTTTCCACCTCCATGTTTGACGGTGGGGATGGTGTTCTTGGGGTCATAGGCAGCATTCCTCCTCCTCCAAACACGGTGAGTTGAGTTGATGCCAAAGAGCTCGATTTTGGTCTCATCTGACCACAACACTTTCACCCAGTTCTCCTCTGAATCATTCAGATGTTCATTGGCAAACTTCAGACGGGCCTGTATATGTGCTTTCTTGAGCAGGGGGACCTTGCGGGCGCTGCAGGATTTCAGTCCTTCACGGCGTAGTGTGTAACCAATTGTTTTCTTGGTGACTATGGTCCCAGCTGCCTTGAGATCATTGACAAGAGCCTCCCGTGTAGTTCTGGGCTGATTCCTCACCGTTCTCATGATCATTGCAACTCCACGAGGTGAGATCTTGCATGGAGCCCCAGGCCGAGGGAGATTTGACAGTTATTTTGTGTTTCTTCCATTTGCGAATAATCGCACCAACTGTTGTCACCTTCTCGCCAAGCGGCTTGGCAATGGTCTTGTAGCCCATTCCAGCCTTGTGTAGGTCTACAATCTTGTCCCTGACATCCTTGGAGAGCTCTTTGGTCTTGGCCATGGTGGAGAGTTTGGAATCTGATTGATTGCTAATGTGGACAGGTGTCTTTTATACAGATAACAAGCTGAGATTAGGTGCACTCCCTTTAAGAGTGTGCTCCTAATCTCAGCTCGTTACCTGTATAAAATACACCTGGGAGCCAGAAATCTTTCTGATTGAGAGGGGGTCAAATACTTATTTCCCTCATTAAAATGCAAATAATGTATAACATTTTTGACACGCGTTTTTCTGGATTTTTTTGTTGTTATTCTGTCTCTCACTGTTCAAATAAACCTACCATTAAAATTATAGACTGATCATTTCTTTGTCAGTGGGGAAACGTACAAAATCAGCAGGGGATCAAATACTTTTTCCCCCTCACTGTATAGTAACATCAGTCTAAATGAGATTACTTGTTGCATTTTTAAAAGGGTTGTGGGATCATAGCCATATGAATGCATGGAGTTCGCCTCATGCCATGTTCAAACATTGAAAATCGGCAGCAAAATTGAGCTATTTTGGCTGGCCTTACGCAAGATGTGGCTGCAACTAAAATGGCAGTCCCTGATCTGACGACGAACAACTGACGTGACATTATCTCACTCGTGTCCCTGCATGCCATTTGGATGAATGTGCCATGAGTGGAGAGACCGCAACCATGGCCATATGTGGAGAGACCGTAACCATGGCCACGAGTGGAGACACCGTAACCATGGCTACCTGGAGGGTGATCAGCATTAGTGGTACACGACCCCAGGATTTTTGGAGTCTGTGGTTGGAGTCGTAGGAGTCAACTCTTACTCAACTCCCAAAACACACTGAAACGGATGCGCACACACATACACACCACCTCACTATTGCAGAGTCCTACTAGGAAGACTACATTTGCGTTCTAGAGGACTGACATGAGCATGATGCTGCCCATTTGCCTAGAAAAGGCCTATTTTGTTTGAATATAGGTGATGTGTAGGAACTACAACATTTCAGTGATATTTCTGCTGTGTGCAGCCTTGACAGATCCCATGGGATGATGCTGCTCACTCTACGCCGATAAGCCTATTCTTTGCCATGTTATAGCCCTATTCGGACGGTATCTAGAGACGTTGGTTTTGTAATTATTATCCAAGCATGTACGTTACCTCTAGAGGACGATTCACACAGGATAGACGATAATAGGCTACACTGATAACTCGTGCTTGGCTGCCAAAATGTATAGGTTTCCCCATAATATTTAAATTGATGAAGTCTGATCATTATAATTATTTTAGCGATCCATCCATGGTAGACATCCTTCCTAATAACAATGCCCCCCACCCTGCTGATTTGAGCTACTGAACCATATTTTCACTTGACTGTGTTTATGGATGAGAAAGTGAACTTGCCATTTTCAAAACGTTTAGCGGGGATGCTGCTCTGTGATCTATTGCCTAGGACAGCTACCATCCAGTAGGTTCACTCCAACCCTAGCGTATCTGATTCAATAATTAGCTGGTTGATAAACTGACTCAGATTAGTTAGGCTACAACTGGGGTTGGAGCGAAAACCTACAGGAAGGTAGCTCTCCAGGAACAGGGTTGGAGAGCCCTGACCTAGGACATCAACAGCCAGCCAGGGTTTCATTAAGCAATAGGCACTACTTTTTATTGAACATTTAAGCCTAATTAGACTGATGTTCAACTTCATTTCCCTGGCACTATGAAGAATAGTTTAGCCATACTCATTGATAGCCTAATATACAGTGGGGAGAACAAGTATTTGATACACTGCCGATTTTGCAGGTTTTCCTACTTACAAAGCATGTAGAGGTCTGTAATTTTTATCATAGGTACACTTCAACTGTGAGAGACGGAATCTAAAACAAAAATCCAGAAAATCACATTGTATGATTTAAGTAATTAATTTGCATTTTATTGCATGACATAAGTATTTGATACATCAGAAAAGCAGAACTTAATATTTGGTACAGAAACCTTTGTTTGCAATTACAGAGATCATACGTTTCCTGTAGGTCTTGACCAGGTTTGCACACACTGCAGCAGGGATTTTGGCCCACTCCTCCATACAGACCTTCTCCAGATCCTTCAGGTTTCGGGGCTGTCGCTGGGCAATACGGACTTTCAGCTCCCTCCAAAGATTTTCTATTGGGTTCAGGTCTGGAGACTGGCTAGGCCACTCCAGGACCTTGAGATGCTTCTTACGGAGCCACTCCTTAGTTGCCCTGGCTGTGTGTTTCGGGTCGTTGTCATGCTGGAAGACCCAGCCACGACCCATCTTCAATGCTCTTACTGAGGGAAGGAGGTTGTTGGCCAAGATCTCGTGATACATGGCCCCATCCATCCTCCCCTCAATACGGTGCAGTCGTCCTGTCCCCTTTGCAGAAAAGCATCCCCAAAGAATGATGTTTTCACCTCCATGCTTCACGGTTGGGATGGTGTTCTTGGGGTTGTACTCATCCTTCTTCTTCCTCCAAACACGGCGAGTGGAGTTTAGACCAAAAAGCTCTATTTTTGTCTCATCAGACCACATGACCTTCTCCCATTCCTCCTCTGGATCATCCAGATGGTCATTGGTAAACTTCAGACGGGCCTGGACATGCGCTGGCTTGAGCAGGGGGACCTTGCCTGCGCTGCAGGATTTTAATCCATGACGGCATAGTGTGTTACTAATGGTTTTCTTTGAGACTGTGGTCCCAGCTCTCTTCAGGTCATTGACCAGGTCCTGCCGTGTAGTTCTGGGCTGATCCCTCACCTTCCTCATGATCATTGATGCCCCACGAGGTGAGATCTTGCATGGAGCCCCAGACCGAGGGTGATTGACCGTCATCTTGAACTTCTTCCATTTTCTAATAATTGCGCCAACAGTTGTTGCCTTCTCACCAAGCTGCTTGCCTATTGTCCTGTAGCCCATTCCAGCCTTGTGCAGGTCTACAATTGTATCCCTGATGTCCTTACACAGCTCTCTGGTCTTGGCCATTGTGGAGAGGTTGGAGTCTGTTTGATTGAGTGTGTGGACAGGTGCAGTTAATACAGGTGATGAGTGGAGAACAGTGGCTTCTTAAAGTGGCTTCTTAAAGAAAAACTAACAGGTCTGTGAGAGCCGGAATTCTTACTGGTTGGTAGGTGATCAAATACTTATGTCATGCAATAAAATGCACATTAATTACTTAAAAATCATACAATGTGACTTTCTGGATTTTTGTTTTAGATTCCGTCTCTCACAGTTGAAGTGTATCTATGATAAAGATTACAGACCTCTACATGCTTTGTAAGTAGGAAAACCTGCAAAATCGGCAGTGTATCAAATACTTGTTCTCCCCACTGTATACACTTGAATATACTTTTGGTGAATTTACAAGGCATTGCTAGATACAGACTACCAAGATAGACTATGCACACGGTTCTGACCGTCTCTCTGCCTGGCCTGCTCCGCTCTCCCCCTCGCCTGGTTCTGACTGTCTCTCTGCCTACCCCGCTCCTCTCTCTCCCTCGCCTGGTTTTGACCGTCCCCCTGCCTGCCCCGCTCCTCTCTCTCCATCACCTGGTTCTGACTGTCTCTCTGCCTGGCCCGCTCCGCTCTCCCTCGCCTGGTTCTGACTGTCTCTCTGCCTGGCTCGCTCCGCTCTCCCTCGCCTGGTTCTGACTGTCTCTCTGCCTGCCCCGCTCCTCTCTCCCTCGCCTGGTTCTGACTGTCTCTCTGCCTGGCCCGCTCCTCTCTTCCTCGCCTGGTTCTGACTGTCTCTCTGCCTGGCTTGCTCCGCTCTCCCTCGTCTGGTTCTGACCGTCTCTCTGCCTGCCCCGCTCCTCTCTCCCTCACCTGGTTCTGACTGTCTCTCTGACTGCCCCGCTCCTCTCTCCCTCACCTGGTTCTGACCGTCTCTCTGCCTGCCCCGCTCCTCTCTCCCTCACCTGCTTCCGACCGTCTCTCTGCCTGCCCCGCTCCTCTCTCCCTCACCTGCTTCCCTTTCTCTTCCCTATGAAAACCGCTGGTGTGTTTGGTCTTCGGTCTGTTGCGCGTAGAATAGCTCAGCCTACTCATTGATAATAATAATAAAGCCCCTACTTTAGTGAACTTGCGCGAGACATTGCAAGCCAAGAAATTGTGAAATACACAATTCATAAGCTTGACAACCAGAAATGGGAAACGACACCGGGAGTCGAGGAATCTATTATTGTGGAGTCGACTCCCCACCACTAATCAGCAGTCAGGTGATGTAGGGTGCGTTTGTAAATTCACTCCGATTTCAGAGCACTCTCGTTTGAGTGTGCCAGAGTGCAGAATAGCTGATGAATTTACAAATCGCTCAACACCCGTTGAATATGACCGGTGTCAGTAAAAGTCGGCAAAAAAACAATTAAATTGATGCCAGCAGCACAGTTAGTCACCAACGCTCTAGATAACATGAAAACAGCCTAATCAGCTCTGCTAGAGCAAGTAAAATGGTCAGAGTGATGTGTTCTCTTATGTATGTCTGGAAGTAGCTAGCAAGCTAGCTAACATTAGCCAGTTAGCTTGGGTGCTTGACTGCCATTGTAAGGCCAGAACGCTCGGATCAACCCTACTCCTCGGCCAGAGCGTCCAGTGTGTGCTCTGAACGCTCCGAGAACTAAACGCTCTGAATTTATGAACGGACTGGATGCTCGGCCTCAAGGTTACCATGGATACATAATGAATGACCAGCTTTAGTGGAATCTAGGGCTGGGGCAGTAACCAATTTTCTATGACTGATACTGTATGTCAGGTGAGATGTTAAACAGAAACATCAATACTTTTCTGGGAAGTGTCGTTCCGGTCTTTTTCGATACTAGATTATGAAAAACGGTTCGGTACTAGATATTTATTATATATTTTTTTACCTTCACGGATCAAGTCAGTCTATCAGTGCAGCCGATCTCTTATTATATAGTGCACACCGTTCCTCCTCCACTTACTCATTGGTAGCCTGCACTGGGAGTCTGGGCTGCATCAGGTTAGCTCCCCACTCATGCTGCACAGAAGTTAACATACTTGAATAATGCGACACGGCATGTAGAAATGTAGAAACTTAATTACTGTTCGCAAAACAATGTCCATACAGGCTAGAACACTTTACAACGCAAGATGATACTGGTAACTTCCAGCTTTATATGTTAACTTTCCTTGCTAGCTGACAGCTAAAGCTACCATCAATTCATTACCCTAGTACTTTGTGATAATGTGCAAACCATAATGCAAAATATGCCACCAAAACTATTCATTCATTATTTGGTCTCTCGCTCATGTCTCTCCCATTATCTATGGCCTCAGCGAATTGACTGTGTTGCAATTACTGGTTAATGAGACAGCGCACATTTTTATAAAAGAGGCTACACTACCAGTCAAAGGTTTGGACACACCTACTCATTCAAGGGTTTTTCCTTTATAATTTTTTTTATACCATTTTTTAAATTGTAGAATAATAGTGAAGACATCAAAACTATGAAATAACACATATGGAATCATGTAGTAACCAAAAAAGTGTTAAACAAATCAAAATATATTTTATATTTGAGATTCTTCAAATAGCCACTACCATGAGGTAGTCACCTGGAATGCATTTTAATTAACAGGTATGACTTTTTAAAAGTTAATTTGTGGAATTTCTTTCCTTTTTAATGCGATTGAGCCAATCAGTTGTGTTGTGACAAGGTAGGGGTGGTATACAGAAGATAGCCTTATTTGGTAAAAGACCAAGTCCATATTATGGCAAGAACAGCTCAAATAACCAAAGAGAAACAACAGTCCATCATTACTTTAAGACATGAAGGTCAGTCAATAGGGAACATTTCAATAACTTTGAAAGTTTCTTCTAGTGCAGTCGCAAAAACCATCCAGCGCTATGATGAAACTGGCTCTCATGAGGACAGCCACAGGAATGGAAGACCCAGGCTTACCTCTGCTGCAGAGGATAAGTTCATTAGAGTTAACAGCCTCAGAAATTGCAGCCCAAATAAATGCTTCAGAGTTAAGTCACAGACACATCTCAACATCAACTTTTCAGATGGGACTGTGTGAATCAGGCCTTCATGGTCGAATTGCTGGAAAGAAACCACTACTAAAGGACACCAATAAGAAGAAGAGACCTGCTTGGGCCAAGAAATATGAGCAATGGATATTAGACTGGTGGAAATGTGTCCTTTGGGCTGGAGTCCAAATTGGGAGATTTTTGGTTCCAACCGCCGTGTCTTTGTGAGACGCGGTGTGGGTGAACGGATGATCTCTGCATGTGTAGTTCCCACCGTGAAGCATGGAGGAGGTGTTATGGTGTGGGGGTGCTTTGCTGGTGACACTGTCTGTGATTTATTTAGAATTTAAGGCACACTTAACAAGCATGGCTCCCACAGCATTCTGCAGCGATAAGCCATCCCATCTTGTTTGAGCTTAGTGGGACTCTCATTTGTTTTTCAAAAGGACAATGACCCAACACACCTTCAGGCAGTGTAAGGGCTATTTTCCCAAGAAGGAGGGTGATGGTGTGCTGCATCAGATGACCTGGCCTCCACAATCCCCCGACCTCAACCCAATATAGATGGTTTGGGATGAGTCAGACGGCAGAGTGAAGGAAAAGCAGCCAACAAGTGCTCAGCATATGTGGGAACTCCTTCAAGAGCGTTGGAAAAGCATTCCAGGTGAAGCTGGTTGAGAGAATGCCAAGACTGTGCAAAGCTGTCAAAAGGCAAAGGGTGGCTATTTGAAGAATCTCCAATATAAAATATATTTTGATTTGCTTAACACTTTTTGGTTACTACATGATTCCATATATGTTATTTCATAGTTTTGATGTCTTCACTCTTATTATAAAATGTAGAAAATAAAGAAAATCCCTTGAATGAGTAGGTGTCCAAACTTTTGACTGGTACTGTACTTCTATGTAAATGTTGTTGATAAAATAAGTCACAAATCAAAGGGAAACAGGTTGTAATCTGTAGCCCCATGTAATCAGCCAAAACAAGCTCAATAACGCAATGCATGCACACACTCCTATTGAATATACATTCACCTGTATCGTGGATAGATATAGGCTACATCTTGATGTACCCAGTTTAAGAGATTGACCATACAAATAAATGATTACCATTATGTTATGTTGTTAGATTGGTAAAAACAAAGTCAAATTGATTGTATGATTGTTCATTAATGCATACATGGCTGTCTGAAAAATGTAGACATTTACATTTTAGTCATTTAGCAGACGCTCTTGTCCAGAGCGACTTTCATGAGCAATTAGGGTTAAGTGCCTTGCTCAAGGGCACAGACAGATTTTTCACCTAGTCGGCTCGGGGATTAGAACCAGCGACCTTTCGGTTACTGGCACAACGCTCTTAACCACTAAGCTACCTGCCGAAGTAAAAAAAAAATTGAATGTAGTGATATTGAACTCAAAAGATGCCCAACGATTGAACAGAGTAGTAGCTGAGTTTCTGCCTGGATCAGGTGCCATTCCGTGACTTTGGCTAATATGCCTTATTATTTTGTCATGGTATCGTTTCGGTTTCGAGTATCGTGATGGTATTGAGTATTGTGATAAGAAACCTGGTATCGAAGTCAACATTATGGTATCATGACAACACTTTCTGGGTATAGTACTGGGTATTGACAGTGTACATTTTCCTCGGATAAAGTGTAATTTACATTTAAGTCATTTAGCAGACGCTCTTATCCAGAGCGACTTACAGTTAGTGAGTGCATACATTTTTCATACTGTTTCATAATGTTTCAATATCAACACAATTCATGACAAAGAATACTTGCTTTGAGAAGATTTTCAAAGAAACCACAGGATTTCATAATAATTCAAAGCAACTGGAGGCGGTCTCAGTCTAAGAGGAGTAGCGTTACCTAGTGGATGATCAGCATAGTCAGGTCTTTGGATGTCACTGGGGACAGTCCTCATGGGAGTCTACAAGGGGGAACCAATGACAGGAGAGATTGATTACATGGAGCTCACAGAAGACACCAACAAGAAGAGCGATTACAGACATGATTACAAAGCTCACAGGGGCTAATGAGTAAACTTTACACAAAGCTTGTGTGGTTTATGTCTATTAATCATGTTGTGTTGACATTAGTTGGCCTACTATGTAACTAGGAAAAAACGCTCCTACATAAAATATCTTATAAGCACATTAGCACCATTTAGATATGTACAAGAAAGGTGTTCTTACGAGTGGGTAGTGAGGGCGTAGTTTGCCCGTGTAGCGGTAGCCAGGCCATGGGTCTGTGTTGGTGTCGTTCTCCACGCAGTTCTTTGCCTCATCCTGGTTATCATCCTCTGCAAATCAGAATATAATTTAGGTCATCTGATTTGACACCATTGTGAGAGATCCCAGTTAGGTGTTCACACATACACTACCGTTCAAAAGTTTGGGGTCACTTAGAAATTCTTGTTTTCGAAAGAAAAGCAAAAAAATGTATCCATTAAAATAACATCAAATTGATCAGAAATACAGTGTGGACATTGTTAATGTTGTAAATGACTATTGTAGCTGGAAACGGCTGATTTTTTATGGAATATCTACATAGGCGTACAGAGGCCCATTATCAGCAACCATCAGTCCTGTGTGCCAATGGCACGTTGTGTTTGCTAATCCAAGTTTATCATTTTCAAATAGGTAATTGATCATTAGAAAACCCTTTTGCAATTATGTTAGCACAGCTGAAAACTGTTGTGCTGATTAAAGAAGCAATAAAACTGGCCTTCTTGAGACTAGTTGAGTATCTGGAGCATCAGCAATTGGCAGCTTCATTAAATAGTACCCGCAAAACACCAGTCTCAACGTCAACAGTGAAGAGGCGACTCTGGGATGCTGACCTTCTAGGCAGAGTTGCAAAGAAAAAGCCCTAAGGTCAGCATCCCGGAGTCGCCTCTTCACTGTTGACGTTGAGACTGGTGTTTTGCGGGTACTATTTAATGAAGCTGCCAGTTGAGGACCTGTGAGGCATCCGTTTCTCAAACTAGACACTAATGTATTTGTCCTCTTGCTCAGTTGTGCCCCGGGGCCTCCCACTCCTCTTTCTATTCTGGTTAGAGCCAGTTTGCGCTGTTCTGTGAAGGGAGTAGTACACAGCGTTGTACGAGATCTTCAGTTTCTTGGCAATTTCTCTCATGGAATAGCCTTCATTTCTCAGAACAAGAATGACAAGTTTCAGAAGAAAGTTCTTTGTTTCTGTCCATTTTGAGCCTGTAATCGAACCCACAATTATTGATGCTCCAGATACTCAACTAGTCTCAAGAAGGCCAGTTTTGTTGCTTCTTTAATCAGCACAACAGTTTTCAGCTGTGCTAACATAATTGCAAAAGGGTTTTTAATGATCAATTAGCCTTTAAAAATGATAAACTTGGATTAGCAAACACAACCTGCCATTGGAACACAGGACTGATGGTTGCTGATAATGGCCCTCTGTAAGCCTATGTAGATATTCCATTAAAGATCAGCCGTTTCCAGCTACAATAGCCATTTACAACATTAATAATGTCTACACTGTATTTCTGATCAATTTTATGTTATTTTAATGGACAAATAAATTGCTTTTCTTTCGAAAACAAGGTAATTTCTAAGTGACCCCAAACTTTTGAACGGTAGTGTACACACTAGACTAAGGCGGGTTGGGCACGCTTAGCCTATGAGGGCCAAGTGGGGGTACAGGTTTTTGTTCCAGCCAAGCGGTAAAATGCCCAAATCTACTAACCAACTAAATAATTGTCTTTAATGGTGACTTTGTTTAGTTGAATCAGGTGTGTTGCTGCCTGGCTGGGGGGTGGGGACCTGCACCCCCACCGGCCCTCTCAGGTTGTCCGCCCCTGCTCTAATGGCTTGTACTGAGTGCAGTGTCTCATCCATTTTGAAAGGCTACACCATTGCTCTATTCCACCATCAAAAATAGAGGATGGAAAAGCTTTGGCAATTATGTTGGCTTTCACCTATTCTATGCTTTCAAATTATAGGTCAGGTAAGAATAGGAACATTGACAAACGCCATGTAGGGACATTGTGGTCTGTTTGAAAAATTATTTGGAAGGGAGTAGGCCTATGTGATAGAATATTGCTGAGGATACATACTTGCTTTTTTGTGCAGCTGCTTGTGAGTGGCCCAGCTCCCTTTGAAGCACTCCTGAATGAGAGGACAACGAGAGGAGGGAGAAATACAGGACTCTGTAGGGGTGTACAGGTTTCAATGGCAGCAGTGTCTGGCACTGGCACTAATTGCGGAATTAATTCCTCTAATCGTCTGTGGACTGGGAGTTGTGCATCCCTGCTCAATATTAAAGGCAGAGTGAGTGAAACCAATGGGCTCTGAATTTCATACAATTACATAAACCACTTTTGTTTCCAACAGTGTCATTGAGGAATACTGCCATTTAGGCTAGTTGAAGTGGCAATAAGACATACAAGGCTAAGATATAACTTTCTTTAAAGACTTGGTCAATGGCCAGTTGACCATGGGCTAACCTCTTTGCTGACCACTAGAATAAGGAGAGAGTAGTGGGGTAAAAATATCCCTTAGACTGCAACTAGCCTCATAGCTCTGGGTGGTATAGAGGCTTTGACAGAGCTGCCTGTATGGAACATCACAGCAGAGCCACCTCCCCATCTGTCTCTGCCAAAAATTAATCTAGGCCTACACTGCCAGAGAAGTCTAAGCTTTGAACTAATTACACTGCCTTTTATCCTTATCGCTAATGGTACACAGCTAAACTGCCACTTGGGCCTGCATCTTTGGCAATTTCAATGATTTCTTGAGTGGGATACATAATCTTAGTTACCCATTGGTAATGGTATGCATTAATTTAACAGTTTTCAAAGTGACAGTGAAAGCTGCTCAACATTTCAGACAAGCAAGCCACAGGTGGTTTACAGCCAGGCCAGCGGCAGAGAAATCAAATGAATGAACATGGCTAGCTACATCAGCTTGTAGAAAGCATGCCTCAGTTAGCTCTACCTTGTTCGGCTAGTTAACCATTTCATTCACTGCAATAAACAATGTCAATGAGCAAGTTAGGCTATCTAGCCAGCTAACGTCGTTAGTTTGCTAGACTTTGCAAACTTGATGCTCAGATTAACTAACAGACTTAACGTTAGCTAATTAGCTAGCTAACGTTAGTAGCTAGCTAGCAACTAACATGCTAACAAACCCATAAAGAAAACTTTTCAACAAGCATGTTTCATACATAATTATAACGTTAGTTATTGACTTCAAATCAAATTCCTAGATAATGCATTTGCAAACCTTTACTTTTTAGCTAACGTTAGGGTTGTATGCAGAAGAATGCTTGTAAGTTAGCTAGTCAGCTTCAAGTGCTAGGCTAGCTAAAGGGGTGTGTGAGGAAACGCAATCAGGATTCAGGGCCGTTATGTTACCTCGTGATAAATTATGTATTTCTGGGCCGCTGTGTATCATGTCAGACCCCTCTCTCACTGAATGAATTAGAAAATGAATGTTACCTGAGAGCAGAAGTATGAGCCTTGGATCCCAAGCTTGATGCAGGTTGGACATTGAAGTTTGGCCTCGTTGCTACAGCCTTCTGTTTCGCATTCCCGAGCCTCGATAGCCGCCATGCCTGCAGTCTGGAGGGGTGGAGACTGGGGAGTGGACTGGACGGTCTGTTAGCTGGAGAGAACCTCGCGAGCGCAGCCTCAGCACATAATTATGAGATATTCAACATGTAGTTGTGACCTTGGCTGGCTATTTTATATGCTGAAATAAAGTATATTTGTGTGTTCACCATAAAAATAGATGGCGTTTACAATACAATTGTGTATTGACTGTGAGTACAAGTCATAAAATGTCTGATTAGTTTACACAATACAAATATATTTACATTCTCTTTTTTATTTGCTTCTTTGCGTATGATTATTACTTGTTTAATTCACAATTACACTAATAAAGGTAGGCAAATAACAATATTTCAATGACTTATTTCAATCAACTTTTTTTACGCATGCCCAAAGAGGACCTGTCACGTTGAACAGGGGTGGATTCACTAGGAACCAAATAGAACCAAACGGAAGCAAACGGAACGAAACGGGGAGGGAACTACCTGAATTTGTCCAATAGAAACTCGTTTTCGTTGCAAAACGAAACTGTTTGGACTAATGATTACAGCCCAGGTCAGTCCAATGAATTTCAACGTTCTACGCGAAGAATCATAAGATGGCGACCGCGGAACCGGTGAGTACCTTTACCGACTAAAATATTTCATAACGTTTATCGGAATCCGTTGGCCAAAAATATACACTATTAACCCAAACATGGTATTAATAGCTCAAATCACTTAGAATGAAATGCATGTTTATGGTCATATTTTCGGTTGTAGAAACTTTTTCTGCCACGACCCAAGCAGCATGGCAAAGTGAGAGGTGAATGTTTGCTAAGAATCGCCTTAATAGCTAACGTTAGTATCTGGCTTGCTAGCAAGTTCGGTCAACGGTGTAACAGCTGTTAAATATGCTCGGTCATAAATGTGTTGTAATAAAATAAATAGTGCACTATGAATGGTATAACTCGCTAGGTAGTTGTCAGCTTGTGCTTTCTTGGACAGTTTTTTTCCCCACTTTAGGCTAGTTAGCTAGCTATCTCTAGCTGGTGTAAACGATGTAAACCATATACTATGACCGTCTCAGTCACCAGATCTCAACCCAATTCAATTGAGATTCTGTAGCGGTGCCTGAGACAGTGTTTTCCACCACCATCAATAAAACACCAAATTATGGAATTTCTCGTGGAAGAATGGTATCGCATCCCTCCAATACAGTTCCAGACACTTGTAGAATCTATGTCAAGGTGCATTGAAGCAGTTCTGGCTCGTGGTGGCCTATTAAGACACTCTGTTGGTGTTCCCTTTATTTTGGCAGTTACCTGTACATTCTTGGTATACAGTCGGAAACAAAACACTGCAAAAACATGGAAAGTTCCCTTACAAGCCAGAATATTGAATAAAATTACATTTGAACGGTTGTCTCTGCGGTTGGTCCTTCAACTGGTCGGAATTAGACAAAATATCCACAGGAAAGTATTATTTACTAGACTTTTTAGAGTATCAATACGGCCTTTGAAATGTCTATCACCTGGCATATGCAAATTGCAAAACCATGTAAACACCTGCAAGACATTGGTTAGCATGAATCGCGTGCATGTACTTCCGTCTTGTACACGTGTCCAGAACATTTTGAATGGGGCGGCCAAGGTGGAGGAGACCCAGTTTAGGAGGGCCATAACATTTTGAACCTTAATCGATGCAAGTTGAATTTTTTTCAATATAATTATGA
This sequence comes from Coregonus lavaretus, assembly GCF_964263955.1. NCBI lineage: Eukaryota > Metazoa > Chordata > Actinopteri > Salmoniformes > Salmonidae > Coregonus > Coregonus lavaretus. Next base: position 26,147,088 of record NC_140014.1, on the reverse strand, counting down.
TGGTTCAACTCTTTAAATGCTTCAGCTAACATTTCCCTGTTCAAATAAATCATAAATCAATTACAAAAGTCTTGTCCGAACGATTTGGCCTACAAACTATTATGACCCCTCTATGGAACGATGAGACTCACGAACATGATGGTGTTCTCCGTTTGGCTCTACGACCCCCACAAGCGTCTGAAGTCGGTTCAGCCGATCTGCCATCTTCTGTCTGTAGCGTCCGAACAGTTTGGGCTACACACTAATATGACCCCTATATGGAAAGGTGTTTTGCTCTAGGACGCCCCCAAGCCTCAAAAGACTTGTCTGAAGGTAGCCCAGTACCAATAAAAAATAATGAATGGAAGTAGTTTAGTGCCTAAAAAAAGGGGTTAAAAATAATTCCTGATTTCTTATATCGCTCAGATCTCTCAAAACAACTTCCTTTTGATTTATGTTTTGACTGTTTTTCCATGTATACAGTGCAGTCGGAAAGTATTCAGACCCCTTCACTTTTTCCACATTTTGTTACATTAGTCTTATTCTAAAATTGATTAAATTATTCATCTTTCCCTCAATCCTGACTAGTCTCCCTGTCCCTGCCGCTGAAAAACATCCCCACAGCATGATGCTACCACCACCATGCTTCAACGTAGGGATGCTATTGGCCAGGTGATGACCGGTGCCTGGTTTCTTCCAGACGTGATGCTTGGCATTCAGGCCAAAGAGTTCAATCTTGGTTAAATCAGACAAGAGAATCTTGTTTCTCATGGTCTGAGAGTCTTTAGTTGCCTTTTGGCAAACTCCAAGCGGGCTGTCATGTGCCTTATACTGAGGAGTGGTGCTTCGGTCTGGCCACTCTACCATAAAGGCCTGATTGGTGGAGTGCTGCAGAGATGGTTGTCCTTCTGGAAGGTTCTCCCATCTTCACAGAGGAACTCTGGGGCACTGTCAGAGTGACCATCGGGTTCTTGGTCACCTTCCTGACCAAGGCCCTTCTCCCCCGATTGCGCAGTTTGACCGGGCGGCCAGCTCTAGGAAGAGTCTTGGTGGTTCCAAACTTCTTCCATTTAAGAATGATGGAGGCCACTGTGTTCTTGGGGACATTCAATGCTGCAGAAATCCCCAGATCTGTGCATCTACACAATCCTTTCTCGAAAAACCTGTTTTTGCTTTGTCATTATGGGGTATTGTGTGTAGATTGATGAGAAAAAATATAAATGTAATCAATTTTAGAATAAGGCTGTAACGTAACAAAATGTGGAAAAGGGGAAGGGGTCTGAATTCTTTCCGAATGTACTGTAATTTTTTGACGGTATGTGGGGGCAGGAGGTCCTGTATAAAAACAAACTCACTTCCTTGACAACAGCTCTGCTCAGCGAAGCGCAAAAAGTATGTTTGCTCTGACTTCTTCTGCTGAGGTCGCATCGCAGTAAATCCTGTACGGCCACTGCTGACGTCAGGTTGACCATGCAGAGCCTTTAAGAGTTGAATACCCCTGCTCTAGGGGTTTAACTGTAGAAATGTATGACCTTTTAATGTGTCATGAACACAACCAGTCATGATGTTTTCATCTGATTGTCAAACAAATCACTTCAAAAAGTAAGTTACCTGTGCACGTTCATCTCCTGTGGATAGTTTTTCTCAAATTTCGACCAACTGAAGGATTAACCCTACGGACAGTCGGCAGAATAAGTTCAACAATAATTTTATTCAACATTCGTGACAGACGAGGGACGTTTAGGTTTTTTTTCTATGTAAATGTGCGTGGCTCTGCTGTACACAATGGAAAGCATCGCCACATTCGGGACTATCTAGCTGCTAGCCCATTCATAGACTGTAATGTTAAACATATACTGTCTATTCACGAACATGTCTGCCGCTTAAGGCAACTGCTCCGGCGCTGTCCCAAAGCTTTGTCTAAACGTCAATACGCCTCGCTTGCGATACGGTTTTGGAAACATTTGGAACTTAATTTTCACATCGGTTAGAAATAATTTTCTAAAAGCAAAATGTTAAATTACTAAACACCTTTGTATAGGGTTAGGGTTCCCACACGGCAATATTTCCATGTTACATCGCTTGTTTACGGAAGACAGGCAACCACCTGTTCTAATTAGCTAGCTATTGAATCGTCTTCAAACACCTGTGTGTAACGGATGAACGACGCCAGAAAAATACTGTCAGCTGCAACTGTGTTGAAACCGGTTAAGTGTATATTTTGTATTTGTGAAATTATTTTGGTGTGATGTGAAAATTTAAGGGCTTTATGTTTCTAAATATGTATCGCAAGTGAGCATTATTAACGTTTCTAAACGTTAAAACAGAGCGTCGGGATTGTAGTTCACATGGAGCCAGCTGTGGTCCATACCTTCAGCTGAGAACCCAAGAGGGGGAAGCTTTAAGCCCACTTGGGCCCTCTTTGGTTCTCCAGATCTAGCTGATAGACAGTTCTGAGGTCATGAGGAAAAGCATACATAACATCTAATTTTTCATTGATTGTTACCTATACCACCATCAACCCAGCTTTGTATAAAAAAAAGACAAAAAAAACATACCAAGGCATGACAGTCCTGCAAGATCACACCTCTGACTTCTTTCAAATTGTTTTCCACTAGGAGATCAATTTAAATCCCCAACATGCTGAAGAAGGAACAGAAGCAGAGACTGGTCAGGAGATAGTGAGCCCCGAGAGCTATATCAAACACCCCCTCCAGAACAAGTAAGATGACCCAGGCTACTGCTCTTTAAAAAACATTGTTCGTTACAGGCTGCTGCTCCGTGGTAAGGAAACTTTTCCAGCAAAAGGCCTCCGGGTAGTTGTTTCCTGTAAGAGTGGTGGGTATTAATCTGATGATGTAAATCCCACCAGTTTGCAGTGTTGGTCAGCACAGCTGCCAATGCCAAGCACCAATTCAATCTTGTGTATTACCTCTTTGAGCTCACGTCCCCTCAGGTAATAATAATAATAATAATATGCCATTTAGCAGACGCTTTTATCCAAAGCGACTTAGTCATGCTTGCATACATTTTTACGTATGGGTGGTCCCGGGGATCGAACCCACTACCTTGGCGTTACAAGCGCCGTGCTCTACCAGCTGAGCTACAGAGGACCAGGCATGGTGACTTCACAGTGGTAATATCATGACCCAAACCTAAAGATGTGACTTTGGCTTATAAGAGTGTTCATACCACCACAAGCTGAGGCTGTTGTGTGTGATTACCAACCATGCATTGCCCTTTGTTACAGCAGTCAAGCTCCGTTGAACTGCCTAAGGATTTTACATTGAATGAATGTCACAAAGCAATGAACCGTGTCAAAATGTTTTCCCCCTCATCCATAAGGTCCTAATTTGCTTTGAGGCTTATAGGCTGTTGATTACTTTTGTTTACCATGCATTTAATTAGCCAGTGTTTACTTTATGCAAATCCCATTTCTGTTTTGCCCCAACAGATGGTCTCTCTGGTTCTTCAAAAATGATAAGACCAAAACATGGCAGGCAAATCTCCGTCTCATCTCCACATTTGACACTGTTGAAGATTTCTGGGCGTAAGAATCAATAAGACTAAAGTTGTTTTCGTTTTCTGACGACAAGGATTGAATGAATATGAAAAGGATGATTTGAGATTATACCAAAATGTGTCTTCATTCATCATGTTGATAGCATTCAGTTGTCAGTCATCCTTCCCACTAATATACTGCAATTGTGTGTATTGTACTAACACAATTCTTGTCATTTCAGTCTCTATAATCATATTCAGTTGTCAAGCAATCTGATATCTGGATGCGACTACTCCCTCTTTAAGGTAAGTTTGTGGCATTTCAAAAAGCAGACAAGGAACTCATTTTATTCCATGTTACTACATCTTTGCAACTTAATTGTGAATTGTACCTGGAACAAAGTTGTTCAGGACTGTTCAGCCATGTCCTCTTCTCCTGTGGTGTTAATGCAAGTAAAGCTGTGTCTCTCCTCTGGTGTGACAGGATGGCATTGAACCCATGTGGGAGGATGAGCGGAACAAGCGCGGAGGGCGCTGGCTGATCACTCTCAGCAAGCAGCAGAGGAGACAAGACCTGGACCGCTTCTGGCTAGAAACCGTGAGTTAGTGGGTGTGTGTGTGTGTGTGTGTGTGTGTACGCAGACAATTTGGAATGAAATGCAGCCTTCATCTTCTCCCTGTGTGGCTGGATTAAGGAATTCTGTGATGCCACTGAAATGTTAATGTGTGGTTCCATATTTTCTCCTGACACTTCACCTGTCCAGCTTCTCTGCCTTGTTGGGGAGACTTTTGATGACTATAGTGACGAAGTGTGCGGAGCAGTAGTCAATATTCGCTCGAAAGGAGACAAAATCGCCATCTGGACGGCAGACTTTGACAACAGGGAAGCCATAACACACATTGGGTAAGTTAGATCAATGGGAAGTTAATGTTTGTTAGTTGTCGCTCCAACTTTGATCAGGACTCAGGAAAATGTGCTGACTTACTAAAGAGTGTGTATAGTCTTAGTATTTGTAAATTATTTTGGCCTTGGTTAAATTACTAAGATCAAATACAACAAAGTTTGTTGCTACCACCTCCCTTCGAATATGGCCATCTGTGTGACAACAGGAGAGTGTATAAGGAGCGCTTGGGAATCCCCATGAAGATGACCATTGGCTACCAGTCCCACTCTGACACTTCCACCAAGAGCGGCTCCACCACCAAAAACAAGTTTGTGGTCTGAAAATGCACCAGGTGCCTTGTTTATTTTAAATTTTTTTGGTCTACATTTCATTGTGGGTGCATTTGTTTACGTAGCTGCAATGACTGCGTGACAAAATCTGGGAAAAACTCATGACTATATACCAAAACAACAGAAACAGTCCTGGACCTTAACACAGGAAACACTTGCACAACAAGGACACACTACTTTCTCTGGAACCCCCCCCCCTCCCCCCCACACACAAACACACCTGCCAATAATACTAATCCACGTGTCATAGCCACACAGGTGAACATGCAAACCTCAAAACGCAAATGAATACCGTTCTAGAAATGGAAGATGTTCAGAGTGCTCTTATAAAGAAAAGTATTTTGTTGATTTATTTAATGGCAGGGAATTCATTTGAAATGTAAAAAGTCAACATTTCTCTGTGCCCTTATACAGCATTGTAATTGATATTATCCTTAATTATGTTACGCCGTTTTAATTTATTATACCAATTTGCTTTTTAGCTATTTTTAGACTTGTTCTGTGCTATGGCCCTAAACTTCAAGTGCACGTAATCAAGACTTTCTGATCATGTCATTAATCAATTAGTCTGTGTTAACAGGATTAAAACTTTGGTTTTGCAATTCAATAGAATCTGTTTTTATATTGTGGAATACTTTATGCAACTTGTTATTTGTACATTCCTTGTTAGAAATGGTTTTACATTTGACTTACAGTATGCTATATTGCAAAGTATAAATGTATTAGTGATTGGTTTTGATCTTCTGCCTGCAATGGAAACACAGCACTAATGAGTCTTTAAAGTTTTCTGTGACTTCGGATCATTTTAAATAATATAATATATAATATACAGTGGGGAGAACAAGTATTTGATACACTGCTGATTTTGCAGGTTTTCCTACTTACAAAGCATGTAGAGGTCTGTAATTTTTATCATATGTACACATCAACTGTGAGAGACGGAATCTAAAACAAAAATCCAGAAAATCACATTGTATGATTTTAAAGTAATTAATTTGCATTTTATTGCATGACATAAGTATTTGATACATCAGAAAAGCAGAACTTAATATTTGGTACAGAAACCTTTGTTTGCAATTACAGAGATCATATGTTTCCTGTAGGTCTTGACTAGGTTTGCACACACTGCAGCAGGGATTTTGGCCCACTCCTCCATACAGACCTTCAGGTTTCGGGGCTGTCGCTGGGCAATACGGACTTTCAGTAAACTGACTTTCAGCTCCCTCCAAAGATGTTCTATTGGGTTCAGGTCTGGAGACTGGCTAGGCCACTCCAGGACCTTGAGATGCTTCTTACGGAGCCACTCCTTAGTTGCCCTGGCTGTGTGTTTCGGGTCGTTGTCATGCTGGAAGACCCAGCCACGACCCATCTTACATTTGACATTTTAGTCATTTTAGCAGACACTCTTATCCAGAGCGACTTACAGTTAGTGCATACATTATTATTTTAAATTTTATTTCATACTGGCCCCCCGTGGGAATCGAACCCACAACCCTGGCGTTGCAAACGCCATGCTCTACCAACTGAGCTACATCCCTGCCGGCCATTCCCTACCCTGGACGACGCTGGGCCAATTGTGCGCCGCCCCATGGGTCTCCCGGTCGCGGCCGGCTACGACAGAGCCTGGATTCGAACCAGGATCTCTAGTGGAACAGCTAGCACTGCGATGCAGTGCCTTAGACCACTGCGCCACATCTTCAATGCTCTTACTGAGGGAAGGAGGTTGTTGGCCAAGATCTCGCGATACATGGCCCCATCCATCCTCCCCTCAATACGGTGCAGTCGTCCTGTCCCCTTTGCAGAAAAGCATCCCCAAAGAATGATATTTCCACCTCCATGCTTCACGGTTGGGATGGTGTTCTTGGGGTTGTACTCATCCTTCTTCTTCCTCCAAACACGGCGAGTGGAGTTTAGACCAAAAAGCTCTATTTTTGTCTCATCAGACCACATGACCTTCTCCCATTCCTCCTCTGGATCATCCAGATGGTCATTGGTAAACTTCAGACGGGCCTGGACATGCACTGGCTTGAGCAGGGGGACCTTGCGTGCGCTGCAGGATTTTAATCCATGACGGCATAGTGTGTTACTAATGGTTTTCTTTGAGACTGTGGTCCCAGCTCTCTTCAGGCCATTGACCAGGTCCTGCCGTGTAGTTCTGGGCTGATCCCTCACCTTCCTCATGATCATTGATGCCCCACGAGGTGAGATCTTGCATGGAGCCCCAGACCGAGGGTGATTGACCGTCATCTTGAACTTCTTCCATTTTCTAATAATTGCGCCAACAGTTGTTGCCTTCTCACCAAGCTGCTTGCCTATTGTCCTGTAGCCCATCCCAGCCTTGTGCAGGTCTACAATTTTATCCCTGATGTCCTTACACAGCTCTCTGGTCTTGGCCATTGTGGAGAGATTGGAGTCTGTTTGATTGAGTGTGTGGACAGGTGTCTTTTATACAGGTAACGAGTTCAAACAGGTGCAGTTAATACAGGTAATGAGTGGAGAACAGGAGGGCTTCTTAAAGAAAAACTAACAGGTCTGTGAGTGCCGGAATTCTTACTGGTTGGTAGGTGATCAAATACTTATGTCATGCAATAAAATGCAAATTAATTACTTAAAAATGTGATTTTCTTGATTTTTGTTTTAGATTCCGTCTCACAGTTGAAGTGTACCTATGATAAAAATTACAGACCTCTACATGCTTTGTAAGTAGGAAAACCTGCAAAATCGGCAGTGTATCAAATACTTGTTCTCCCCACTGTAGGCCTAATAATATGATATAATATATGCCATTTCAACCATGGAACCAATAGGAAATCATCTCTTAACTTTCTATGTCACTTGTAATTGCCATAGCTCTTTGGCCCCATCCAGAAACAACCATCCTGTAGCCCCTAGGGACTTCATGTAGAGCTGAATAATGTATAAAGCCGTAAGCAATATTATAGTAGCTACACCTACAGTATATCACCTGTTGTAGCATATCATGACAACCTACAACAATGGCAACCTATAACATTGTCATGGCACCGAATTAGAGCGCTCAAATACTTTACATTTCATAAAAGTATAATGAGTTTCATTGTTATTGCCGAGCAGAAGACCAGTTACTTTCATAACTGCTCTTCAACATTCATACAAAATTTTATGCATTTGGTTATTTTATTCCCAATGCATTCATAAACTGAGCTTTACACGTGAGTTTTAAGTATTATCCAATTGCTTTACTGTGAGGGTCAGTCATTTACTCATATGAATGAAGTCACCATGAAGTTTCATCTCCTCTTCCCTCTAGAGGGTGCTGTGACCCCATTTTGAAGCACAGCCAGTCATTGAAATAGGTTCCTATTTGACCAACAGGTATGGGTCCTTGATTGTCAGTTCTCCAGAGACCAAAATCCACTACATACAACCTAAAAAATGTATGTCAGATCCAGTGATGGTATTTAACTTTTAGGCTTTCTGCTAAGGTTACTAATCACACATGGACAAGGCTACAATTTAGAACATTGCTCCCACAGTGGGTGTCTTGTCCAGAGGTGTTATTTTGAAATGGAGACTTATTTGACTCACAGACATTACAAAGTCCAACAAAAACAAACCCACACTTTATTTCAAGGGTACCTAAATAAGGAGGACTTCATAACCCATTCATAAACCATATACTTAATTCCAAAGCAGTACATAAACATTTTATGAATCCTAGTACTATGGCATTGCTGTCAGGATTGCGGATGTTAGCATACAAGCACAAGAAAAATTCCCTTTTAAAGAGTTGGAGTATTCTATTCCATTCTGTACTTGTATTGTAGGCTATAGTGGAGAGGATGACAGCTGATCAATTTACCGAGGGTCTGGTTGGAGCTTTAATTTCACTCCCACTAGTGTGAGGATCAATGGCAGGATTTGTTATATGAGATTATGGGAATAGAAAGGATCATCAGAGAAGCATTTAAGGACTTTGTAGGGTTGTGTTCCAAGGTGTGAAGGATTTAGTATAATGGCTTTGGCATAGACTTATACACAGGGCCTATATGAAACATATGGGAGATCTAATGAGCTGAAATCATCTAAGAAAATGGTTCATGCATACACTGCCAACTAGTGGAATACAGGTAACTGCCAAAATAAAATAAACATCAACATAAAGTGTCTTAATAGGGGGTTGAGCCGCCAGAACAGCTTCAATGCGCTTTGGCATAGATTCTACAAGTGTCCGGAACTCTTTTGGAGGGATGCGACACCATTCTTCCACGAGAAATTCCATAATTTAGTATTTTGTTGATGGTGGTGAAAAACGCTGTCTCAGACGCCGCTCCAGAATCTCCCATAAGTGTTCAATTGGGTTGAGATCTGGTGACTGAGACACACACACACACACACACACACACACACACACACACACACACACACACACACTTTAAACCCCCTATGCTCCTTTGAGACTCCTCTTTCAAAGTCACTGAGATCTCTTCTTCAAGCCATGGTAAGCAAAATAATGGGCAACTGGACATTTTTACACATGACCCGAAGAATGATGCAATGATAATTGCTTAATTAACTCAGCAGCACCTGCTTTCAATATACTTTGTATCCCTTGTTTCCTTCACTTTTGTAGTTACCTGACGCCATAGGTAATAACTTTACAGTTATTGACTCAATACATACAGTGCATTCGGAAACTATTCAGACCTTTCTCCAAATTTTTTTTACGTTACAGGCTTATTCTGAAATGGATTACATTGTTTTTTTTTCCTCATCAATCTGCACACAATACCCAATAATGACAAAGCAAAAACAGGCTTTTCGAAATGTTAGCAAATTCATAACAAAATAAAAAATGGAACTATCACATTTACATACAGTACCAGTCAAAAGTTTGGACACACCTACTCATTCCCGGGTTTTTCTTTATTTTTACTATTTTCTACATTGTAAAATAATAGTGAAGACATCAATACTATGAAATAACACATGGAATCATGTAGTAACCCAAAAAGTTTAAACAAATCAAAATATATTTTATATTTGAGATTCTTCAAATAGCCACCCTTTGCCTTGATGACAGCTTTGCACATTATTGGCATTCTCTCAACCAGCTTCATGAGGTAGTCACCTGGAATGCATTTCAATTAACAGGTGTGCCTTCTTACATTTACATTTACATTTTAGTCATTTAGCAGACGCTCTTATCCAGAGCGACTTACAGTTAGTGAGTGCATACATTTTCATTCTTAAGTTAATTTGTGGAATTTATTTCCTTCTTAATGCGTTTGAGCCTATCAGTTGTGTTGTGACAAGGTAGGGGGGGGGGGTATACAGTAGATAGCCCTATTTGGTAAAAGTACAAGTCCATATTATGGCAAAAACAGCAAAAATAAGCAAAGAGAAACAACAGTCCATCATTACTTTAAGACATGAAGGTCAGTCAATAGGGAACATTTCAATAACTTTTTTAAGTTTCTTATAGTGCAGTCGCAAAAACCATCAAGCGCTATGATGAAACTGGCTCTCATGAGGACCGCCACAGGAAAGGAAGACCCAGAGTTACCTCTGCTGCAGAGGATAAGTTCATTAGAGTTACCAGCCTCAGAAACTGCAGCCCAAATAAATGCTTCACAGAGTTCAAGTAAAAGACACATCTCAACATCAACTGTTCAGAGGAGACTGTGTGAATCAGGCCTTCATGGTCGAATTACTGCAAAGAAACCACTACTAAAGGACACCAATAAGAAGAAGAGACCTGCTTGGGCCAAGAAACACGAGCAATGGACATTAGACAGATGTAAATGTGTCCTTTGGTCTGGAGTCCAAATTGTAGATTTTTGGTTCCAACTGCTGTGTCTTTGTGAGATGCTGTGTGGGTGAACGGAGGATCTCCGCATGTGTATTTCCCACCGTAAAGCATGGCGGAGGAGGTGTTATGGTGTGGGGGTGCTTTGCTGGTGACACTGTGTGATTTATTTAGAATTCAAGGCACACTTAACCAACATGGCTACCACAGCATTCTGCAGCGATACGCCATCCCATCTGGTTTGGGTTAGTGGGACTATCGTTTGTTTTTCAACAGGACAATGACCCAACACACACTCCAGGCTGTGTAAGGGCTATTTGACCAAGAAGGAGAGTGATGGAGTGCTGCATCAGACGACCTGGCCTACACAATCCCCCGACCTCAACCAAATTGAGATGGTTTGGGATGAGTCGGACCGCAGAGTGAAGGAAAAGCAGCCAACAAGTGCTCAGCATATGTGGAAACCCCTTCAAGACTGTTGGAAAAGCATTCCAGGTGAAGCTGGCTGAGAGAATGCCAAGTGTGCAAAGCTGTCATCAAGGCAAAGAGTGGCTATTTGAAGAATATCAAATATAAAATATATTTTGATTTAACACTTTTTTTGGTTACTACATGATTCCATATGTGTTATTTCATCGTTTTGATGTCTTCACTATTATTCTACAATGTAGAAAATACTAAAAATAAAGAAAAACCCTTGAATGAGTAGGTGTTCTAAAACTTTTGAGCGGTGGTATCGTTAGAGGAGGATGTCAGAGAAAATAGGAAAGAAAGAGAGAAATTGAATGTAAGAGAGCAATATGGTAATGGGTGAAAGGGATAGAGGAGTAAAAAATCCTGTTTGAGCAGATGTCAGAGATAAGCTAAGAGGGAGAGAGGCTATGTAAGAGAGGGGGGAGGAGTAAAAGCCCGACTGTAGGTTTTTCTTCACCCATTCAGAGCGCGTAGGTAAGGCTGCTCACAGGTGATGTGCAAGAGTAGAGGGGGGAGGATCAGTAGAGCGAGGGGGATAACTGAACCGCTACTGCTTCTCGACGAAGGAGCTCACACCATTGAAGAGCCTCTCTTTGCCTCATCTCAGTTGATCCCCCCCAGATTCGCCTGCCTGGTCCAGTGTCATACAGGGCTTTCGAGATGCCTCGTTAGAACAGTGGGAGGCAGAAGGAGTGCGAACGTGGGGATGAAATGCGCAGTAATCAAAGAGAGAGAGAGGTAAAAGGATATTGTTCCCATGAAGGGGAGAGTGGAAGGGACACACAAAGAGGATTGAACGGGCACTCAGAGGCTGTGTGTGTGCGTTAGGTTGTGTGTAAGTGTCAGCTTGGCTGCATGCCTCCTCAGTGAGCTAATCTGGAATATGGATTTTGAAATGAGGAGCAGCATTTAAAGGTAAGAACCGAGACACCTCAAACTATAGCTGTCACTGAGAATATGCTATATTATTAAGGACATTTATTTTATTTTCCAGAGGGGAGAATTCCTACCAATTGCACGTGTTTCAAATCTGTAACTGACATTTCTAACACAGGGAAGATTTCACTGGCGTGACCCTTTCTTCAAAGTCTGTCTTCTCTTGCGCATACTGTATAGGTACTTTTTCAGGGGAGAGCGAGAGTAAGAGATTTCATAATTATCTTGTTGAAAACCCCCCTGAAAAGGCGTAGTCCTATTCTGTTGTGGATGAGCGATATAGGGGCGAGAGGGAACTGTCTGGGTGAATTGAAATTAGTCGATGAGGTGGAGGCTGTGTGAGATTATCAGTGGATGAGGGGAGTGTGGAGGAGGTTGACTGAGCGGATAGCTCTGTGAATGAGGTGAGTTTTGTGGATATGTAACTGTGGTAATCAGAGTGTATATGAGTTTGATAGTGGGGATACAACTGAAGATAAAGTGTATGGATGAAATTAATGGATGAAGTCTGTGGATGAGGTTGACGACATGAATGAGGTCTGTGGATGAGGTTTACAGCATGGATGAGGTATGTGGATGAAAAGTATATTGAGGATGAGATTAACTGGATGGGATTAATGGAACAGGGATGACGTATGTAGATATGTACTGCATTGTTGAGATACATGATGAAACATACGTCATGGATGAGAACTGCAGAAGAGGTGAACTGGATGGATGAGACTTATAGATGAGGGACTTGTCATTTATCTATTGAGCTGTACTGACGAGGTGAGCTGAGGGTATATATTTCATCCAAGTGGATGAGTGCACTTTTGAAAGCTTGTGGATAAGGTAAGATATCGTGGATGTAGCCCTTCATGCGGATAAGTGCTCGCGAAACCCATAACTTTATCCACACATATCTCCCATGACCTTCAACATGAGGAGTACATCTGAATTATAAATGCACTATGCTACTGAAGAGGTCTCCAGCCTGGACCTGCTGTCTGTCTATTCTGTCTGTCTGCTGGAGCTGCTAATGGAGGGGGAGAGGAGCCCAGTTTCCAGTAAAGAGGCAGTGCCCGCGCAAGGATGTGAGTGTATGTGAGGTGTTACCATGGCAACCTGTCAGGGGTGTGTTTGCTCCCCTGAGAAGGAGAGGAGCAGAGCACAGAACTCTTGTGAGGGGGGGATGGGGGGTCCATATTGTAATCTCATTGTTTTCTTGCTCCTCTCTTTGCAGCCATTTTATTCAAGGGATGCAGTTCACAAGGATTTGTTTTGAGAAAGGTCTACAGCCACATCAGAGAAAGGATATGAGCTGTATTCAAGGGAGTGGCAGATCGATGAGAATACTGATAACAGTCAACACACTTAAGCATTTCCCTATCTCGTACACTGAATATGGATGGCGTGCCACGTAGCACAGTTCTCTGGAGTAGTTGTGGCACTCATCTTACTCTGCGGCAAGCTGGGGTGTTTGGTTGTTATTGGCGACTGGGTTTGTAGTTCTGACAGGGAGACGAGGCTTCTCTGTAGTGTCCTTAGTCTGGGATAATTAGAATTGCAGATGTAGTCTTCCGTAGGCGTTCGTTTCAACAAACTCGAGGTTCTCCTGTCAGCGGTAAATAGTTTGACTCAGAAACACTTTTGTGCAGATAATTTACAAGAGCAAGGCCATACTTGTACGCACGAAGGGCCTATTTTGTCTCTCGCCGGCAGGTACCAGACATCAGTTGGACTGCCATGAAACCTGAATTGGTACAGAATACCCACCCTGAAACACACACACACAAATGAATATGGAAGATACTTTCCAGTGAACTACAGTATCGTATAAGAGCTCATGAAGTGACATACAGTGTGCCTTCAGAAAGTATTCATACCCCTTGACTTTACAAAGTGGGATTAAAATGGATTTAATTGTTATTTAATCTACACAAAATACTCTGTCAAAGTGGAAGACAAATTCTAACATTTGTAAAAAAAAAAAAATATTTAAAAAAAATACAGTACCAGTCAAAATACAGTACCAGTCAAAGGTTTGGACATACCTACTCATTCAAGGGTTTTTCTTTATTTTTACTATTTTCTACATTGTAGAATAATAGTGAAGACATCAAAACTATGGAATAACACATATGGAATCATGTAGTAACCAAAAAAGTGTTAAAGAAATCAAAATATATTTTATATTTGAGATTCTTCAAAGTAGCCACCCTTTGCCTTGATGACAGCTTTGCACACTCTTGGCATTCTCTCAACCAGCTTCATGAGGTAGTCACCTGGAATGCATTTCAATTAACAGGTGTGCCTTGTTAAAAGTTAATTTGTGGAATTTCTTTCCTTCTTAATGCGTTTCAGCCAATCAGTTAAGTTGTGACAAGGTAGGGGAGGTATACAGATAGCCCTATTCGGTAAAAGACCAAGTCCATATTATGGCAAGAACAGCTCAAATAAGCAAAGAGAAACAACAGTCGATCATTACTTAAGACATGAAGGTCAGTCAATCTGGAAGATTTCAAGAACTTTTAAAGTTTCTTCAAGTGCAGTCGCAAAAACCATCAAGCGCAATGATGAAACTGGCTGTCATGAGGACCGCCACAGGAAAGGAAGACCCAGATTTACCTCTGCTACAGAGGATAAGTTAATTAAAGTTACCAGCCTCAGATTGCAGCCCAAATAAATGCTTCACAGAGTTCAAGTAACAGACACATCTCAACTGTTCAGAGGAGACTGCGTGAATCAGGCCTTACTGGTCGAATTGCTGCAAAGAAACCACTACTAAAGGACACCAAGAAGAAGAAGACTTGCTTTGGCCAAGAAACACAAGCAATGGACATTAGACTGGTGGAAATCGGTCCTTTGGTCTGATGAGTCCAACCGCCGTGTCTTTGTGAGATGCAGAGTAGGTGAACGGATGATCTCCGCATGTGTAGTTCCCACCGTGAAGCATGGATTTGGAGGTGTTATGGTGTGGTGGTGCTTTGCTGGTGACACTGTCAGTGATTTATTTAGAATTCAAGGCACACTTAACCAGCATGGCTACCACAGCATTCTGCAGCGATACGCCATCCCATCTGGTTTGGGCTTAGTGGGACTATCGTTTGTTTTTCAACAGGACAATGACCCAACACACACTCCAGGCTGTTGACCAAGAAGGAGAGTGATGGAGTGCTGCATCAGACGACCTGGCCTCCACAATCCCCCGACCTCAACCAAATTGAGATGGTTTGGGATGAGTCGGACCGCAGAGTGAAGGAAAAGCAGCCAACAAGTGCTCAGCATATGTGTGAACTCCTTCAAGACTGTTGGAAAAGCATTCCAGGTGAAGCTGGTTGAAAGAATGCCAAGAGTGTGCAAAGCTGTCATCAAGGCAAAGGGTGGCTACTTGAAGAATATAACATATATTTTGATTTGTTTAACACTTTTTTGGTTACTACATGATTCCATATGTGTTATTTCATAGTTTTGATGTCTTCACTATTATTCTATAATGTAGAAAATAGTAAAAATAAAGAAAAACCCTTGATTGAGTTGGTGTGTCCAATCTTTTGACTGGTACTGTATATATACAGTGCCTTCGGAAAGAATTCAGACCCCTTGACTTTTTCCACATTTTGTTACGTTATTGCCTTATTCTAACATCTGGAGCTCTGTCAGAGTGACCATCAGGTTCTTGGCCACCTCTCTGACCAAGGCCCTTCTCCCCCGATTGCTCAGTTTGGCCGGGTGGCCAGCTCTAGGAAGGGTCTTGGTGGTTCCAAACTTCTTCCATTTAAGAATGGTGGAGGCTACTGTGTTCTTGAGGACCTTCAATGCTGCATATATTTTTTGGTACCCTTCCCCAGATCTGAGCCTCGGCACAATCCTGTCTCTGAGCTTTACGGACAATTCCTTCAACCTCATGGCTTGGTTTTTGCTCTGACATGCACTGTCAACTGTGGGACCTTTTTCATATAGACAGGTGTGTGCCTTTCCAAATCATGTCCAATCAATTGAATTTACCACAGGTGGACTCAAATGAAGTTGTAGAAACATCTCAAGGATGATCAATGGAAACAGGATGCACCCGAGCTCAATTTCGAGTCTCATAGCAAAGGGTCTGAATACTTATGGGAAAAAAAGAAAAAACCTGTTTTCACTTTGTCATTATGGGGTATTGTGTGTAGATTGATGAGGATTTTTTTGTATTATCCATTTTAGAAAAAGGCTGTAACGTAACAAAATGTGGAAAAAGGAAGGGGTCTGAACACTTCCCGACTGCACTGTATGAAAAATGTAGCACTAATATATCTTGATATAAGTATTCAACCCTGAGTCAGTACATGTTAGAATCACCTTTGGCAGTGATTACAGATGTGAGTCTTGCTGGGTAAGTCTGTAAGAGCTATCCACACCTGGATTGTGCAACATTTGCCCATTATTATTTTCAGAATTCTTCAAGCTCTGTCAAATTGGTTGTTGATCATTGCTAGACAACCATTTTCAGGTCTTGCCATAGTTTTTCAAGGAGATTTTAAGTCAAAACTGTAACTCGGCCACTCAGGAACAGTCACTGTCTTCTTGGTAAACAACTCCAGTGTATATTTGGCCTTGTGTTTTAGGTTATTGTCCTGCTGAAACGTGAATTTATCTCCCAGTGTCTGTTGGAAAGCAGACTGAACCAGGTTTTTCTCTATGGTTTTGCCTGTGCTTAGCTCCATTCTGTTTATTTTTTATCCTGAAAAACTCCCCAGTCCTTAACGATTACAAGCATACCCATAACATGATGCAGCCAGCACTATGCTTGAAAATAATGAAGAATGGAACTCAGAACTCAGTGTTGTATGTTTAAATGTTTACCCATCTATCAATAGATGCCCTTCTTTGCGAGGCATTGGAAAACTTCACTGGCCTTCGTGGTTGAATCTGTGTTTGAAATTCACTGCTCGACTGAGGGACCTTATAGATAATTGTATGTGTATAGAGATGAGGTAGTCATTAAATAATTATGTCCATGCATCTTATTATATGACTTGTTAACCACATTTTTTACTGCTGAACTTATTTAGGCTTGCCCTAACAAAGGGTTTGAATACTTAATGACTCAAGACATTTCAGCTTTTCATTTTTAATTAATTTGTAAAACATTTCCAAAAACATAATTCCACTTTGACATTATGGGATATTGTGTGTAGGCCAGTGACAAAAAATCTCAAGGGGTGTGAATACTTTCTGAAGGCACTGTACTTTCTGGAGGGTGCTTCCACAGGCTCATCATTTCCCAGGTTCTAGGAAAATTTCAACTTCAACTTGAGGCCATTCCTTTATAGCATGGTGGTCCAGATCTGTTTGTGCTTTGGCCAACTCCTCCCAGCCATATTTGTTCACTGTCACGCCTAAGTAACATGCATGCATGGCTTGGCAAGGAAAGACAGAGTTAGCTATACAGACTGTTCTGTAGGTTGTTATTCAACTTCATATAGAAGCAAATTATATAATAATATAATATAATATAATAATAATATTATGTAGGTTGTTGGTTACCCAACCGGCAACATTAAATTCCCGAGGCGGGATGCTAACTGCAGTGCCAATAGAATTTACCTGCTGTGCTGTGGTGGTAGCATACATACCAAGTGCTTGTTTGGCAATAGTATGACAGGCATTATGCCATTCATGACAGCGCTACAGGCAATAGCCTACAATAGCCTACATTTCAAATAAAGATTTGCCCTTCATAGCTTGCGAGTTTTACTCAACAGCATTTGTTGGGCGAACTCACTGGCCTGGCCTGACCTGAAGTCCAAGAGCACAGTCCTTGCCGTGGGCTGTGTGGTTGGATGACAGGCAAAGCTGCAGCTTCAGTGGTTTTTTAAAGAATGACGACACTAGTCTGTACCAGAGACTTTACATGCCCTATAATCGCTGTGACCTATTTCATTTTACTTGCTGTTTATTTGATCCAAGGGCCATATCATGAAATAATTTCTGTTGACACGTTTCTTTCAACCACCTGTATGTAAAGATGAATACATTATAAACCAACCCTTGAAATCCTATTGTTGACTTGTTGTTGATATAAAAATGACACAAACTCCACGTAAATTCACTGAACCAGCTACGTTGATCCAATGCGATTAGGTTTATAAAGTAAGTTGTAATAACAAGGAAACAAATTTGACTCGACCACTTTTTGCCCAGAGGCAAGGTCCCTGTTGCACATCACCACCATTTACTGTTATGTACAGTACCAGTCAAAAGTTTGGACCCACCTACTCATTCAAGGGTTTTTCTTTATTTTTACTATTTTCTACATTGTAGAGTAATAGTGAAGACATCAAAACTACGAAAGAACACATATGGAATCATGTAGTAACCAAATAAGTGTTAAACAAATCAAAATATATTTTATATTTGAGATTCTTCAAATAGCAACCATTTGCCTTGATGACAGCTTTGCAAACACTTGGCATTCTCTCAAACAGCTTCACCTGGAATGCTTTTCCAACAGTCTTGAAAGAGTTCCCACATATGCTGAGCACTTGTTGGCTGCTTTTTGTCCGACTCATCCCAAAACATCTCAATTGGGTTGAGGTTGGGGGATTGTGGAGGCCAGGTCATCTGATGCAGCACTCCATCACTCTCCTTCTTTGTAAAATAGCCCTTACACAGCCTGGAGGTGTGTTGGGTCATTGTCCTGTTGATAAAACAAATATGGTAGCCATGCTGGTTAAGTGTGCCTTGAATTCTAAATAAATCACAGACCGTGTCACCAGCAAAGCACCCCCACACCATAACACCTCCTCCTCCATGCTTTACGGTGGGAACTACACATGCGGAGATCATCCGTTCACCCACACCGCGTCTCACAAAGACACAGTGGTTGGAACCAAAAATCTCAAATTTGGACTCTAGACCAAAGGACACATTTCCACCGGTCTAATGTCCATTGCTTGTGTTTCTTGGCCCAAGCAGGTCTCTTCTTATTAGTGTCCTTTAGTAGTGGTTTCTTTGCAGCAATTCGACCATGAAGGCCTGATTCACACAGTCCCCTCTGAACAGTTGATGTTGAGATGTGTCTGTTACGTGTTAATTGAACTCTGTGAATAATTTATTTGGGCTGCAATTTCTGAGGCTGGTAACTCTAATTAACTTATGCTCTGCAGCAGAGGTAACTCTGGGTCTTCCATTCCTGTGGCGGTCCTCATAAGAGCCAGTTTCATCATAGCTCTTGATGGTTTTTACGACTGCACTTGAAGAAACGTTCAAATTTTCCGTATTGACTGACCTTCATGTCTTAAAGTAATGATGGACTGTCGTTTCTCTTTGAGCTGTTCTTGCCGTAATATGGACTTGGTCTTTTACCAAATAGGGCTATTTTCTGTATAACCCCCTACCTTGTCACAACACAACTGATTGGCTGAAACGCATTAAGAAGGAAAGAAATTCCACAAATTACATTTTAAGGCACACCTGTTAATTGAAATGCATTCGAGGTGACTACCTCATGAAGCTGGTTGAGATAATGCCAATAATGTGCAAAGCTGTCATCAAGGCAAAGGGTGGCTATTTGAAGAATCTCAAATATAAAATCTATTTTGATTTGTTTAAACTTTTTCGGTTACTACATGATTCCATATGTGTTATTTCATAGTTTTGATGTCTTCACTATTATTCTACAATGTAAAAATAAAGAAAAACCCTTGAATGAGTAGGTGTGTCCAAACTTTTGACTGGTAGTGTAGGTGCTGCTCTAAAGAGGTTTTCCCCAAACTCTCTGCAAACAGAATAAATATTCAATGTTTCTCATTATTCTCCAAGCTCATTCATCTGAGGTAATATTCGGGTCCATGGCATGCCAGAGAGAGATACGAGGACAGAATAATGAGAAAGTGAAGTGTTGGGAGTGTTGACTGAATTCAGAGTTACTGTTGGGAGAGAGCACAAGCTTTGGGGACAGTGTGGGGTAGAGTAAATCTGTGGAAAGTGAGTATTTAACAAGCAAGTACTGGGAGAATGTTTGGAGACTGAGTTTTGGCAGAACAAATATTTATGAGCATTGCATTGCAGTAATGAACGAGTGAGCTGAAAGCCACTGGTGGGACAGTGAGAATTTGAAGAGGGAGTGTTGCAAGTGTGTTACTTTTCCCTAATCTTGGGACATGTGTTAGCATTCCTTGTCACTGGGATTGTCAGCTGCTTTGGGGATTAATTAGCATACCTGCATCTGATATGTATCCACTGCAGTGTTATGTGTGACTTTTCCCCAATCAAAAGGTTTCTAGTGCCCAGCATACCCTCAAAGGGATAGTTCAATTTACTTGTAAATTACACTTAACTTGGGGGTGGTAGTGGTTTACAAAAAAAGACAGAAAGGAAAAAGAGAACGCTTTATTTGAATGTATCAAAACACTTTATTTGTGGGTCATAAAGCCCACATAACACGGTCATAATAATTACATAATAGATGACAGATGATGGTCGTGGCAGCTGGTGTCATATAACAACTGTGCCTGCCACGTCTCAATCCCTTTTTCACACCTCTTAACATTTTCAATGGCTCATTCTTAGATAATTCCCATTAAACACGATTCTGTGGAGAGTGAGATGACTGAGTCATTGCAAAAGAAGACCAATGTGCTAGAACTCATAACAGGCCCTAGTCAACTTTTTAAATAATAATCTACATTACTTAATTTTCTGTGTACCAAAATATAATCGGGATGAACTAATTAGGCACTGGATTACCTGGTTAAATAAAGGTGAAATAAAGGTGAAATAAAATAAAATGACCACAAATACTGTATATAGCGAGCAAGATGGCTACCATAGTGGATGCTTATTATATTTTTATTCATCCTATTTACAATGCAAATCTACATCTTGTGAATACCATATATATTTGGCAAGCAGCGAGGCATAGTAATTTGATTATATTACAGTAACTGAAACATAGACAGCGCACTCACTGTAAACCAAACAGTTATTTTTCAGGCACAGTGAATCAAGGCTTGTTTTCTGTCTTGTTGGTGGAAATCTGGATCAGTGGTAATTGGTGCTTTTTCTTTACCTTAAGGAACAAATTTACAGTGACAGTCGGATGCAGTAATAGTTTATGAAACCATACTAGAAAGGACAGTATGAAAAGAACAGATCTGAGCCGGAACTGTTACGATTCAGGTTGGCACAATAGTGTTTAAACGTCTTGCTTCAGTTTTACATCAGTCACACCTGTAGGCCGATAACATACAGTAGGGCTAAATCATAGTGCCAAATGACATAACAGCTTTACAGGGCATACAATATAATATTGTGGGCATTCATCCACTTCAAGTGAAGTGGAACTGAAGCATTTATCTTAAAGTTGTGTATTACCTGCCAAGCAGTGACAGAGAAATGACAGAAGCAGTGGTCTTTCTCCACTCTCCATGTCAATGTGGAGTGGAGAGAATGATGGAAGAGAATAATGGAAGCCAGTCGGGACAAATTCTGTGACTAACAGTACAAACTGCTAATCCCTTGGTATGATTTGGTGACGGGAGAGTGCTAATCCTTCGATATGATTCAGTGCCAGTGAGGACTGCTTAATCCCTCGGCATGAGTCTGATGGAAGAGGAGGGGACGCTAACTGGCTCTTCAGGAATAAAACAAGAGCATGCCGGGAAGCAGGGCCAGTCGCTCCAAAGGACTTCCTGTTGTTATCTGGCAGCCATTGTGACAATTCAAAGGAGGGTTGTCAGCATCTTCTGTAGTTATTTCAGGTGTGTTTTTATATATATTTCCACACTATGAGATTGGAATAACACTGTGAAAATGATAATGCCTTTTTAGTGTAAGAGTTGTTTGAAAAGACTGCCTGAAATATCAGCCTGTTTTAGTGGGATGGAGTTTTGGCCTGCCTGGTGACATCGCCAGGCGGTAAACTAGTTAATAGACCAATAAAAAAGAGAGTTCCAAACCTCTCTGCCAATAACCGCTAGTTTTCAGTTTTCCTCTCCCCACTCAGACCACTCCCAGACAGTCCTAAAACAATTCCTGCTTGATAAATTGTTCTTTGCTAAGCTATTTTTGTTTATTTTTGACCGTTTTGATTCAAAACAATCACAATAAGGTATTTCATTGTTACCCAGAAATGATTTAATATTGAGATAAAAACAGCTGCATTGGAACTTCAATGAATCTCATTCCAACATTTTGATCAAAAGATGAATATCCATGGATTTTACATGGATGGCATGCAAGAATGCCAGTGTGCTGGAATTGCTTTTTCAAGCCTTCGTGACAATAAAATAGGCTAAATGGAATAATAAATTAATGGAAGTAATTATTTATTCATTCATAGATTCATTAAATCTACATTCACCATCAGAGAGAGTCATATTTTGTTCAACAAATATAGCTTGATTCGTGGAATCACTGCACTCAAGACATTCACAGCCAGGCATCTTGCATGAGGAGTTGGAACAATGAATATTGGATGATGAACAAGCCATGATATATTTCCCGCTGTTTTACGGCTCCGGCAAGGTTCCCTTGTTCTCATTTACTCTGAGATCTACTGTTGAATCTCATAACCCAGAACTTGGGTGGTCAATATTTTGGATCAATATGGTATATGGCACCACATAACTGCAACATCCTTCTACGCTGGCATTACAAATGTATCCCCAGAGCTTTGTGGGAACCATAAAAATGTTGACAACAAGGAGAGAGTGCACTTTAAAGAGTTGTTTTATTTTTTATAGCCTCTGGATATATGTAAGTTAACACTTAACCTTTGAAATGGTCCCTTTCTGTCATCTTTCAGTGTCAGTTTATGTTGACAGTTACAGACACAAAGCCTTTGAGGCAAAATATCATTACCACATTTCACTGCTGTTTCGGGCTGCAAATGGCAATATTCATAACCTAACCATCATGTTAGGACTTTTAAATCCATTATAAGTGATGTTGCATGCTACTTAGCTCTGTTAACAGTGTATGAATCAATACTCTTGTGTTGTTTTATATAGAAAGGTGGTAAAACTTTTGGTGTGACGTTTTATTTTAAGAAGAGCCTCAAGTGGGTTAGAAAGAAAGTGGGCTCTATGAAACAGTAGCGGTTTACGCCATGAAAAATGGATGAGTTCTACCTTCTGAGACTAAAATTAGAGCGAAACCTAATACGCAGTGTCCTTCAAGTCACACTTGATTTACAAAAGAAAAAAAATCTGCCATTCAACAGAACATCCGGACAAGATTGGTGGGAAAATGTAATGCCAGTTGACACACCATGGAAGAGAATACAAATAGCAAACCTATCATGCAAGCTCCCTGTATGATCTACTGCATGACATAATTACTTGCGTCAGGTAATAGGTTATGTCACAGTATACCCCATGTCAACATGTACTGGTAGACTAAGCATCCCTGAGCACTTGTGAATATTTTGCAGTGCTTATGTCTGTGTAATGCATTGCTTTTGAGCATGAAGTTCCCTTTTAAGTCAATTTGCTCAAAACCCTTATTCACCCATTGTAAACTGCCTGCAACAGACATTGTATAATCCACGATGCTGTAGGAGAGAGAGAGGTTGTTGAGTTGATTGTTCTACACCACAATGCTTGAGAGCAGGCAGGTCCAGTGTTGCAGAAAGGAGCTGTTTAATTGTTCAAAATGCACAAGCACTAATTAGCACAGAAGCGTACAGATCAACTGTAAAATCTCAGCAGCGTTATGATAACCGGGATGACATTTGGTATTTATTAGGATCCCCATTAGCCGCTGCAAACATCAGCTTCCTGGGGTCCACATGAAACATGCTCTGCTATTCTTGGGTAGTGGAAAGACCTTTGCTTCCCTCCATGTCTGAGGGCACACACCATATTTTAGGCTTAAATTGAAGATGTGGCAAACAGGAGTCACAATGTACTCCGCTAACAACCTCAGCAATTTACCATCCAGTTTGTCAGTACCAGGTGGTTTGTCCTTATTTATAGATAGCAAAAAAAATTCACCTCTTCCACACCCACTTTGTGGAACTCAACTACAGTGCTTGTCTTTCATTATTTGGTCTATTATGCATGAATATGAAGGCTCAGCATTTGTTGTTTGCATGTCAGTTTGCTAATCTTGTCAACAAAAAAGTTATTAAAGTGGTTGGCAATATCAAAGGGTTTTGTTATGAACAAGCCATCTGCCTCAATGAAGGATGGAGCCGAGTTTGCGTTCTTGCCTAGAATTTCATTTAAAGTACTCCAGAGCTTTTTACTATCATTCTTTATATAATTTATCTTTGTTCCATAGTATAGGTTGTTCTTCTTTTTGTTTAGTTACGTGATTTTGCACTCTGCAGGACATTTAAATTGATGTTTGCAATTTCCGAAGCAAAAATTACAGTATGCCTGAAATGTTGTCTCTTATGTACACAAGCAAAGTACCTATATATACTGGATAAGTCAGGGTTTTTATGCTTGCATTGCCTCTGCAGAATATACACTGAGTATACCAAACATTAGGAACACCTCCCACCCCCCCTTTTGCCCTCGATTCGTCAAGGCATGGACTCTACAAGGTGTTGAAAGCGTTCCACAGGGATGCTGCACATGTTGACCCCAATGCTTCCCACAGTTGTGTCAAGTTGTTGGATCTTTGGGTGGTGGACCATTCTTGATACACACAGGAAACTGTTGAGCGTGAAAAACCCAGCAGTGTTGCAGTTCTTGACACAAACAAGTGCGCCTGGCACCTACTACCATACCCTGTTCAAAGGCACTTAAATCTTTTGTCTGGCCCATTCACCCTCTGAATGGCACATATACACAATCCATGTCTCAATTGTCTCAAGGCTTAAAAATCCTTCTTTATCCTGTCTCCTCCCGTTCATCTACACTGATTGAAGTGGATTTACCAAGTGACATCAATAAGGGTTCATAGCTTTCACCTGGATTCACCTGGTCAGTCTATGTCATGGAAATGTTTTGTATACTCAGTGCATGGATAATAGGTTCCACTATATTGCAGACCAGTCTTATAAACAGTTGTTAAATTACCTATCTAAATACTCAGTAATTGGTAAGTAAACGTGTGCAGTTATTCTGCACACACATCTGTTCAATCTATTCTACAGTAGGTGAGTACAAAATATTATGTCTAGCAATTATTATGTCTAGCCCAATGATGTCTCACTCCAAGTCAGCCAGGCAAATGTGTGTTATCATGCAGAACATGTTATGGGTTGTGCTCACGTCGCTGCGCTAAAATGCATACATGTGAACTCTCTCATGTGCAATAATCTCATTATTCATGCCACTATTATGGTAGGATATTAACTAAATGGAACCATTGGGCTTAACTTAACATTCAGAGACAGGACTATTGCATAAATATTGTGTGCTCTGCAGTACATGGCCACAACAATTGTTTGGGACAAATGTAAAAAAATTATAGCAAAAGCCAGGGGTAACCAAATATGAAAGCTACAGTTGAGACTAGATATACACTTTGGACCTCAGTTTTTGGAACTTCAACAAAGCAGTGCATAGGACTCCCGAGTGGCGCAGTGGTCTAAGGCACTGCATCGCAGTGCTAGCTGTGCCACTAGAGATCCTGGTTCGAATCCAGGCTCTGTCGTAGCCGGCCGCGAACGGGAGACCCATGGGGCGGCGCACAATTGGCCTAGCGTCGTCCAGGGTAGGGGAGGGAATGGCCGGCAGGGATGTAGCTCAGTTGGTAGAGCATGGCGTTTGCAACGCCAGGGTTGTGGGTTCGATTCCCACTGGGGGCCAGTATGAAAAATAAAAAATTAAAATACAATTAATAATGTATGCACTCACTAACTGTAAATCGCTGGATAAGAGCGTCTGCTAAATGACTAAAATGTAAAATGTAATGTAAATGCATCTGTACATAGAGAATGTGATACTCCCAATGTTTGTGACAACATGTATTTACATAAATGAGAGGGTGGGTAGAATAAATTAATAGATGATAAACTAAAATGCATTACTCAAGGCACCACACTTCAGTCCATAATACTAGTATCAAAGATAGACTTAGCAATATGACATCATTCAATGGGATCAGTGGTGTAAAGTACTTACAGTGAGGGAAATAAGTATTTGATCCCCTGCTGATTTTGTACGTTTGCCCACTGACAAAGACATGATCAGTCTATAATTTTAATGGTAGGTTTATTTGAACAGTGAGAGACAGAATAACAACAAAAAAATCCAGAAAAACGCATGTCAAAAATGTTATAAATTGATTTGCGTTTTAATGAGGGAAATAAGTATTTGACCCCTCTGCAAAACATTACTTAGTACTTGGTGGCAAAACCCTTGTTGGCAATCACAGAGGTCAGACATTTCTTGTAGTTGGCCACCAGGTTTGCACACATCTCAGGAGGGATTTTGTTCCACTCCTCTTTGCAGATCTTCTCCAAGTCATTAAGGTTTCGAGGCTGACGTTTGGCAACTCAAACCTTCAGCTCCCTCCACAGATTTTCTATGGGATTAAGGTCTGGAGACTGGCTAGGCCACTCCAGGACCTTAATGTGCTTCTTCTTGAGCCACTCCTTTGTTGCCTTGGCCGTGTGTTTTGGGTCATTGTCATGCTGGAATACCCATCCACGACCCATTTTCAATGCCCTGGCTGAGGGAAGGAGGTTCTCACCCAAGAGGGGTACCTTGTGGGCGCTGCAGGATTTCAGTCCTTCACGGCGTAGTGTGTTACCAATTGTTTTCTTGGTGACTATGGTCCCAGCTGCCTTGAGATCATTGACAAGATCCTCCCGTGTAGTTCTGGGCTGATTCCTCACCGTTCTCATGATCATTGCAACTCCACGAGGTGAGATCTTGCATGGAGCCCCAGGCCGAGGGAGATTTGACAGTTATTTTGTGTTTCTTCCATTTGCGAATAATCGCACCAACTGTTGTCACCTTCTCACCAAGCTGCTTGGCGATTGTCTTGTAGCCCATTCCAGCCTTGTGTAGGTCTACAATCTTGTCCCTGACATCCTTGGAGAGCTCTTTGGTCTTGGCCATGGTGGAGAGCTTGGAATCTGATTGATTGATTGCCTCTGTGGACAGGTGTCTTTTATACAGGTAACAAGCTGAGATTAGGAGCACTCCCTTTAAGAGTGTGCTCCTAATCTCAGCTCATTACCTGTATAAAAGACACCTGGGAGCCAGAAATCTTTCTGATTGAGAGGGGGTCAAATACTTATTTCCCTCATTAAAATGCAAATCAATTTATAACATTTTTGACATGCGTTTTTCTGGATTTGTTTGTTGTTATTCTGTCTCTCACTGTTCAAATAAACCTACCATTAAAATTATAGACTGATCATTTCTTTGTCAGTGGGCAAACGTACAAAATCAGCAGGGGATCAAATACTTATTTCCCTCACTGTAAGTAAAAATACTTGAAAGTACTACTTAAGTAGTTTTTTGGGGTATCTGTACTTTACTATTTCTATTTTTGACAACTTTTACTTTTACTTCACTACATTCTTAAAGAAAATGATGTACTTTTTACTAAATTTTCCCTGAAACCTAAAAGTACTCATTACATTTTGAATGCTTAGCAGGACATGAAAATTGTTTAATTCACACAGTTATCAAAAGAACATCCCGGTCATCCCTACTGCCTCTGATCTGGCGGACTCACTAAACACATGCTTCATTTGTAAATTATATCTGAGTGTTGGAGCGTGCCCCTGGCTATCCGTAAATTAAACAAAACAAGAAAATGGTGCCGTCTGGTTATCTTAATATAAGGAATTGGAAATGATTTATACTTTTACTTTTGATACTTAAGTATATTTGAGCAATTACATTTACTTTTAATACTTAAGTATATTTAAAACCAAATACTTTTAGACTTTTACTCAAGTAGGATTTTACTGGGAGGCTTTTACTTGAGTCATTTTCTATTAAGGTATCTTTACTTTTACTCAAGTATGACAATTAGGTACTTTTTCCACCACTGAATTGCTCCAGCAAGTCCCAGGCACATCAATAAAATGAATAATAATCTCCAAAATAATTACTTGTAAATCAATAATTAAGCATGGCTGGTGAACATTCATTCTAATGAACTAATTGGGTCTCCCTGTGCTCTCATGCATTGTGCACTTGTGTCAGAAATGAAGAAGAAAAAACACTAATTGGCTGGTCATGTAACTGATCTGGAATTGAGTGGATATGGATAGTTGACTACAGAAAATGGAGATGAAGTTCTGAGAGTATGTCGTATATGGCTTGTATGAACATTGAAACAAATACAAATGTAAGATTAAACTAAGTGGGCATGATTTGTCTCTCTGAACAATAACACAGTCAGTGAGTGTGCACTCATATACTTTACATGACCAAAGGTATGTGGACACCTGCTCCTCGAACATTTCATTCCAAAATCATGGGCATTAATATGGAGTTGGTCCCCCCTTTGATGCTATAACAGCCACCACTCTTCTGGGAAGGCTTTCCACTAGATGTTGGAACATTGCTGAGGGGACTTGCTTCAATTCAGC
This sequence comes from Coregonus lavaretus, assembly GCF_964263955.1. Classification (NCBI taxonomy): domain Eukaryota; kingdom Metazoa; phylum Chordata; class Actinopteri; order Salmoniformes; family Salmonidae; genus Coregonus; species Coregonus lavaretus. The sequence goes on along the minus strand of NC_140014.1, from coordinate 26,118,696 downwards.
CACGAGCATTAGTGAGGTCGGGCATTGATGTTGGGCGATTAGGCCTGGCTCGCAGTCGGCGTTCCAATTCATCCCAAAGGTGTTCGATGGGGTTGAGGTCAGGGCTCTGTGCAGGCCAGTCAAGTTTTTCCACACCGATCTCGACAAACCATTTCTGTATGGACCACGCTTTGTGCACGGGGGCATTGTCATGCTGAAACAGGAAAGGGCCTTCCCCAAACTGTTGACACAAAGTTGGAAGCACAGAATCGTCTAGAATGTCATTGTATGCTGTAGCGTTAAGATTTCCCTTCACTGGAACTAAGGGACCTAGCCCGAACCATGAAAAACAGCCCCAGACAATTATTCCTCCTCTACCAAACTTTACAGTTGGCACTATGCATTGGGGCAGGTAACGTTCTCCTGGCATCCGCCAAACCCAGATTCGTCCCTCAGACTGCCAGATGGTGAAGCGTGACTCATCACTCCAGAGAACGCGTTTCCACTGCTGCAGAGTCCAATGGTGGCGAGCTTTACACCACTCCAGACGACGCTTGGCATTGCGCATGGTGATCTTAGGCTTGGGTGCGGCTGCTCGGCCATGGAAACCCATTTCATGACGCTCACGATGAACAGTTATTGTGCTGACATTGCTTCCAGAGGCAGTTTGGAACTCGGTAGTGAGTGTTGCAACTGAGGACAGGCGGTTTATACGCGCTACCTGCTTCAGGACTCGGCGGTCCCGTTCTGTGAGCTTGTGTGGCCTACCACTTCGCGGCTGAGCCGTTGTTGCTCCTAGACGTTTCCACTTCACAATAACAGCACTTACAGTGGACCGGGGCAGCTCTAGCAGGGCAGAACTTTGATTAACTGACTTGTTGGAAAGGTGGCATCCTATGACGGTGCCACGTTGAAAGTCACTGAGCTCTTCAGTAAGGCCATTCTACTGCCAATGTTTGTCTATTGAGATTGCATGACTGTGTGCACCTGTCAGCACAGGGTTTGGCTGAAATAGTCAAATCCACTAATTTGAAGGGTTGTCCATATACTTTTGTATATATAGTGTAATATAATTCAGAGTTTAATAGTCTCTGCTGGAATAAATCACATTATAAAACTACAATGAATTCAGCAAGAAAATTAGGCTTTCATCCAATCTAGCACAGGCTTTGCTCTGCCTTCATTTCTTTACATATTTCCTGTTTATCTTTGTCTGCATTTCTCTCTCTCTCTCTCTCTCTCTCTCTCTCTCTCTCTCTCTCTCCCACCGTGACTCATGCGTCTCCCCTAGGCTCTCATTCGCCTTTCAGATTTTCTACAGTTTCACTGCGTCTCTAATCCAATTCTAAACATAATCCGAAAAAGCTCTATACCCTGTAGGTGTGCCCTTCTGAATGACTCCTAACCCTTCTCTTCTTACCCAGCCTTCTAAGGGATGTTTTCCACTGTCCAACAAAGGCCTCTAAAAATATGGCACAGCTCCAAGGGAGTCCGGATGTGCCAGACCAGACCAAGCACATTGGCATCCTGTTAGAAAGACTGACTAATTGACAAGACATACTGTACAGACCAATAGATACACCAGCAGAGAGACGGATAGACAGGTAACTTAATAGACTGATAGAGACAGGTAGATGGACAGATACAGAGACAGACTTAGACTCACTGACAGATTGTCGGAAATACTAATTGGCACACAAACAGACACACACACAGACTCAAGAGAGAGAGACCGACAGACAGAGAGACAGACAGACAGACAGGTATCCGATTGGTAAAGGCAGACCGATAAGAAGACCCAGACAGACTTGAAGAAAGGCAGATGGATACCCAGAGACCAGTAGATGGATAGGCAATCAGATAGCTCGACAAATAGCCAGGCAGGCTGACAGTTTCGAGACACTGTAAACTTGATGCTTGCAAGTTAATGAAGCAACGATTTCAAATATATTCAATTCATGTTTTCACTCCATGTGCAGACCTCGATAATATAAAAAAAGGGCTTCTATTTAAAAAAAAAAAATCTATTTCATTAATTTGATTGGCAGACCACATAGAGCGGATGGGAGGGAGGGTTTGTGGTTGCTATGGCA